>NC_136789.1:855000-1147500 GCF_951216825.1 Electrona antarctica | reverse complement strand
ATATTTTAGACATTCTTTACTGAAATTTAGACATTCAAAGATTTGTATTCAATTCATTGTTTGTTGCTGTCTCTCTCAGTAATACGTATACAAAAATACAAATACTCAAGTAAAGTACAGATACTCAAAACATTTATTTAAGTGCACTAAATAGCAGCAGTGACCTTGGTCTAATCCCTCTACAGCAGGCTTTTTCACTTTTCACTTTTTATATATACTTTATTGAAAATTATTCAGGGTTTACAATTAACCTCTGTAATAGTACAGTACTCGTCATGGAACCCCAAACCTAGCAAGTTTCTAAACCCTGATGTGATGGGCTTCTCCTCCCAGAACCGAGGAGCATCTAGGACTCGGATGCTTGTTAAATATATTGAGGCTAAAGTGCATTGAATACAGTAGCTAATGGGCGTTCATTTGTATTTCTTATTTGGCGTTAAACTAAAGGAGGCCTCCCTCTGCCTGATTTGAAATGACACTTTGATTTGAAATGGTGTTTTAGGAATGCTGCCAGTTGGAATAATAAACACATTTAACACCCAGTCCGCCCAAAATGATTTAATATGTGTCACTCAGAATTACAGTATCTAGCCTACTGGCAGACTGTTAGTGTAAGTATTTCAGACTTAGAGACTCCGTATTGACCAGTCTCCCTGACGTGAATGATTAGCCTCATTTTGAGTATTTATCACCGAACACAACATGATAATTCCCACTTTAAATATTGATAAAAACATATCAATAGGGATCTCCAGTAATGCTGTAATTTCACTGTCGTAGGCCTATCTATAATTTTGAAATAAATGGATAATACTGGAAAAACAACAAAAGGCACCTTTTTCTTCACTCCTACAGGTTGGTCAAGGTGCCTTTTCAGTGGCGTGTGGAACCAGGGGTCATCAATTGAAATGTCCACCACAGTCCACCACACAACAGAAATGTCCACCACAGTCCACCACACAACAGAAATGTCCACCACAGTCCACCACACAACAGAAATGTCCACCACAAGCCGGCATGGCGATGACCCCTGTGTGGAACAAATTGGAGTAGCGTGTACTAGGGCAATTAACCGAAAATATATCTAGACCGATATTTACCAATAATCGACTTAATCCTTTTCATGTAGGTTATCGAATAAAGCAGGTTTTTATGTATACCGTATGTTTTTTCTTATATATCAACTATTCGACTCAATTTTTTATAATTGACTAAATCTATTTGTCTGAATAACCACTTAACCCTGTATTGTACTTCATTGTGCAATGCAATAATAGCCAATCTACAAGCTCACAATGTGCCGCATCATGATGCTTTGTGAGCTTATAGAGCTACTACTTTCACTATTTAAAAAAAAGGTTCATTAATAGTCATAAAGGCAAAGGGTAAAGAAGGGGACTTAAAAAGGGGACTTTGACGTCACGTATATCGGAAGAGACAAGGTTGTGTGTACTTTCCCTAGAGCCAACGATAGGAGTTAGCAGTGACAAGGGACTAGAATACACAGGGAATCGGGAAATTGGCATAAACGACTAAATTGGGAGAAAAGGAAAAACAAGGTCACGGGTATACCCTGCAGTCCAACAGTGACCACTGAAATACTAAAGAGGGACAAAGGAGACGAGAGAGGGTTTGGTGAGTTGGATCACCAACATGGAGGAAACATAAGCTTGTTACTATGCCAACACAGACACGGCAGCACTACAGTGACTACATCTCCATGCAGAACAGGCATCATGTCCCTGCGAAGGTTTGCATGCTCAAAAAACATTTAGGAAATTATAATTTCACAAAGGTTCATCACGTAATAAAAAAAGATGGATCTGACTGAATAAACAGTAGATTATTTATGTGGCTCAGTCTGCTGAGGCGCCTCTTTTGAATAACATCACTGTACAGTGTACATGGATGGTTCACCTTGCTTTCCTGTTTTATGCAAGGTCATTGGATGTACCATAGAGGAATAGGGGTATAATGTATGCACAGTAGCCAATTCACTAACAAATGATCACCGGTATAAATCCCCCATAGGTTGCCCCTGATGAAATGATCAATCTCATCCACAAGTTAATTGCCCTCGCTTCCTCCTACAATCTATGCATTTGAATCACCTGTGATTACAACGGTGTTCTCTGGGTGAAACGTCAGCTTCAATTCTTTTCTAAAAGCATTACAGGACACTCGGCTGCATCTCAACACTTTGCTGCTGGTTGATGTTGAGGCCCTAAAATGTTGACTATTATTGACACAAGAATCCCACAAGCAAGGTGATTCCATTAAAGTTGTCAAATAATTATCTTTCACACACTAGGTTATTGATTTTATGACTTCTCTCTGGAACTTGCCCTGTTTTTTATCTTATTAAGCCGTTTTGATACTGAATTGAATAGAATCCTGTAGATTACTGAGGGGTACAGTTTTGAATGTCTGTTCCATTTAAGACGTTTGCAATGGGAATACCTTGTCAAAGAGCAGTTTTTTTTTTTAATGAATTGGATAAATGACTAACTACTGTAACAAAATTACAATCTGCGAAAGCTGTCTGCCTCAAGTAAGCATATGTGTTCCATTCGGGGAAAAAAGCATCTCTGTGAGCAACACTGATCTCTGTGTTGCACTGATCAAGATGTTTTTTTTCTTACCTTGCTCCTCCCCTCCCTCAAGGTATTTGTCTGTTTTTGGTTTTATTTTTCTCCTCTGTTTTATTTTGACCTCCGACATCCGTCCCAACCCCAGGATGTCTGTCACAAACTGCAGTCCAACATTGTGACAATGCTTTTGATTTATTCCCGGACCTCTGTTATGAACTTCCTGTTTTCGTATCCTTTTTTCTGTTCTTTCCCTCAAGGTCTGGCGCACCTGATGTTAAAACGCCAAGGTATGGGGCCTACCAGTTTTGCTTTTTGCTTCCTGACCACCCGTTAACCTCCATCTTCCCTGCCCTGCAGTCATTTTAGTTTTAGTGTGATGCACTAGTATTTCCTGTCCTCTCTCTTCATATACTTGCCTCCTCATTCCTGCTTCGTGTCATATTGTGTTGTCTGTGCTCACTCGACTTTTTTTCCCCCCCGTCCCTCACACCCTTGTCCTGACCACTGACCCAGCCTCTGGAACGTCACCATTGACCTCTGCAGTGTTTCACAAAGGTAATGCACCTATGCTCACAGCCTGGCCTCGGCTTGGTTTTCATGTGGTGTTTTCAAAGCGAACATACATCAACACTAGTCAAGGCAGGCTACAGGTATATCCACTGCAGAAGATATCAGAATCCTTATTGTGTGTGAAGGAAATATATTTTGTCAGAGAATGGCAACGTGTCATGTTGACATAAATTTAAATGTTCCAGGGTTACTACGAATTGTGATTTATCAAATATTTTCTTTTGCTTGATTTAATGATCACAGGCACACGTAGTCTTTGAATGAAAGGAATTGTTGTTACATTATTTATTCTCGTGTAATTATGCATACCTGGGATGCACACATCTGATTTCCATAAACAAACAAGGATATCGACGATAGTGTCAAGTTGTTTTTTCTTTGATTTGTTTTTTTGCTCACCTTCAGTGACAGCCCATCTACGCCCACCCAACTATTACAGAGGAAAGCTTTGTGGTGAAATTGATTCATCTCATATAGCACCCTTTGCATTGCATTTATCTATAATTTCTGACAATATTCTTTTTTTGCTGCTTGGTAAAATACTTGATTCTCACATTCTCAAGAAATGTTCCCAATTGCTGTTATGAGATCTAGGTTAGCCACAGTGATGCATGCCAGCAGAAGCTCATCCCTGTTAGCTGTAACTGCTGGTAAACTGCTTTTTGTAAAATAGAGTGAGCTGATTTGCAATGACGGAAATACTAGCAGAGACATGAACTGAGCTTTTGATGTATTTTTAATGGCACTTTCCAACTGTAGTGCACTCACTGGGATGTGAAATTTAAGTATGTGCCGATACAAAAATAGCATGTAAACTGGTTTAACTGGTAAACAGGAAGGAACCGAGGACCATAAGAAGCCTAGGGAAAAATCCTCCTGTTGTCCGATACTGAAGAAAATAATTTCGATACATTTAAATTAAGTTCAAACTATACAAGAAAAATCCAAAAATCTACATTCTTTTTTGCGTTGGTTTTTAATGAAATCTGAAATACTGCACATGGGTGGGGTTTAATGCATATTGACATATGACAGTACATTAAGAGCATCTTCTTTTTTACTTGTTTTTGACTGTAGTCTGGGCTTCTTTGGCTCTGCAGACAGTAAAATATACACCAAGTAGAAAGGTGTGCTTCCCCAGGAGGAGGCATGGCCCAATAACAATACAGCCATGAAAGTAGCACTGCATGTGATTAGCTGTACATCAACTCTACTGTTTGCTCTCATGCACAGTCTATAGAGAGAATCCACTGTGTCAATTATGTTTGTATCACTACTATCACCAGTTGATTAAAGGTTGAAATTTGAAATTTGCATTTTCGCTGTCCCACAGTCACTTTGTGAGAGGAAGAAAGATCTGAAATGTCATTGACATTACAGCTACACACGTTGACAGTCAATTTTATAGGAAAATTCAAAGTAATGGCATGTACGATGGCATGTGCCGGGTACAGATGACGAGCAGGCTCTTAAGGCGTTTGATATCGCTATGACATTGCCTCGCTGTGTTTAACTTTTGGAACCGCTCCGGTTGCTATGCGTGGTTTTAGGCCACGTCTTTGAAGGCTTTTTTAATTTTTTTAGCTCGGTAGCATTAACGCTAATATTTTAGCATTCAAAACGCCAAAACCGGATGCGCTTCATAGTGGAATAGCCTAAAATCACTCGGCACCCAGCACCACCACTTTTGTCCACCAGGCGGCACTCAATGCGTTAACAGTTTAACCACATGAGCCCTAGCATCCCTATTCATAATACTCAAACATTCCGCAAAAATAGAAGAACATTTGGCAAAAATCTAAGAACATTTAGGGAAATAGAATATTCAGCAAACATAGAAGAACCTTCTGCAAAACTTTAATCACATACTGTATACTGCAAAATGGAAGAACATTTGGCAAAAATGGAAGAACATTCAACAAAAATAGAAAAACATTCTCCAAAAATAGAAGAATATTCAGTGAAAAACATTTGGCAAAAATAGAAGAACATTTGGCAAAACATTCAGCGAAAATAGAAAATGTGTTGAACATGAACAATCTCACATGACATACCGTAGCTTACAGTGCTGTTTTCACTATTTGACATAAAACGACGGTATATAAACGTATATGGGTTTAAGTGGTTAGGATGGTAAGCCCAGCTGTAGTACACATATGATACTGTAGGTGAACCCCCCCAGGGACAGACGTCATGCTTGAATGGATGCAGGCAAAGAAACATGAACACTTAAAGCCATAAATGCTGAAACCGTAGGGAAGGGTTTCAGTTAGAAACACCAGATGTTAAGTTAGCAAGGTTGGTGTTATATCTTGTGCACAGGTACATGAGAGTGAAATGTAATTTTATTCAGACAATTTAGCAGCATAGGTATTAGGTACTCCTATGTTAAAATTGGGAGGACTGGCAGGTGGGGGGACCATGTAGTCATGCTCATGTCACTATGTCTCAGCCATAACAAATAAGGAGACAGATCCCAATGCAGCTACGCTGAAATGTGGACTGTGTTGTCTAACCTCATTGTATCTGGTGCAAACAAATCAGTCAGCTCCATATATAGGCACAAAAGGAGGCATGCCCATATATGGGCATATACTGATATACTAGGATAATACTATATTATACATAGAGATAAGAAAGATATGCAAGACTCATGCAAATACCCCATATCAATTGTGATGCACAATTTACAAATGTTACAGTTGATTATGTGGGGTATTCAGTCATTCTGGTGTGTTTAGTGTGTTCATTACGTTGTTTCATATGTTCAAACGACATTACATGTTTCCACCAGATCTAAATATCCATTCCCTTACAAGTTGCTTCTAAACAATGTAACAATATGAAAATACACGCCATGGACACCCTCTGTGTCCATGGCGCCCGACTGTTTTATTAAACTTATGATGTTGGAGTATGACTCACTATTGATTGTCAATATTGATTTGCATTTCAATAGACTGCTGGAGATAACTGAACTGACTGACTGAGCTCAGTTATCAGCTTTTATTTATTCAGGTCACACTCATCTGCATGATCAGTTTTTCACGTTCTTGTGCCAATTAATAGCAGAGGAGGATTTTCATAATGTATAATATCTCTACACACTCATTTATACACTATGTTGTGCAGTGTTGAAGTATGATACCGTCTCTGTCGGCTGGAAAAACCTTGTATGACCATGACCAACGGGAAAAATGTTCGCAGACGAAAAATACATCAAAACTAAGCTAAGCGATGACTAAAACTAAGACTAAATATATTGACAATTTCGTCAACAGATAATAGCTAGACTAAAATGTTAGAGAGGGACTATAGTGGAGAAAGTAATTTTATGTTTGGTTTCTCCCTGGTGTTGTGCTTTGAAAATAGCAGATCTACTGTGACGCGTTGTGAGCTTGTGGATCGGTAATTTCAGCATGCAAAATAAGAGACACCCTCAAGGCTCGCCGAAATATTTTTTTTGTCGACCAAAATCTTATTCAGTGGACAGGTAGTCCCTCCCCAGAGGTGATACTACAGCCGTGCTCATTCGCTTTTCCTTCTTCATAGTGAACACACGGTTAAGAGGCTATCACATGTCAAGCATACTGGTCGATTTTGTATTTCACAAGGACAGGTGTTTATCTTGTACCGCGAAATTCTACAGTACTTTGCTGATTTCGACTACAGATAGCCCTCACAATGTTTTCAGCTTGTAAAACAGCATGTAAGTGTGTGTTAACAACACCCTATAGGTGCAACAATGCTATGCTAGCATGCAATGCTATGTTATTATTTAGTACCATAGAGCACCGAAGTCTGACGTCACTTTCAGTAGAGGGCGCCTATACACAGGTTCATGTATTTTTTTATTTGCAGTGAAATCTCCATAGGGCGATTTTAGGTCGCTTCATATAAGAACTGTGTTTGAAAAATAAACCGACCACCCCGGCCTTTCTGTCAGGGGAGTGGCTGTGCGTCGTTAATGATGTCCATTCATATTTGATACAGCCAGTTTCTGGAGAAAATGGAATTAATGTGGCCGCAAAAGCCTTGAAACTACATATGAAGGCAATGTCGCTGCTAATATACGTCATGCCCAGCTGTCAACACATTGCGTTCCTGAGATTCCTCGTTGACGTAAGCTCAACTGGTGGTGACTCGACTCGTACTAACCACGAAACATTAAATATCAATAAAATTAAAATAAACGTAATTAACATTCGGTTTCTGTTGTGCGACGGGCAGATGCAGCCACCCTGCCTACCCGGAAATGTAGTCTCTGGGTTGTTTGAATCGTTTCTAACGCTTATTTTGTTACTCGTTGGGTATATTTGTACAGTTCCACCTTCAGTCGATGCTTCATATCCATATGGGGTGATCGGTTTCTTTTTCAAACACAGTTCTTATATGAGGCGATCTAAAATCCCCCTATGGAGATTACAATGCAAATAAAAAGTACACGAACCTGGGGACTGACGCCCTCTACTGACAGTGACGCCAGGACTTCGGTGCTCTATTAACAGGTTAATACCTTTCAGTGGTTAAATACCTATAAACCCCACAAACACATTCAACCTGGCATCCCTATTTTGGTCATGCTATAGACTAAAATGTTCAATTATAGCAGAACTACTGACAGTAGTTCTGCTATAATTGAACATTTCTACTGTACTTGCAGAGCTTGTAGTGCCTGTTACTATTTTTGCTACTTTTGCACAACACTGTCCATACATGAATATAAAATTAATAGACATTAATTTATGAAATAAGCATAAAAAGATGGAATCTACATGTTTTCTTCCTGACACCAACAATGTGATATGCTGCATTTAATTTTGTGAACATTCACACTTCTCTCTCCATAAGAGACTGAACTAGTGTTGTTTACAGTGTCACACCAGGGATGTGCTGATACCCAATTTTTGGAGGGGTACACTTTCATATTGCCATATTACCTGTTATAAACTTTGTTCCAATGGATCCAGTGTAGTTATTGTTTAGTCACAAATTCTTGTTAATACTTTTTATTGGATAGATATTTATATAACCCACAGAATTAACCCCTGTTCACTCTGTTTTATTTGTCTGAGAGGGTGCATTGAATGGGCACTGCGCCTGTGTCACATTGGTGACCAACACCCTAGAAATGGAATCAACAGGGACTGCCACAGCAACCCTTGTGAGATTTCTCTGGGCTTGAGGGTCCATTTTCTGCTTTAGAACAGATAACACTCCTACAAGCGTCATTTGGACAGAAAAGCTCTGAGAAAAATATTGTACGATTCCCCAAAGACATTCAGCCATTCATCATCACTGGAGAGGCCCTGGGCTGTACATCAGTATGACATAATAGATTAAAGTCTTGGTACTATGGAGACTAGCTTAAGGATAGAGTTTATCACTTTGAGAAATGGTGATTGGGTTGAACCAAGCCAAAAGATAACATTATTCACCCATATGAGCTTCTTGAAGCTGATGCGTATGCTGCTAAAATTATGCTTCTAAATACTGTAAGTTATTCTACTGCTTCAACCTTCTTATCTGTCACAAATACCCCCCCCCCCCCCCCCCCCAACACCTGTCAGAATCTGTTCCCCACTTCTGAAGGAGTTAAGGAGGTGTACATGTAATACAACGGCACAATTTAAGGCATCAGTTAATGGCAGATACTGGACAGTTATCATTGATTGCAAAATGCAAGTTCTTTTCAAACGGTGAGAAAACACTCCAGGCAACGATTAAGCACAGCCAATGCTATTAGGAAGATGCTCTTGTTATGATTTTCACGGTTCTTTAAGTGAAAGTTATTCTTTGTTCCATTCATTGTTTTGCCAGAGGATTATTATTGGCAAGGCTCCACACTTTTCCATGGTGAATTTACACAAACAAAAGAGACCATATTGGGTTTTTGGAAGCTGAGATAAATGTGGCGTAATTGACAACCACGTTGTAGCCAAAGACATTTACACTAGGCATTTGTAATGGTGATGACAGGAGCCTTGACGTGATGAAAATGCTTATTTAATCTACTGTACAATAACCATCAGCTTTCCTGATGATTTTTAATTACTTGTAATGCCATGATGCATGTCATTAATTACCAAAGGTGAAGGAACAAAGACCACAATGTAAGCAAATCCAGGACTAATGTGCTTTATCCAACTTGACAATTGAAAACTTCAGATGATGCATGCATGCACAATAAGCCAGGATTTAAAGTTGAAGGAATATTGACAGCAGACAAGTATCTGTTATTGTGTTATACTCTATATATGTACCACTGCATCACTGCTGTGGTTCCACTTAATGTGTGCATACGCTTTAGTTTAATGGTTTCATGTTGGAGAAGTTTTACTTAGATGTGTGTTGGCTGTACCACAACATCAACATCCATACAACGCTTTTCACCAGGTTGTTGATGTTTTTAATGCAGAGTGTAGTTGAGTGGGCAGAGAGGCCAACTGGGAATCGGAAGGTCACCGGTTTGACCCTCGGCTCACCCAATCTGTGTGTCGAAGTGTGCCTGAGTATGACATTGACGCCTAATTGCTTTCTGGGTGCAGTATTAATAGCATCCACTCACTGCTCCTAATAGGATAGCTAAATGCAGAGGATACATTTCAGGTATGTGCAAATGTACTTGACAAATGACCCAACAACAACACCTAAGCAGTTGTTAATAACCAATAAAGGCCTGCATGTAAGTTTGCTATTAAATGTGAATCATTATCAGATTTCTCACTTCTGAATTGTAAACTTCAAAAACATTATAAATCGACTGTATAAGGATTTGAAAAAAGAACTGGAATTTAGTCTCATAGAAGTGTATTATTTCATGAGCATTAAAGATATCTCAAATAAAAGAGAACAATTTTGTTTTTCTGACAATTGACTGCATGTTCAATGCCTTGTTTAAATTTTAAATATTTGTTTGTGTTAAATCATTGATCAATATACTGTGACTTTTTTCTTTTGTTTTTGCACCGCACAAAACATATCTTGGTTTAAAATACATTGGTCATGAAACTGTTTTAAAGGCCAGGTGTTTGCCAATGCACTGGATTTAATGTTGACTTGACTATGCCTTGTCCAGATACTTGGATGTTTGAGATGCACAGTGGTGGCTCAGAGCAGCTTTTTTCACAGCTTACACCTCCCATCAAAGAGGTTTCATTGAATTAGGTCCAAAACACTTTCAGAGGACTCAGCAAAAAAGGATGGCATCCAAGAACCAATCTATCCACACCATTCAGACTTACAAGTACTGTACATTCTTCTGGGTAATGCCACTTCACATACTGTACACTTAGGCTTACTGTACGCACTGTAACACACAGAATATCACCCAAATCTCCAGACTCAAATTAAATCTCAACAGCAACAGGCTCCTGGGATGCCTGACCTTGTTATTTTGAAATAGCCCACTCAGCAGTTCAGAAACAACATTGTACCGGCATTCACAGACTAAAAGAAAGGTTGAGAGTGTGGAGAAGAGACAACACAGGTCATGAACTGGATGCAAACCCATAGTGTTACAGCAAGGTGTTTGCTCACCGTACAGTATGTGATACACATAATAATTGGTTGGAACACCAGGGTGGCCCTGAATTTGTTCTTTGTCCACTTCCCTGTCAGGTTATTTCAAGACCAACTGTTCGGTTCTGTTCCTTCGGGAGAGAGTCATCGGTATAGTGTATGCCTTCTTTACTGCATAACTTGAGATGCATTTGTTCTCTTAGGAAGTGCAGCATTAGCACAAGTGAGGAAAAACTACTAGATCGCTACTTATGAGATTACTGTTGAAAGGCATTTCTATCTCCATGTTTTCTCATCCAATGTAGTCCAGGAGTAGTTACTAAATGCACCATTCTTCCTCAACATGGCAGTACGTTTGTTGATAAAGGTAAGCTAAACTTGAACCCAACGATTTGGAAATGTTGGTCTCTGAGATGTCTGTCCTTCCTGCTGTTCCTCCCCAGGGCAGGAGGAGTCTGTGGCCACCTTCAAAGGGAACGAGTTCTTCAGCTACAACCTGTCTCAGACACCCATACAGAGCAGTTTGGATGAGATCACGCTGTCCTTTCGTACGCTGCAGAGGAATGGCCTCCTGCTTCACACGGGGAAGTCGGCCGATTACGTCAACTTATCCCTGAGGAATGGTGCGGTGTGGCTGGTCATCAACCTGGGCTCCGGTGCCTTTGAGGCGCTGGTGGAACCAGCCAATGGCAAGTTCAATGACAATGCCTGGCATGATGTCCGTGTGACGCGCAATCTCCGCCAGGTACAAAAACTCACACTCACTCACTCACTCATTCACTCACTCATCGCATCCAGATTCCATACGCTTTTCAATTCATTACAATACTGTAGTTAGTAGCTTGCACTTCATCAAGGTGGGGGGGAGGATTTCAGCATCGTTTTCACAGCAACACGGTCATTAGGTCGCGCCACTTAGTTGCCAAGATTTTGTCCTATTGGACGCATTCATGAGAGACCAGTTACAGTATATAGTCATGCCTCATGCTGTGATTTAATTAGTTTCCGCATGTGACTTATCAGTTCATCTCCCAAAACTGGAAAACAAAGCTAATGAAAAACAAGCAAATTACAATGTTTACTTTATCATCACAATTATTTTTGTCTCGCTCGCTCTCCATTTGTCATAATTTGTACCTCAGTGAATCAAAGCACAAAGTCTTAAGGTACACTTAATGAGCATTTAATTACCATGATTGTGAGTACATGCAGAACAACTTCTGCCATATTTCCTATTATTCTGGGTACTAATGAGTGTTAGTATAGTAATAGTATTATTATGGGAGCCTAACTTCCATTTTCTTCCACAAAACTCGTAACTCAAAGATCATTGACCACTGCATTGTTAAGTATATTTCTTTGTTGGAATTGACTGCAGTGTATCTGTAATATGCAACTTGCTTTTTCGGCATTGTCATTAAGAATCATGGTCTGAGTTCAGATTTTATTGTGTGTGTGTGAGATTCCTATTAAATTGTAGATGGACAACACAAAAGACTTAATCCATGCATTGCTATCACGCCTTAATGCATTGGCCATTTCAACTTAGTGCGTTGTCAGAAATTGTATTGTGCCATATAACACCTGAGGCACCCAAACAATTAGCTGTCAGCTATTGTTTTGTATTATTCTGATGACAGTGAGGTGAACCAATATTGTAGCAATCATACAAGAGAAATTGGGTTATCAGAGTGCATTAGTCATCACGTTACCTGTCATGATATGTTGTTGTTGGCTGCACAGCAGTATTCCTCTTATGTTTGTAGTGTTTCATTTAAGTCAAACCTGGCTTCACGGTTTTACGATTAAAAACATTGTCCATCGGACAAAACATCAATGTAAGTTTAGTAGCTTCTCTCTTTTTAGAACTAATTAATATAAATGCCATGATGTACAAATGATGTGCTGCATTAGCAACACTGCTGTGTTGACCACTCTCCAGTTGCTCTCCAAATGTACCACCAAACACCACTGGGAGCAGCTCACCTACATGTACGCACCTTACACTGAGAGCCAGCCAGATTATTAAAAGTGTCCTTCATGGAGGGCTTTACATGTTCTAATTTGACTTGCTGATTTGAGCACTTTACACAGGAATATGAAAAACAGAAATAGTTTGAAGCACATTATATACACCTATATTAAATGAAAAGGCACCGCAATTTGAGGCACTCTAATGTTGCTCTAACACTTTTAAGTGTTTGTATTGTTTTGCTACAATGGTAGCCAATGTAGTAAAGAATATCAGCCACTCGCGGAAATTATGGAGGGCTAGAACTGCCATATCTAAAAAATAAATAAATTAATGAATAACTGAAATAATAAATAAATAAATGCAAAAATAAATAAATAAATATGCAAAGAAATATATTAAATCAATAATTAAATGTATTTATGTGACTTTGCTATTTTTATTTATATACACATTTAAATACACGTTCGATTACACTTTTAATTACACATTTAAATATGCATTTAAATGTGCATTTAAATGTACATTTAAATATGCATTTAAATGTGCATTGAAATATGCATTTAAATGTGTATTTCAACATTTAAATACGCATTTAAATGTGCATTTAAATGTACCTTTAAATGCACGGTATGTTAATGAGGTGGCGTGTCTTGACCTATTCAGCCATTAGCAATCAAACCCAGAGCAATCAAACACCAAAAAAATCCCATCCATCCAATTTTAGTTTAGTTTTAGTTTGTTTTGAATATACTAGACCTGTACGTGCCCGTTGCAGTCGGCCACCGGCCTACTTGGGAACGATGCAACTTGGGAACCTAATGATATACGTTGGCATAGCACCAGTCAGCCGGTGTCCCACATGGAGATCTGTGTGTGAAGACTACAAACTGAAATTTGGCAATCAATTCGGCCCACTGGCAGAGCCTGATTGGTGGGTCAAACGGTTTGCGAGTTACGTGCATTACAACCGTACACACACACACACACACACACACACGCAGTTTGTTATTGGCATCAAAATGTATTTAAAGTACCCAAAGTATACTCATTATGCAGAATGTCCCTTTTAAAGTTTTCAAATGTATACTAATCTTTTGAAAATAGTAGATCTCCAAACTCACAAAGTGTCGCATTGCGGCCCATGTGAGCTTCGAAATCATGAAATCTATATAGGGCTATTGCATGTAACTTAATAATAATAATCCAAATATACAAACTAACTAGTAACAAAAGTTTTCAAATAAATGTAATGGAGGCAAAGTAGGCTACAATTTTGAGATTTGTAAAAGTATTGATATTGGGAAATACTCAAGTAAAGTGCAAATACCTCAAAATTGTACTTCAGTACTCAAGTAAACGTACTAAGACTTGTTTATATCAGGGTCCCCCATGTTCATAATTTTCATCAGAAAGATGGGTAACAGGGTTACAGGTCAAGTGGACACTAAGTGGACAGGTCACTTGTACACCTTGGATGAGTGGGCACTTGGAACTGCATTGCATTAGGGATATGTGGGCACTAGAGTAGCCTACCTTTGACCTCAGTAGCCTACATTTTATTCTCAGTAGTAATTCTCAGTGGGACAACTGGGCACCTAGGGGTATGATAACTGGCCACCTGGACAACTGGGCACTAGGTACAGGGTCACAGTTTTTTGGCTACTGAGGTCAAAGGTAATTATTACCTTTGACCTCAGTAGCCTACATTTTATTCTCAGTCTCTCTCTAGGTCGTCCTCAGACAAGCATTCCATCGTTGCTTCCAGTCATCCCGGTTCTCCATCCCGGTTCTCGTGACCGGTGCCCATGTGCTGGTTCCCACAGCACCAGTTTGCTGGCTGGCAGCTCCTGGTGTCTTTGGCAGTGTCCTGCAAGTCTCATTCTCCTGGCTGCTATTTTGTCGCTCCCCCTGAATATTCCAGCATACAGATTCTCGTTGTTAACATGTGTACTCTTGCTGATGTTGAGCACTACACATAGTAGTAGTGCTAACATACCATGATGAGAGCTGCAATTTCCCAAATGCCAATTGACATTAACACTTTAATAAAGACACTGCCTAACTGGTACCTGTTTTAACAAGGTTTGGATACCTAACAGTGGCGGATACAGAACATGCCTATGACTGCACCTGGAAAACTCTCCCTGCAGTCTGTTTTTATTATTATAATGATCGGTGGTCGGTGGATGACGTCAATAGGACAATTCTTGCCACTGTCTATCATAGGCCTATCTCACAGCATTTCCCTGCCCCCTTTTTACGCCCCCTTTTGTTGATAGTGGTCCATAGGCTTCCATGTTAAAAGAGGTATTTTCACAAGCCACAAACTACCGTTTTGTAAAGGTAAGGTTTATTCTACTTATTTGAGTTGTTATACCATTGTGTTTTCTTCATATTATTATCGGTCTTTGACATTTTAACATTAGGAAATGTACTTAGATTCTCCAGAGAAAAAAAGTGGTAATGCCTAATGTTAAATGACACCACTATCTACCGGAAGTGGGCGTGGAAAGGGGGCTGTGAGATAGGCCTATTGTCTTTAATGCTTTGAAAAGTTCAAAGGAATCACTTCAATATAGAAAGTGAAGTAGAAAGTAGACAAAAGGACAGAGATGGCCATGGAAATAATACGCTTTTAAAGTAATTTTGTGGATTACAACTTTCCAACACTGAATGGATACTATTCCAATAAACACGATGAAGAAAAGAACACTGTTCTTAAAGCTGTGGAGAGTGGTTTGACCTTTTGAAAAAAATGGTCTGTCCTGAGTGAGTAGTGCTGTGCTGTGCTGTGCTGTACTTAGTGTCCACTTGACCTGTAACCCTGTTACCCATCTTTCTGATGAATTGAAAATGGGGGACCCTGATATAAACAAGTCTTAGTACATTTACTTAAAGGACCACTGCACCACTTTTCAACCCATCTTCATATAATAGGTCCTCACTAATAATCATGATAAATTCTACTCAGTCTGTGTCTCATAGGAGGGCTGTGGGCAGTTCAGAAACCCGTCCACCAGTGATATCATCGATGGGGAATCCAATAGAATAGAAACTGCAGGCTTTCTAGTCCTGAAAAGTTGCAATGCGAAAATGGAAGCCATCTAATAAAAATCTAAACATTTTTGTAAAAAAAATCTTGTTTAAAAAAAAAACTCTGCCTAACGATGATGTCACTGGTGGACGGGTTTCTGAACTGCCCACAGCCCTCCTATGAGACACAGACTGAGTAGAAAAAAATGGTGCCATTTTATCATGAATATTAGCGAGGACCAGGTTGAAAAGTGGTGAAGTAGTCCTTTAAGTACTATACTTAAGTACAATTCTGAGGTATTTGTACTTTGCTTGAGTATTGTCCAATATCAATACTTTCCAATATCAATCCCAAAATTGTAGCCTACATACCTAGTTTGTATATTTGGATTATTATTACAAAACATACATGCAATAGCCCTGTATAGAGCGTCGCAGTCCCGCCCCCTTATCAGGGCCCAGGAAATGATTCCCTGTTCATTTTCCTCATAGACTTTTCAAAAAGTATTTATTTAAAGACCTTTTAAGCCTCGTACAAAGCCAACTCGAGTTGTGACAAATCATGACAACAAACAAAAATGTTTGGGCCGAACAAAGAATTAGAAAGAAGAAAAAACACTTTTTTGTTGTTTTTCTTCTTTGTAATTATTTGTTTGGTCCAAAATATTGTGTTTATTGTCATGATTTGTCACAACTCGAGTTGGCTTTGTCCGCGGCGTAACTGTCTTTAAATAAATACTTTTTGAAATGTCTATGGGAAAAATGATCATTTCCTGGGCCTGGCGTCGTCATGAAAGGGGGCGGGACTGCGACGCTCTATAGATTTCGGGCATTTGAAAATAGACAATCTACAGGCCTGGGCTGTGGCTCAGCGGTCCAGACACCTTGGCTGGTTGTCCGAGTCTGGCAGTGTGCCGCGGGTTCGACTCCCAATTCCGACGGCCTTTACTGCATGTCACTCCCCCATCTCTCTCCCCCATTTCCTGTCAGCCTACTGTCTGTCCCTCTATAAAAGAATAGACGATCTACAAGCTTGTGAGCTTGGAGATCTATACTATTTTCAAAAGATTTGTATACATTTGAAAACTTTAAAAGGGGCATTCTGCATAATGAGTACTTTTACTTTGGACACTTTAAAGGTGTAGTGAAATGAAAAATACGTTTTTCACACTTTTAGACCATATCCGTGGTCATCATATGGGCATACCTAACAATTGATGCCAAAAAAATGGGCAAATTCTCATTTCTGTGTTTTTATATCAAAAGTCCATAAAAATATATTTTTTATTACTTCCTGAAAACGTGCTGCGTGATGACGTGTTGAGGCCCACATCGATAAAAGCCATATGTGCGCATCCGTGCAGCACAGCTGCTATTGATTACAGAAATCCTCCGTTTTTATTCCATCCAGACAGTGGATGTATAACATCCAGACAGTGTATTACTCGGTTTCAACTTAATCATCACGCTAAAATATGTATCTGAAAACATTATAGGGTAGAAATAAGCCACACAACAGTAAACTGGTACAGCTGGCCGTCTATCTGATTTGTAAACAAACACACAGCATGCGCTGCTGCGTATAGCATAGCTACCGTCCCTAGCTACCGTCCCATCGCCTGAAGGGATGCGACGCTCTGATTGGTTCAGAAACTTCAGACCGGTGTTTCAACTTGAAACCGTTTGAAACTTCAAAATAAAAGTCCACCATTTCTGTTGCACTGCACCTTTAAGTAAATTTGAATGCCAATAACTCAAATAAAAAAAAATATATTCAAAACGAACTAAACCTAAACTAAAATTAAATTGGCGTTTTTTGTTGTGGTGTTTGATTGCTCTGGGTTTGATTGCTAATGGCTGAATAGGCAAGACACGCCCCCTCATTAACATACGGTTCATGAAATACACCCTTGGGAAAAGCAGCTTGAAATACACATTTAAATGCACATTTAAATGTGCAATTCAACGTGCATTTAAATGTGCATTTAAATGCGTATTTAAATGTGTAATTAAATGTTGAAATACACATTTAAATGCATATGTAAATGTAAATTGAAATGCATATTTAAATGTGTATTTAAATGTGTACATCAATACAAATAATTAATAAATAGTCACATAAATACATATAATTATAGTTTTATATATTTCTTTGCATATTTATTTATTTATTTTTTGCATTTATTTATTTATTATTTAGTTTATTCATTAATTTATTTATTTTTAGATATAGCAGTTTTAGCCCTCCATAGAAAATGTCCTTCATGCCCTTTTATTTAGTTGGCATAGGTATGAAACACATGTGTTGTACTGTATGCCTACCTATGCTAACCGAATCAAGAGCATGAAGAGCATTTTTGTGAAGGCTGTATTCTCCACAAATGTAAAGGAACTTTTCAGTGCAGTGCAATTGGAGTTGTGCTTGCATTATTAATTTGTAATATAGCCACTGTAGTAAGCCTTCATATTTTTGCATTAATACTACCAGGCCAGCATCCCTGTGTGTATCCCCCTTTTTTACTATTTATTTTCACACACACACACACACACACACACACACACACACACACACACACACACACTCACACTCACACTCACACTCACACACACACAATAATACACGCCGTCTGTTTTAAGAACAGACTAAAATACAGTAGCATTTAAATAAAAGGGAATACCAGTACTAAAGTTGACAAGTGATATTGCATAAGAACAGCAGAAATGTGGGCGATCATGCAGGGGACCTGGGTTTGACTCCCGAGTAAGGGGCCAATGGGACAGAAAATATCATATTGTGCCAACAATCTCTGTTCGCAATCCTCGCTAATGATAGCAAGTCATAATACTCCTGGGAATTCCGGGATGCAGTGATGTATCCATTGCGGTCCTGTCTGTACTCCAACTTGGTTTTAACGCTATGCTACCAAACAGTATGTCAGCCTTGTCTCCCCCGGGCCCGTGCATATGGCTTCTGTATCATCATCCCCTCCCTTCTCACACTATTCTGAAGCGCCCCATTAACAGGAGATCTACATGGTTATGACGCGTTGTGAGCTTGTAGATCTGTAGTTTTTAGTGCTTAACTCCGCGTGCAAAATAAGTACAACTAAGGCTTTATTAAATTATTTCCAGTAATGGAAATAATCTTGTTTTCTTTCTTTTTTCTTTTTCCACCCCCTCGGTCTAGGCTGGATAATAGGTTCAGTCTTTTCCTGTGCTAGACCTGTGATTAGACCAAGTGTGGAGAAATGTCTGGCTAAGTGAGACGAATATTATCTTGTCTACTCCTGCAACATCCAAGACTGCTGCATTTTCAAGTGATGAGATACCTGGGTACTAAACTGCAATTTAGATTTTGTGCTTCTTCAGAAATTCAGTATCATTTGATTGGATTTTGAGGACCTATAACTTCGTGCCTCTCAGTATTATGTGTATTTCCAGTGATATTTTGAGTTGATACAGCAAAGGGTGTGTGTGTGTGTGTGTGTGTGTGTGTGTGTGTGTGTGTGTGTGTGTGTGTGTGTGTGTGTGTGTGTGTGTGTGTGTGTGTGTGTCCCTTTCTTATTATTTATTTTCATTTATTTTTCTTCAGTTTGTCTCCTATCCTGGCTTTCGATATGGTACACAGGCATGGCATGAAAAACAACATTGTTTGAATGACTATGTTTTTTGTAATGTTTTTTTTCTTCCTGAACACATTTGTTTTTCAATCATACCAAGCTTGCGCCTGACCGCATACCTGAATGGGATTCTGATGGTATAACTATAAACAATCCATTTATACCATCAGAAACATCAGAAACAAAAGCGTTGGGTGAGGCAATGTCTACCAGTAAGTGCAGCAAATTACTGGTTTGGTATATGTGGCACCAGAGCCTGTCATTAGCGTGACAATGAACAAAGTTCATCCAAGACTCCATGACATTTCTGGCGTCCACCATTGGGCAGGTGATTCACAGGTTTCAGGGGCAGCCCACTTCCTCAGGGCGAACTGTGGTCTTCCAGCTACGTTGTTCCGCATCCGCTGCCAGCTCGGCGTAACAAAGCTTCTTGCGCTCAAAGGCTTCGCCCACATTATCCTCCCAGGGTACAGTGAGCTCTATGATGAAGACGTTTCGAATTGAAGGGGACCAAAGCACCAGATCCGGCCTGAGGTTGGTCGTAGCAATCTCTGCTGGGAAGCAGAGTCTGTGCTCCAGTTCAACCAGGAGCCTCCAGTCCCTTGCTGCTCCCAGTTGTCCGGCCTCTGGTTTTGATGGGCGGGTCTTTGGTAGCTTCTCGCCTTCACGAACAAACTGTGTTGAAGCTGTAGGATGGGATGAAAGTGGAGGCAGGGCGTTGCCAGACACTTAAGCACTTGATTGTGCCGTCAGGTGTAACAACCTTGTGTAAGGCTCGTCTTGCAGCCGACCAGAATGTGTTTCAAGTTTGCTGGAGATAGACAGAGGGGGCATGTTGGGTCTTCTCCGTACCATTGACTGAGGTTCTGTGGTGATGGTAGGACATCGTAAGTGGCTAGCAGGATGAAGTTTTCCCATACAGGGCTATGTTGCTAAGGCATCTGGGAAGTCCTAGCCATTTCCTGGCAAAGGAGCTGACCAATATCTCAATTTTGCCAACCTTTGAGATCGGCACCTCATAGATGGTCAGAGGCCACATCAGCCGAGATAGGAGACCAAACTGAAGACACCAAAGCTTCAGCCTGCCAGGGAGCATGGTTTTGTCGATGCTCTGAAGACCGCTGATGGCATCCTGTCTGAACTGTTCAACTTGGACTGTGTCCTTGAGGGTTGCATCATACCAGCGCCTGAGGCTCTTGATTGGCTTCTCTGCCACCATTGGTATGGGCTCCTCGCCGATGTAAAAGCGCTGATCTGATAGCTTCCCTTTGACAACTGACAGACTTCTGGAAATGCTTGGTTTAAACTTAATCCGAGCCCACCCGATGTTCTCCTGCAACTTCTTCAGTAGTCGTCTCGTGCATGAATGGTTGAAGTGAGAGTGGTCATATCATCATCCATGTATTCCCTGATGGGAGGGATTATTATGATAAGCCAAACAGAATGCAAATCACAATGCTGGATGAACGGGTTCACTGCTCATATCATTTAATGATTTGACATTTATTGTCTTGCATAATACTAAATTATACCACCGATTGCATTGTCTATGGAATGCTGACATTTATATGTTGTGTATTTTGCCCTTTGTCACTTCTCCGCAATGCGAGTGAGTCATAAGATGATTAAGATACTACCTCAACACCTATGAAAACATGCCAATTTAAATGTGTATTATTATAAACTTTATTGTAAACGACTTGCTATTGGTGCCTCTGAAATGTCACCGTACCATAGCTACCAAAATGTTATACTGTAGTATACGGTATTTTTACGGTATAACATACTGTGTGTGTGTGTGTGTGTGTGTGTGTGTGTGTGTGTGTGTGTGTGTGTGTGTGTGTGTGTGTGTGTGTGTGTGTGTGTGTGTGTGTGTGTGTGTGTGTGTGTGTGTGTGTGAGAGAGAGGGAGAGAGAGGGAGAGAGAGAGAAAGATACCGCAGTATACCTTAACACAGTACTGTATACTGATTCATCCATATTTGTGCCAGCCATATTTACTAGGTAGTATACACTGTAATTATTATATTAGATAAGAAACTACAAAGCCAAACCAACATCATCACAACATCTTAACTAAATATGGCCATTTAACATCTTTGACCATTGCGTGGCTCCCCAGGGCTCTACCCTTGACCCTCTCCTTTTCCCCCTTTACATTTATTTGCCGACAATAGCCAATCTACAAGCTCAGTCAGATGGTAGATCCCACAGATATTTTCACAGAAAATACTGAAAGTTTGCCTATTTTCGCCAATTGTTCCCCGATTATGACATGCCCAGAATAGGGATGTGTTCAAGGGGTTACGTTGGGAAATTTTCATAAGATTTCATAGCACTAGTCTGATAATACAAAGTGGCCTTGCACATGTTCCACTTAATACCTTCATCACACTAAGAACTCAGAGTAACAGGTCCGCCATGTGAAGAGACATTATTAGAGGCGAATCACTTTTGGTCAGACATCCTTCTCAGTAAGAGCCTCTCGGGTTGCGAACACTTATCCTCTAGAAATATGTCATTGTACTATAGTACTTACTTACTACTTATAATTCACTCACTGGCCGCTTCAAATGCTGGCTAAACGCAATCATGTCTGACTGTTGGCATGCAATTTGACTTATGTGCGTACTAGCCTGTCGACTTCCTCTGTCTCCCTGTTTATGTCATTGTTATATCCGTTTAGTTTGTACACTGTGCTGTGCATGGCTAACTTGACTGCTTAAAGTCATATTAACTGTATGCTGTTATCTTGTCTTCCCTTGTCTCCTATGCCACTTCAGTGATATTTGTGCTTACTGAAGAGTGATGTCTTTTTGTGATTACATTATGGTCGCCATGACGGTTTTGCTCTGATTACCTGTATTTTAATGGCTTTTCCATCTTTCTCAGAGACTACAGTTAAAACCTTTACAGCTGAATAATACTGACACATTTACAACAAAGTCAATTGATGTGCTCAGAGCCTGTGTACATAAATGTGTAAAAAATAAATACATTGCAGTGATATTCTCTTCATTTTCTCTAATATATTATCTCCCTTTTCTGTTAAGAGACCAATATATTGTTAACATCCAAATCTGCTCTTAATCAGGTGTGCTGAACGAAGAATCCCACTTGATCATAATTTGTAGGGACATGGCCAATTGTTTGTTATTTATAGCAATTAAACAATATATAAGAAAATATTCTTGAATCCCAGACAAAAATAGTGAGGACATTTGTTCTATCTATTAGGGCTTAAGTGGTTAAGTGTATATAAATTGACCTTCACCCGTCCATATTTACACTCTCAGAGTTTGATTTAGCTGTGTATTTATGTGATTACAGTACATTCATCAAACCAATACAGGATTTCCTTGTGTTGCTAACAGATCCTTTGACCTATCAGTCTAACCTGCGTATGACTCTCAGCCTCCTCTTTCGTCTCCTCTTATTTCCTTACCCCCCTGGCCCCCCTTAGCCCTACTCCCAGTAGAGCAACAATCCAATGCTTACCGCCTCGCTCTTGCTTTCAAGCCATGCATTTGATCCCTGTGTAAATTGCTTTCCCCTCAGATAAGTTACCGCACTGACATGTAGATACGGGCGAAATGCACCTCCTGCCACAGAGACACTGGAAACATTTTATAAGATCCGGTGGTTCATTTTGTCAGGGTGGAATTCGTCCTATCGCTAATGTTATCTACACTTCTATCGTCCTATCTGCAACGCTTGCCTCCCCTTTCTTTGACCCTCATTCATAAATATGTATCCATACAATATATAACGTATTTCTGGCGCACCGTGCATTCACACACGCACGCACACACACACACACACAGTGTACACTCTATACCAACAAACACACACACATACCACACACGCACGCGCGCACGCGTGCGCACACACAGTGTACACTCTACCAACAAACACATACAGTTTCCTATCAATTTCGTCTTCCAAATCGTGCCCTCAATCTTTAGCGCCAGCTTTAACTGACATCAGCAGGCAATAGAAGTGTGCGTTAAGCTATTATCTGTCGGGAGGATTTGATAAATGCCAGTGATAATGGGGCAGCGTCTCAAAGTGAATGGGCCTGCACCTCTCTCCACTCAGATAGTCGCCTGGGGAATTGTGGTGTGGAAATGTTTGAAAGTTATCCTTCGTAACCTCACTTAGCAAGGTTCACCTTTCCCCACTAATTGAAATGAAACTCTGTTCTAATTACTGGCTAAAACGTTTTGAAATTATTCCCTCTGAAAGCATCCGTCTCTCAGCCCTCATTTCATAATTGCCATGCTGATGAAGTCGATTTACATTGATTGACACTGTGCTTTCTCTCACTCACATCTCTTAACATTGCAGAGGCTGATTTGGAATAAACTGTTGTGAAATATTGTTTTCTGACATTGATTACCATTGAGGTTGGAGAATTTTCAAAATGACACTGATTGTCTCGAGGTGTCCACTTTAAGCTGATTCTACAAATGCCTCCTAAATCAGTAGTTCTCAAACTGTTTTGTAATTCAAAATTATTCAATGCTCTGAGCTTGTAGATCTGCTATTTTTTAATAACCAACGCTAAAATCTAAAATGACCTGAGATGCTTTCCCGTTTTTAATGGGTTAAGAAATATAAGCTTCTTCCATTACAAATGTCCAGAAATTATGTCTTTAGTCTCCTACTGTACTGGAAATCGTTACTGGTGTCATAGATTCACCCAGAAGAAAGTCTGTATAATGTATAGAGGACACCATGTTATCTATTGAACAACTGTATCTTTAGGGTTTCTTTTTATTTATTGTTATTTATTAATTTATTAATTATTATTCTTGTCAGCAGCTAACTCCACCCCTCCCCCTCTCATGCAAGTATGTGATAAAGTCACAATACCAACTTTGATGAGGCAGGATTGCTTTGTTTTAAAAATATAAGGTTTTCTTCATAATTAAAACAAAAAAAAAAAGTCTCTTATAGTCTCCTTTTCTTTTCTTTTTTCTTTTTCCCCCTGAAAAATGAACATTTTGGAGTTAGCTGGTTTCTGCCCGACACCAGAGATATGAAATAAAATAAATGAATAAAACAAATAATCGAAAATAGGAATCGGTTCTGACATTTTGTACATCCATTTTGTACATCCACACAGAACGTAAATATTACGCATCAGTAAAGCAATGCAAGGTTTACTCGGAAGGATTACAGTTATTCACAACGGATATAGGCTTAAAGCTGTATGAATTAGGCATTTGAATAGTTTTGATGCAAAATACTCTTTTCCACACGCCCTGTGTGTGTAAAGATCACTTTCAACCTGGGGTCCTTATTTTTGGCATGCCATTACAGGTGAATATTTTTGATAATAGCAAACAACGCGTTGATTTGTGCAGATTCAACATCAAGCGAAGCTCATCTTAACACAAAGGCAGAGAAATCGTGCCTGTAGCCACTTGGAAGGTAGAGTTGCAGAACTACAAGTGCCTCTCCGAGGATCAAATCTATGCAGACACATTTCTGCCATGCTCACTTTACACTGTCCCCCTCTCACCTTTCGTGCTGTCAATAAAAGGAACGAAAAAGCGATACAAAGGGGGGTGGACCGCCAGCTCTCATAGTCATAAATAAATAAAAGGTGTGAAATATTTATGGAGATCCCTTATGTGACTGAGTGAGACATCTTCCCTCGCTGTGTTTTTTTTCTCACCTCTCTCTCTCTCTCTCTCTCTCTCTCTCTGCATCCATGTGATTCCTCAAGGTCACTATCTTGGTGGATGGGATCCTGACCACTACAGGCTACACTCAGGAGGATTACACCATGTTGGGCTCCGATGACCTCTTCTACATTGGTGGCAGCCTCAGCACAGCTGACCTCCCAGGCTCCCCGGTCAGCAACAACTTCATGGGTTGTTTGAAAGATGTGAGTACTGCTGCTAAAATGATAACAATGATATGTTAATGGATACCGTGAATCCTGTTATGTTGTGAGAAGGATAAAATCTGCCAAGCTACTGTATGTAGATTGCGGCAAAATGCGCAGTCTTACTTACACAGGCAGAGATTTAGAGTTCTCTACGGGCCTGAAAATTAGGGCCCGGCCCTAACTGGGCCCTACTGTGACTGCCTGAGACTCGACCCGGCCCGAACAATTACCAAACTTTTTTCTGGCCCGAAAACGTTGGGTCGGTAGGGTCGGGTTCGGGCAGAACAGAGATTCTCCAGCCCTGTTACGAGACGCATAGAACACATGTGGGGGGAATACTGTATGTTGGTAGACATACTAACTGTCAGGGGGCAGCCCGTGCGGCCTAGACAATACCAAGGACCTTGCAAACAGACCACAGTTAAGTCAACTTGATCAATTGACAAACAGCTGGACTGGAAGTCTTATATATATTGTACAAATGACATTTTTAGTAATTAACACAATGGTTGAAAGAGTTTTAAATGTTTATTTGTATTTATTGACACTGAAGTTGCATTGGTATGTTTGTCACCTGTCTCCACTCCTCTCTAGATTGGAGAGGGCCAAGTACTGTAGAGGAGGAGGGGTGTTTGTTCCTGTCTGTATTATGTTTGGTCGTTATGTTAGGCCCTGTGAATGAATTGGGCCTGTGAAATATGTTTGAGTGTATATTCCTTTAAAGTATAGTAGTGTGGAAGATTACTCGTAGGCCTTAGTTGGCCGTGTGGTTGAGTTAATTGATTGTCACTTGCTGATTAGGGGATGGTTTGCCCCACCTGTATAAAACCCCACGAAGAAGAAGTGAAGGGAGTTCAGTATTACCTGAGGCTAGAGACATCAGCGGAGAGCTGTGAGTCAGGACCTCATCGAAGGACAAATAGCCTGTAACAGTCTCTCAAGAGCCTCCTTTGTGTTCTTAAAGTTTAGCCAGCAGGTGTATTTTGTTTCCTATTTATTGGAGCGTTATTTTGGCCAGTATTTATTTTTGTATTGTCACTGACTTGCACTGCACTTTTTGGAGGTAAATAAAATGCCTGAAAGGTACTTGTGGACCTGTCAACCTCCTGGAGCCTCCGGCCAACGGCCAGCATTATCACACCTACAGTCATGAGTGAGTCCGACAACACCGTCGCTCCCGACATGCGTTGCAAATCACCAGTGGCTGGTTACAAATCACCCGTGGCCGGTTACAAATCACCCGTGGCTCTACATGTGCTCCAATGGAATTCAGGTTAAAGTCAGAAAAGTTACCTTGTACTATCTCATGGGTTGAATACAGACAAACATTGATGTGAGGAGGTCACAATCTAAAAACAATGGTGGCCATTACTGAAAATAAGAATTGATAGATTAACCACTTACTGTATATATTTGCTATTTTGTGACAAAGTTTGAAAGCCTTTCATTATTTTTCGCCTACTGACCTATGCCCAGTCCAGAATGGGGATGCCAGGTTAATGAGTGGTAGCAGATGCTTTCACAGCAGCAGAGTCTATACGCTCAGTGCAGCTACAAGATTAGCAGGATAAAGCTGGACTGTGAACACAGTCTGTGTGAGCTCAGTCCTTGACCTCAGCAGAGGACTGGAAACGCGATCTGCTCTTTCGTACAGTAGGCAGCACACTCAGCCCCTTCCTAGAAGCAGAGCATGTACAGTACTGCATGTAGGAAATCACCCCGTGTATCTGTATTGATTCTTTACAGTGTGTGAAGGAGGTACATGTTCTGTATCTGTCAGGCTGCAGCACAGTGTGTACAGTACACGGCACAGAGAAGCAATGTATGATTTTCTACTAGGGACCAAACCAAAACAATTGTGTATTGTCCTTGAATCCCCCATCATCACTTCACAACTCTGAAATGTATTCGTTTACTGATATACAATATCAGTAAACGGCTGATTCTAATGGCGTGGCTCTGCAAGAGGTAGTATACAGTAGTACATTATAACATGTGCACTACTAAGTGCACAAGTACAGTATATACTGTACCAGTATATAGAACCAGTAAGATGCCCTGAGGGCGAGAAGCGACCTCACCCTTCACATCTGCCTGACGGCAGACTGCTGGGCGAGCGCTGGCGCTTTGGCATGGGGGGTCAGATCAACATATGGAATTAATTCTGTACTGGCCATATATGGAGCGTGTATTGAGTATACAGGGTTTGATGAGGTCAGATCAACATATGGAATGTCAGAACTGGAAGGGCGGGTGGGGATGGATCAACTTATGGAATGTCAGAACAGGTCAGCTCAATATGGAAATCTAAGGGTTTGAGGTTTGAGATCAGATGTAGAGTTGCTGGCCGGCTCCATATATGCAGATCTAGGTGATGATCCAGTCTTCCCCATTATGGTTATCCAGGGTTAGATGAGGTCAGTGTTGTGATCTTTATATATGGAGATGGCCATATGTGGTGGCATGACGTGTCACGAGGCGTGATGACACGAGGCGTTACAAATATGGAGGCATGATGTCACGAGGCGTGACCATATATGGACATTAGAGGTGTGATGTCACAATGCATGACCATATATGGAGGCGTGACTAACACACGGGAAATGCGCAATTCCATAGTTAACTGCGACCTTCATATGTTTTCTAAGTCTCTTGTTTTGTTTTGTTGTCTTTGTATGTTGTTGCTATTTTTTCAATCTGTTCATTTCTGGATAAACATTCTTGAAATGCCTGTAAACAAAAAAATCTTAATAAACATGTTTTTAAAAAAAACAACTGCGACCTTCGTCGCAACAAGTACTATACAGCAGGGGTTCTCAAAGTATTTGGCTGGGGACCCCCGGAAATGCTTTGGCCATGTAAAAAAACACAGTATTGTAAAAATTGATTTGTCTGGAAAATAATTTGTTTATACAATCGTGAAAAATCGTATCATGAACCTACTGTAGTATCGTGATTCTAATCGTAATGTGAATCGTTATGTCTTTGGAGGACTGAAATGGGTTACTTCTGCTTAATGCTAAATTAGTTTAGCGAATATGTAAAATTTCAATATAGTGACTTATAGTGTAGTGACTAAGGTCCTTTCCCGTAGACTCTACGGGATAGGTACATATGACTCTACGGTGTAAAGTCATATGTACCTATTGTGGCCTAGAATTGAAATCTACCAGAAGCCTCCTCCTGTGGCTCCCACACACTCAGCTTTCTGAATTTAAAAACAAAATCACTAAACAACAAAACTATAAAAGTGAATCAACTGTCCACAAAAGTAACGTTGTGGTTTTCTGATGCCTGGAAGTGGAAACCCAAGCTTGGCGCCTAGTGACCACATTGCATAGGCCTGTAAAGCCTGATTTATACTTAATATGAAGTATAAATGCAGCATGTCCGCTGCATTGTGACATATCGTTGTAACATCTGCTATTTTCAGTGTAGGACACTGGCGCACAACTAAGTATAATTCGGGTTTACTTCATGTGTGAGATGACATTGACAGTTTGAGCGTGTGTCTCTTCTAGTCCATGTTATTTAAATCTTTTACTAGTATTGCCAGAGGGGAAAGTAGGACAGTGTTCTCTTGTCTTTTCCACAACAGTGAAAAGAATGGGGTCTGGTTTTACCGTGCCAGTAGCAGAAGTGCTGGTGACACACGTCTCTGACTTGGCTTCCATTTGTAGTGATGGCTGTTATATATACTCGACATTGTTTTCAATTGCCAATGAATCAATGTCAGGGTATTTAGAAATATGTTTTTGTATTGCTTTGTTCGCCTGTGATCGTCAGAAATTCAAAGGCACTACAATAGTTAATGACCTGAATGGCAAGTGCTTATATGCCAGCTAAAAAAAGATTAGTGATGGTGCTATACTTTTAAATACAGTACATTGACACATTTTTCCACTGGCCATGCGTTGGATACTGTATAAGAGAGACAAGCTCAAGGTGGTATTGTTCAGCACACAGGCTTGGGTGGAGGCTGATCATCATCACCACCAAATTACTATTTACTTATAGATTTAAAGGGCAGCCATAGCTGAGTAGGTAGAAAGGCCATCGGGGAATCAAAAGTTAGCCATCGGTGTGACCCCCGGCTTGACCAATCAAACTGTCGAAGTGTCCCGAGCAACGCACTTAACCCCCAACAGCTCACATGTGCTCATAATAGATTCATAGCCATCTGAGTAGCCTGAAGCCTGGGCAGTACATTACCTTTCTTATTACCTTTCTTAAACATGAGAAATATGAATGTGTTAATTTATACTCTAGATTTGCATGTTGCTTATAGGAGAAGTGGTGTTGAATACCAATAAAGGAGAAGACGACCACACAGTCTGCTCCAGATGATTTATTCATGTCACCAGCGTTTTGGCCAAACCTGTCCTTTGTCAAGGTGTTTTGATGGAAAGCACAGAGAATGTTAGTGAGGTGAATAAATCATTTCTATGGTGTTGAGAGAGGGGTTATTCATCTTTTGCTTTACTACAGTATGTGGCACCTAGTGTAAATCCCCTCTGGGTTGATAAATCCCTGTGTTGGATGCTTTTCATGTGATGTTGTCAGATAAAGTAGATTTCCTGTTTGAACGTTGGCAAATTGAGGTAGTTGAATGGGAAGTGGCCTCCCAAAGGTTTTGCGTGGGATTTGTGGCCTGTGACAAACATACCACGGGACTCCAGTGCTTAATTAACAAAAATACTTTAGGCCTACATGCCATAGCTTCTGTCAGCCTGGGAGCCCTGGCATCTTCCTACAATTTTGCCCTGTAAATGTATGGGGGGGTCTTTTTCTAGCCTGGTAAACCCCTCCCCCATTTTTCATTAATGGCATTTCTTACCAGACTAGGGGCTATATCTTGCGCCACCCCTTAACCCTTATCCCTAAACTTATTTTGCCATTTTTTACTATTTAAAAAAACCTAAAAATAGTTCAAATAGCTGATCTACAAGCTCACAACGTGTAGATGTAGATCGGCTAGTTGAACTATTTTAAAAGGGTTTTTTTAAATAGTAAAAAATTGCAAATTAGTTTAGGGATAAGGATTAAGGGGTGGCGCAAGATATAGCCCTAGGTCTTTTTTCACTTAACCATAGTAGTTTTTCCAGTGTTAAATGTAACTACATGTAAGCTAAAGAGGAGTGAGCCATCTCTCTTCCCTTACAATGCCCTGGCCTATGCAGAATCACATGGTATGTATGGCTTAAAGGGTTATCCTATGTGCTGTAGTCGTGCCCTGGCCTATGCAGAATCACATGGTATCCACAAACATCTCATTTTACCCTCAACATCTTAAAGAAAATGATTACCTGAAGTTTTTGTAAGATGAAGAGTTTCCTTTGTACATAATAATGTATTTTTGAATTAACTATTCATCTTTAATCTATTTTTTGTTAGAACATGTCTAAAATAACCTAAAATCAAAAATGTCAAGGTAAAGGCTAAATAAGTAACACACATACCCAACACATACCCTGAAGGAGGCAGTTGTCGGCCGAAACGTTGGTTTCTCATTCTCTGCGTCCTAATACATAATCGGCACTTTCGCTATCACTCTTGTCTTTTTAAGACTTCATTTTTTAGATTGTTCTGCCGTGAGCTGGCACCACTACTAAGACAGGTGTGCGTATAGCATCCTCTTGCACAGTGAAAGGCTAAATAAGTGTCATAAACCAATTAATCGTTTAAATAATCAGCCGATTAATCGATTATGAAAATAATCGTTAGTTGCAGCCCTAGCAACACAACATTTGCAACCTTTTTAGTTGTTGTCGTTGAGTGAAAAGTACAGAGAGGCACTTTGCTGTTGAAAATGTCCATTCTGTCGAGCGGTACTTGTCAAAGGGCTCATGCGACAAAGTATAAATTACCCTTAAAAATTGCGCTGGGAAATTCACCTGTGAGAGCAGGGCATCTCATTGAGTAAAGCTCTCACATGACTGACATAAAAGCATGTCAAAACCAGAGCTAAATCCTTTCCCCTTTTTATTTGAGTGGAAATCCCATTAAAATAGGTGTCAGTGCACGTGTAGCAGAATTGAGATGCCAAGCGTAAAAAAGATGCATGAACATAACACCATGCTGGAATTAATGAGCTCACGAAGTGCTTCATATCCTCTGCTCCCCTAACCCCTTCCCTCTACCAGCCTGTCTTTCCCCATTCAGTCTGCTTACTAAGTGTTAACCACTTCCACTTTGGCATTGAAGGCAACATTTTTCAAAATTCTTCAAAGAAACATAAAAAGATAACTACAATCGACGCGGTGTGAGCTTGTAGATCGGCTATTTTTGCTATTCGTCATACAACAACAAGTGTATAGTGTATGGCTTAAAGGGTTATCCTATGTGCTGTAGTCGTGCAAAGAACATTCAATTAGGGCTGCAACTAGGGCTGGAACTATTGATTACTTTTTGGAATAATCTAGAAGCATGTTTTTATATACTGTATGTGTTACAGTACGTTTGAGAACCAGTAAGATCAGGAAAAAGGGCTCGTTTTGAGGCACAAGTCGACGCTGCGGCCAGTCACACACCCTCCTTCCTGCGGTAAAAATCTAATCAAATGAAATAACGGTCTATCAGTCTATCTAACGGCCCTATCAGTGGTCGGGGCGGGTGGGTTTTCTACTCGAGGCCAGGGGGCGTACGGGCCCTGAACAGTCGGCTGTCGGCTCAGCCAACGGCTAGCGAGCGGGTCGGCAGGCGGAACGCGTTGTTCAGAGCCTCGGAGCCTCAAAACGGGCAAGCCTTTTTTTGATCTTACTGGTTCGTGAATGTAACATATACATATTACATATAGGCCTATATGAATTAACGTGAAAAATATTCGGATAGATTTTCTTTACTAAATCGATTAGTCTGATGGATCACTTAAGCCATATTTTATACTATTGAAAAAGATTTTGTTTTATTTATCGATTTTTTAATTTAAAAATAAATCCTGATGAAATCGATTACTGGTACTTTGATTAACTGTTGCCCCCTGCACGCTTCTTAAAGTCAGTTGTGTATTCAATGGCTTATATGATTCATGTACTCTGTATTATTGGGTGCTTGTATTGTTTCATCTACTGTAGGAATTTATCATTATTGCTCTGTTTGTTAAAAGGCTATCAGCTAAATGTCGAAAATGTAAATTCACTGAAATAATGCATTTGCAATTGTGTTTTCTTTTAATACTGCTGTTTTCCAGTCCTCCAGTGGGATCTTTGTGATGTAGCACTGTTTGTTTGCTTTTCACTAAAGTTGTTTGGTGTATTTTCAGCTAGTTATGTTCACACCCTGGGGTTTGGATCTGTCTGTCAGTCAGTCTCTTGTCGCCAAATGCAAGTGGCGTGAAAGTGAAAAATGCTCAGTTCTGCCTTCCTGCTGCTTCTATCTGTATGTGAGGCCACAGCGTGCATGTGGCTTGCATGTTCCTTTATAGAGCATGGGATGGTGGGCATCTCACTTTATCTTATCAATAGCTTCAGCTTGGTTGACTCCGCTCATGAATCACAATGAAGTGAATTCATGTGAATCATTTCAATTTCTGCTGTGGATTCAAGCCTGATTAAATCGATAAATGCCTTGTAAATAACACCGTTGTATCGGTTTCAATGTTTAGAACCCGGAGACATTAAATGGTTTGAATCTGCGGTAAATCCCTCTCAGTGTGAAGTCTCTCTTGTCCTTTCAAGGTGGTCTACAGGAATAATGAGTTCAGACTGGAGTTGTCGCATCTGGCCGCCATGCAGGACCCCAGGGTCAGTATCCATGGCGATCTGATCTTCCACTGCGAGGACGTGGAAGCCCTGGAGCCGGTGACCTTTGACACGCCGTCCGCCTACCTGACTCTGCCCAGGTGGAACGTCAAGAGAACAGGCTCCATATCCTTGGACTTCCGCACCACTGAGCCCAGCGGCCTGCTATTATTCAGCCAGGGCAGACTGCAGGGCCCGCAGCTCGTCGACAGGAAGCCCCGAGCGGACTACTTTGCTCTGGAGCTGATGGATGGATTCCTGTACTTGCTCATGGACATGGGCTCTGGCAGCTTCAAAATGAAAGCCAGCAACAAGAGGCTGAATGACGGCGAGTGGTGCCACGTGGACTTCCAGAGGGAGGGCCGCAAAGGTAAGAGCCTCACGCATTCTCCAAAAATGCACAGTGGCACAGTTACAACTTAATATTTGGCAAACATTTGGCAAAAAAGTAGATCTACAAGCTCACGACACATTGCATTGCATTGTGAGCTTGTAGATCAGGGGTGCCCAGACTTTTTTGACTTGAGAGCTACTTTCAAAATGACCACCGCAACAAGATCTACCCACCAAAAAATATGATCTCATTGCTGAAAATAGTTTAAAGAACATGACAAACACACTTAGAATGGGAAATATAGGGGGGGAAATGGAAATAGTTTTTGTTTTTGTATGTACTGTAACTTTCTAATGCTCTATTTAAATTATATATGTTTTAGGGCCATGTCATGTGATCTACCTGCACAGCCTTTGTGATCTACTGGTAGATCACGATCTACCTTTTGGGTTGTAGATCATTGGTTATTTTCGGATCTACACACCCTCCGCCAACCTAGTCCCCATATGTTGATTTGTTATTTTCGCTTTTTAATGTACAACAGAGTATAGGGTTTAAGTGGTTAACCATAACAAGCGAAGATTTGTGCTTATTTTCCTCCCAAAATGTTTTCTACTGAAACAAAAAAATGATATATATATATATATATATATTTATTAAAAAAGTGTGTGACCCTTTGCAGCCGTTATTAACTACCTTTCCCAACCCTGTAGCCTGTCCTACTGTGACTCTGTATTACATCATTATTCTAGGTCAGTGGTTTTATGTGCCCAAGGCACACCAAAGGGCAAGTCAAAATCTCTATGCACCCCTGTATTCATGTCAAAATGGCCTCTATAACACATGTTATGTTATCTCTCATATCACTCTGTAAACCTTTATTTGTATTTACTAATGGCAAATATAAGTTGACATATTGATTTGAAAATTACTAATAATATGGTACTTAAAAGAGGGAGAGTGTGTGTGTGTGTGTGTGTGTGTGTGTGTGTGTGTGTGTGTGCGTGTGCGTGTGCAAGAAGAGATAGAACAAGCTAAGAATAGAGATGCACAGACAGTGAAAACTATATGTGTTAGTGTGAACAGCGGTACCTTGGGTTTGTTTTGATAAAGTACTAAGAAGTAAATAGAATAAGAAGAATAAATAGGGAATATAATTTGTATTGGGAAATGAGTGTGCACAAGTACAAGTAAATAATTGTGTTTGTATAGTTTTACAGTATTATATTGCAATCTGACAGACAGAGAAGGTTGAAACAAAGATACAGGTATGGGTAGAGAAGTACAGAATAAGTAGTAACACTAGGATAACAATATAATATAAAAGACAGTATAACATGACTTAACATCCGTTCTGGCCCGCTGTGCCTGGGTTCGTCAGGTGTGTAAAGTACATACTGTAGTAGTAGAGGAGACTGAACAAACAGTCAAAAAGGACACACACATCAATACCTATAGGCTGGGTGCTGGATCACATCAATACCTATAGGCTGGGTGCTGGATCACATCAATACCTATAGGCTGGGTGCTGGATCACATCAATACCTATAGGCTGGGTGCTGGATCACATCAATACCTATAGGCTGGGTGCTGGATCACATCAATACCTATAGGCTGGGTGCTGGATCACATCAATACCTATAGGCTGGGTGCTGGATCACATCAATACCTATAGGCTGGGTGCTGGATCACATCAATACCTATAGGCTGGGTGCTGGATCACATCAATACCTATAGGCTGGGTGCTGGATCACATCAATACCTATAGGCTGGGTGCTGGATCACATCAATACCTATAGGCTGGGTGCTGGATCACATCAATACCTATAGGCTGGGTGCTGGATCACATCAATACCTATAGGCTGGGTGCTGGATCACATCAATACCTATAGGCTGGGTGCTGGATCACATCAATACCTATAGGCTGGGTGCTGGATCACATCAATACCTATAGGCTGGGTGCTGGATCACATCAATACCTATAGGCTGGGTGCTGGATCACATCAATAACTATAGGCTGGGTGCTGGATCAAAATGAAGTCATATAAGAAATGAAATGTAAAGTACATAGGCCATCAGTGGGTGAAAATAGAGGTGTAGGTATTGTATGCATTCTATCACCAATAAAAAACGGCATATGAATACACTTTAAATAATGTATTGTTGTCACAAAATCCCAAGGCACACTTGGACATGTTTCAGGCGTGTTAGTGTGTTAGTGTGGAAACCGCTGGAGGTTTATACTTCTGCAGATATGTTCTCTTGTAATGTAGCAGTTATTATGTATTCTTGTGGTGAGAGAGTTACTTACAAATACAATGAAGGCATTTAGCAGATGCATTTAGCCAGAGTGACGTAGGAAGTGGAAGACTTAATGTGGCACAAACCCTAATCAACCAACAACAGGAAAACGGCTGAATAAATAAATTAAGTGCTTTTCTACTACTCTAGTAGACATCAAACCATCTATCCAAATAAGTACAGTACTATAACATAATGTACTTAGCATCTAAGCACGAGCAAACTGCACAGCTATATCTAAATAACATACATGGCATATGTGAAACATATAGCATACACAACACAACTAGCTTTGATCTAAATAGAAGAAATAAGGACTCCTGGGAGATGAGTTGGGAGGGGTTGAGTTTTCAGACTGTGGCAACTCACAAGTTGCAAGTTGTTCCAGAAAACAGCATCTGCTAAACACCTAAAAATATGAATGCAACAAGGGAAAGCCTTCTGTTATGGTTTGTTTGAAGCCTACTGTTCTTTGTGTCCCCTTGTCCCCCTGGAACTATACTGAATGCTGGAGTAAAGAGGGTTCTGAGCTGTGAAATCGCAATCATCGTGCCAGCTCATTGGTTTATTCTTGCGTTGTCTTCAATCGCCATGACACATGCATGCATATCCAGTTTTAATTGCGGAATTATTTTTAGTCACCGTAATCTTATGTATGACATTTTGAAAATTGTCTTAACCTATTAAACAAGTGGCCAATTACGGAGACACCCACTTAATGTGGGGGAAAATGTCTACACGTCTTCTGCTGAAACGCACAGAGCACTGTCACAAAGATCTGGCAAGATTAACTTTAACGCTACAAGTTTTCGATTCAGTTTCCAGTCTCTGTTCCGTTCATAAGGTCATGGTTGGATGTTGCTAGGCAGCGGATGCGTGGACAATCTCCAAAAAAAAAAAAAACAATGCAGAGAGAAGCATCTCCTGCATCCTCAAATCTCACCCTTTGTTAACACACTCTCCCTTGAATACTTAATACAACCCACACAGCCACCTGTCCTCGATTACTCTCACACTAAAGCAATATATATATATATATATATATATATATAATATATGCAGATCAGATGTCTCATAACACTAACCACCTTGCCCGCAGGCTTCATCTCCGTAAATGGCCACAGTAGCCCCTTCACTGCTAACGAAGGCAGTGAGATCTTAGACCTAGACGGGGACATGTACCTGGGTGGTCTGCCCGAGGAGAACCTGGGCCTGGCGTTGCCCCCGGAGGTGTGGTCGGCCACTCTTAACCTGGGCTACGTGGGCTGCGTGAGGGACCTCTTCATTGACGGGCAGAGCCGCAACCTGTGGAAGCTGGCGGAGGTCCAGAGTGCCACAGGAGTGAGCAGCTTCTGCACCAAGGAGACCCACGTCCGCTGTTCCAGGGATACGTGCGCCAACGGCGGGCAGTGCAGGGAGGGCTGGAACAGGCACATATGCGACTGCACCGGCACCGGCTTCCTGGGGCCAAGCTGTGAAAATGGTAAGACGTGCTGAGGCAGTGTTTACTAAAGCAGTGGTTCTCAAACATTCTCACGTCAAGGACCCCCAAATTGATATGCATTTTGGCCACGCACCCCATGAATGACCCACATGTGGAAGAGTTTTGTGCCGGGGACACCCATAAGAGAAGATTTTTCTTGTATTGTGTATTGTATTGTGATGCATTGTGAGCTTGTAGATCGGCTATTATTATTTTTTAACATTTATTATGATGAAATGTAAATGTATACAGATAAAGTGAGACAAACTAGAAAGGTATAAATTAAAAGCACAATACAATAAAATCAAAAAAACAAAACAAACAAAAAAGAACAAAAAAAAAGAAAAAGAAAAGGGCGATCAGCACATACACAATACAGTCAGTTATTCATGAGAAAAAATATATATTTTTGAATAGCCAACAAATAAAAAAAGCCATAATTGTTTTATAACCCATTAAAACTGAGAAAGCATCTGTGTCATTTTAGATTTTAGCATTGGCTATTTCTTTTTACATTTTTGTAAAATCTTGAAATAACTACTGGTTTAGAAAAGCATTTGTAGAATTGGCCTCAGGTCTTAAACTGTTCCTCATTTTGCTGGGGACCCCCTAGAACCCCCCCCAAGGATCCCTGGGTGTCCCCGGACCCCGTATTGAGAACCACTGGACTAAAGGAAGGGAGGAAAACTCACAAAAACACTGTTATACAACTCACACATATCAGCGGTTAGGATTGATTTGGATAACACTGAAAGAAGAAGACGAATTTTACGTGAGCCATCTAAAAGTTAAATTACAGGACCATTCCTTTAGTGATTCATTGATGAGCTGTCAGCGTCCAGGGTGGTAGTGGTTGAATGAACTGATGAATTGTGGAACTACCGCCTGAAGCCTATCATTGCACCAATAGAAATGCCATGATTCCTCCTCAGCTTAAATCGGATCCCTTTCTCACAGAAGCAAACAAACACTGCCTGCTAATAGCATGAGGGATGTGTTGAATCCATCGTATTGAGATATGAGAGGGGGAAAAAAATCTTTGGAAAAGATTATTATACTCTGTCTTCATCATCTTCTCCTCAGCAGATTGTTTTTATGCTCCAGGCTGTCTCTGCCCTCTGGTGCAGCAGAATATAACTGCAGTCTGAAATGGAGTTGCATTCCAAATGAGATAGGGACCGTTACCAAATTGACACCTACTGATTGCGGGCATGGAAGGGAGTATAAATGAGTTACTGTGAAAGTTATGAGTCATCTTCCATGCCTTTTGCTTGGGGAAAAAAGTGATGTCTTTGAAGAAAACTTAACCTGTGTTTTTTGAAATATTAAACCGTGAATTTCAACTAGCATTAGACATTTTTCACCGTAGGGTACCAGATGTTACCATTAATGCTAATTAAAGTTCTGTTCCATTTAGTGAGCTCTTCTACTGAGCCAAAATTTGCAATAGCAGCACCCTGACCTGAATGGAACATAACTTAAGTAGCAGCATTAACTCCTGTGTTTACCCCAATATTTGGCTACTCTGAAAAAACATTCTTCGTTTAACCCTTTGGACAAAGCAGCTCCCTAATAAAGAGCTCTTCTACTGAGCCAAAATGTGCAATAGCAGCACCTTGACTCTGTTTGACCTGAATGGAGCATAACTTTAATTAGCAACATTGTTAACTCCTGTGTTTACTCCACTATTTGGCTACTCTGAAAAAGGTTTCTTTGTTTAACCTAGCTCCCTAATAAAGAATGATCCAACCTAGGTACAATTGGCATCAGGTGGGTATCAGGTGGGATACGTTTTGGATGGGACGTTTCCTTGTGAACGAGACACACCATCTCTTAACACCTCTCTGTTCCTGGATTTACCCAGAGGGCACCGTGCTGAGTTACGATGGCAGCATGTACCTGAAGGTGGTACTGCCTGCGACCTTGCATACGGAGGCCGAGGATGTATCCCTGCGCTTCATGTCCCAGAGGGCCTACGGGATGCTGATGGCCACCACCTCGCAGGAGTCTGCCGACACCCTGCGCCTGGAGCTGGACGGCGGACGGGTGAAGCTCACCGTAAACCTGGGTAATGTCGCTGCAGTGATAACGGCGGCAGGTTCACACTTAGTCGCACGATGGTGTCGCTCCCGGAAACATAGCTGACCTCCAAACTCACAACCATGTGACCATGTGGACGCGACGCGTTGTGAGTTTGTACGTCGCCTATTTTCACTGCATGACGCCGTTGTGTGAAGGAGCACACATTTGGTCCTCTCAGCCCTCCTGTCTTGTCAGTTTAGCCAGTTCTTATTACAATGGTCTCGGTTCGGTCCAACTCCTCCCATGCTTGTCAGCATTAATAACAACTACAGTCGCTCAAAACTTGGGACTTCCCCGCCCCCCCCCTTGAATTTGATCCCATTTTGTTCTCTTGTGGATTTGTTTTGTGTTTAATTTAAGGTGAAAGTATAGGATTATGCAAATTATGGAAACATCTATAATACTGTAACTGTAAGAACTAAGTGGACTTAATACAATTTCAAGAACACTTGGGTGTCATGCTAGCCTAAGACAATGCTATTTGTCTGCGAAGGCTGTGGCTGTATTTCAAAAGATCAATAGCAAGGCACTTCAACTGGGAGATAAAAGCAAGCCATCTGAGGCAAACAACCAAACAATGGCTGTTTAACAACTGTGCACTTCGACCTGCACATAAAAAGCCAAGGGGAAATTTGTTTAGTTGTTTGCCAACTGTTTGAAGGAAGCTGGCTGCTTAATCTGCAAGTGAAAGCAGTGCTAATCTTTTGTAATAATACCTCAACGTTTCATATGGTATGTTAATACAGTTCCTTCAGATTTCTTGAAGTTGTCATTTTCCATTAAAGTATCAACCAAGCATTAAGCCACATGCCAAATGTAAATATTGCAACACTTTGTTAAATACACCCCATTATATTGCGACACTTTTAAACAACTTTTTAACACTGTTAAATATACCCTATTTTAAGTAATCTTGAACCGTCTGGGATTTTAGGATGTGATATAACATTAGTTTGATAATCAGCTGTACTGTAGATCAAAACAAAATGTAAAAAATCCAAAATGAGCCAAAAGCCTGATGTTGGCAAGCACAGTTTTGAGTGACTGTATACATACATACATACATACATACATACATACATACATACATACATACTGTACATAGTATCCCTGTTGTTCCTCCTTTTACTATACCATCACACACTCTCTCTCTCTCTCTCTCTCTCTCTCTCTCTCTCTGTCTACCTCTCTCTCTCTCTGTCTTCCTCTCTCTCTGTCCACATGTGTGTCTGTCTCTCTTTTCACCATTCTCTCCCTCTTTTATATCCCTCTCTCCCTTGCTATTTCTGTTTTTCTCTCTCCCGCTCTATCATTGCCTTTTCTCTGGTCTCTCTTCTCTGTCTGTCTGTCTTTTCTCTCTCTTGCTCATTAACTATTTTCTCTCTCTCTCTCTCTCTCTCTCTCTCTCTCTCTCTCTCTCTCTCTCTCTCTCTCTCTCTCGCTCTCTCCTTATCAGTTCTTCCTCCACTGGGCAGACCCAGTCTGACCATTTCAACCCTTTCAGCCCTTCAAGGGCTTCGTCTTCTGCAGTTCCAGGAGGAGACAGTCAGAGACCAGAGCTGTCATTCTCCACGACGATGACATGCTGCTCACCATGCTGTTCTTCACTTACTGGCCTGTCCATCAATTTACAGCCGTTTCATTAAGCACTGGCAGCCAGCCATGAGGAACTGACACACACACACACACACACACGCACACGTTACTCCCCCACACATAGACGTATACTATAGACACATCTTGACTAGTGCCAGACTGATTTAACTGTCTGGCCGGTATATCGGCCATTATTTTACTTTTTTTGAGAACATTGGTTTTGGCAAAATGATATGCAGCGATCTACGACAATCCAAAATTGGGATCGGCATGACAACAAATGTGGCATCGGTCAGGCTTTAAAGGAGACATTTGCTCTGGTCCCTGGCTGTCTGCATCCACTGGTCTGTGCTGGTTGACAGCTTGAGAGCACGCCTCAGCCACATCAACTTTACCATGTGCCCCCTGCAGTGTCAGCTTAATGAGGCTATAGCCCCGTCCTGCCCTGTCTTACTGAAGACACACTATTATTTGTCCGTCTTCAGACAGCAACGTCTGGTCATTCCTCTGCCACAGGTCCTGCTTGTTAGAGGTCAAACTCGATGAATCTTATTAGCATAGTATAGAGATTAGCATTACATCAGCATAGGTCCTAGGATGATGTTAACGCAACATAATTCAGCACTCTGTGTTTTAAGTTTCAATCCAATGTATGGATCGATCACTTTATTGAAGTCAGTATGACCTCTGGAAAATAAATTCTGCCCACCCCTGTCCTTAGTGTCCTAAGACAATGGTTGTTTTTTATCAACCATGAATTATTTTGAATGTGCACAATAGTGAAAACATGACCATCACATAGTGTAGTTTCAAGTTTCCCACCCGACACTTTATATATATTTTAACAAACTAATAACAGACTTTTTTGTATGTTTATGCTAGGCTGGAAAGCAAGCCACAATTGATGGTGCCACACAGAGTCCAGTATACTTGGAAGAACTATAATTCATACAATGTGGACTCAGATGTTCAGCTGACATAGCGTAGAGACGTGAACTTTTCCACTGCAAAATGTATCTTCGGCAAGCGGCAGCAATAGCTAATTAAGGAAACATAATAAAGTGTAGAAATTATTATGAGTGAATGTATTGCTCTTAGAACCATTAACAAACTGATTCATTGTGCTGTAGTTTTAGTGTTTTAGTTTTTTCATGTGTAAGGTCTACTGTGGCTGACGGTGTGCAAATCACCCTTTACCTCTTATCTGCCTTTTACTTAGAGATTCTACTCCCATGAGGCTTGTTCAAACAAGCCAAAACACTGCGTCATCGTCTCCCAATCACTTTATATTCAAGACGGGAGTCAAGGCTGGGCGTGATGAGTTAATTCAACTTGATCTCTCAGCCCAGACATAATCCAGACCTAACCGCTAACCTACTGCACTATAACGTTTTCTGCAGTGAGCCCCGAGAGGCAGAGACCATCTCAGGGTTAAGACCTCTATCTCTGGAATCACGTACCCTTGATAGACTAACAGGATTAAATGTGGCCATAGTCTTCTGTCCAATTCCTTCTGTCCCCCTCTCTTCTTTAACCACTGATTTGTCTGAGTAAAGAAACGGATTACAGTCATGAGTGGACAGCCTCTGCTGGTTTAAAATATATATATCCTGCTGTATGAGACAGCATCAAATATTGAGGTCCTCCTTTCGCTCTCCTTGTATATGCGCATGCAGGTCTTCCATGTGCACCAAAGAGAGTAAAGGGTGGTTTAGGCTCTCAAGCTTGTCCCCGGATGGTGGGTTTAGAAAAACGATTGAATCTGTCTGCAGAATGTACCTTGAAGGATGTGAAATGCTGTTTTCTGTCTCTTCTCTCCTTTTTTATGCTGCTCTTTTTCTCTTTCTTTTAATCTCATCATTTCACTCTCTCTCTCGCCAGATTGTATCAGGATAGACTGTAACCTCAGTAAGTGTTTTCTTATTGATTATTAATTATTTACTGTGATTTAAGGAAATACATTTGAAAAAGAAAATCACTGTGCCATAATCTTGCCTCATGCACCACTGACCAAAACCATATTTTATTTATTCTGCCCTAGATCTACCTTTGAGTCTTAATGCTGGTAGTCAGCTCACAAGCTATATTCCTCACACTAAGGAGAAGAACATGTGATATACTGTATGCTTCCGTTTGTCCCACTTGGTACTGTGTAGTTGTACAGTGATGAAATGGAACAGAATTTGAAGGATGTTTTAGGACCGTGTTCCTAAAATAGGCCTATAATTCATTTTACCCTGACTTAATTGAATGAATTGTATAATTTGGTTTCACCTGAATAAGCAGATAGAACAGCAGTGTACAATGTGTCTCTTTCTTTGCAGTACATGTATATTATAATGTGTGAAAACAGAACATACAATGACATGCCCAAAATAGGGCCGTGGGCCAGTTGAAAGTGGTTAACCAAACTGTACTGCACTGTAGGTTTTTAGTTTGTGTTTCCAAACTAGGCAAACGGGACTTCAGGAATTTATACTTTGTTGTATGACCACGTCACTTGCCCAAAATACGTAGGTTGTGAGATGTTCTGACATGGTTGTGATATGAGAGTATTATGCTAGATAATAACCACTGCAAATTCTGGGTCCCAATTTGAAACAAATTGAGAGCCATTATATTGAAGTTGACTCACATTCCTGAGTAAAAGATGAAGACTAGAAGACTGTCAACTACTGAAACTGCCGTGCCTACTTCTATTAAGAGCATTTGATGAGTACTCATCAGTGATTGATTGATTGAAATTTTTATTTCACAGTATGTACAGTATGGGTACATTTCAAACGAAAGCACAAGTCAATACAAAAACTGTTTTCAATGGGAGTCACTGGGTTTCACAGAGCAGCTCAGCATCATGGCTGTGTTCTGTCCTCCTCCCCCCATGGAGCAGAGCTGCTCTGTGAAACCCAGTGACTCCCATTGAAAATGAATTGTGAGCTGCTCTGCCCCTCCTCTCCCCCCGGAACAGAGAGAGCGATTTCGTTTCAATAGTGTGTCAGGCGCCTTACTATGGATGACACCATGATTAAGCTCACACTTGTTTATAACAGGGTCGTACAAATATACACTTCTATAAAAAACAGGAAATCATCATTTAAAGAAAGTAAAAAATGGAAAAACATGTGCATTACGGGGACAAATTGGTGGTTCTCGACCTCAGTCGTGGATACAGAGAGCATTACTGGTTTTCTAATCTAACATGTAGTTAAATTGGATGTAATAGGGTGTAAAATTAATTCCAGATTATCTTTTAGATTTAATTTGGCTGGATTTTACATTATGGGTATTTTCGAGGAGTTCAGGATAACTGAATGTGTGGACTACACATTAGCATGGATTCTGCGCTGAAATGCTAACCAAATGAAAACAGGATTTTGTTTGTTTATATCTCTTTCAATGCTTTGTAGGACATTGTTTGAGTGTTCATATAGTACAGTGCCATCCTTAGTATTCTTTTATCAATTTGTAACTGAGATGGGTCCATTTGGTTACATTTATACACTCTCAGAGTTAAATGAAGACTGTGGATTTACTGTATATTTATTACACAGCATACATTTACGGTGTTGAAGAAAAAACAAATTAAAAAACTTTTTTAGCTTTGATTTAAAATAACTGAGGGCCCTATTTAGACGGTCGAGGCACATAGGGTGTGTCCACACCAATTGTTCTATTTAGACGGCCCATTATCTGGCCACTGAGGTCGGCGCACAGTGCTAAGGGGTTGTACCTCTGAATTAGTCATGAGTTTGGTTTGATCATGACATTAATTAAACCAGAGAGAGTCAGAGAGTCTTCACCCGTTCCCTTTATGAGATTGTGTGTGAAAAAATGAAAGTGTGGGACCATCAAGCAGCAGTATTGTAATGTGAGACACACTCAGGAGAAGGACAAGTACCGTGATTTCCGGACTATAAGCCGCACGGCCCGCACCTGAATATAAGCCGCACCAGCTAAATTTAGGGAAAAAAACAGATGTGTACATATACAAGCCGCACTGGACTATAAGCCGCATAGAGGCCATAACCGGCCATAGAGATAGATTTAGAAGGTCCCCTAGTGGCCGTTAGCTGTAAAAATCCATAGATTCATAGACACTGTTTCGTAGCTCCCACAGGAAATGTATTTATTTAGAAGGATGACAACGTTTCGACCCCTTATGGGTCTTCGTCAGATATGATCTTTACAATGAACAAGCCACTGTTTGCAATGACGATAATCACACTGACACACCCACCACGTCTTTGAAGTCCGGCTGAGCAGTGTCAAGCCAAGAACACATAGAGTAAAACTACTAGAGGCACTAAGGCCAACTGTTATTTATAATATATATATAAACGTCAAGGATAAGGTGGTACAGACTGAGGTACAGACAAACTGATGAACACACTCACTCAATATCAGTTATGTTCTTCTAACATAAAACCACCAATCTAAACCACCAATTAAGACGTGCATTTTTGTGTTGGAACTCTATGGCTATTGATGTTAACTGGTGTCTATTGAGCAGAGACAGATAAAGAAAGCCATTCATTATTACGGGATGAGATGTATTGGAAGATATTCTAATATGATGCTTAAATTGTATACATTTTTATCCCTTCCTTCTCCCTCCCTCTTTTCTCACTGCTTGTTTCCTTGCCACAAAAATGGGCACTTACCCAATGATATGTATTGATCATCTGGGCCAGATCATTCATTCAATTTAATAATCATATGCTCCCTGTCAGTTAGGTTGGTTTTAAACCAGTTATTAAAGTTATGATGGATGGACGTCAGGAGACCCACATTTGATGGTGACCTGTTAATGCATTGAGTGTTAATTGCACTCTAAATAGTAAGGAAATATCTGGACTGTCACTGCACCGACCAACTTGAAGCTGGTCTTATAACAAAGCGCAAACTCTGTGCATAAGATCACAGTGCGCCCTGATTTCACCAGAGCACACATCACTTTTAGACCAACCATGGGCGCTAAAGATCATTTGGTATTTAGATAACGTGGGCACTGGGTGTAAAATCTGTAATGGTTGGAAAATAGCAATGACAGTTGTGCTGCGGCCAGCACTTTGTGCTGTGCATAAGATAGGGCCCCAAGAGTTGAATCAGGCTCGCATTTATCTGGGAGTTTGTTCCAGATAATGTGGTGCATACAGTGAAAACGGAATGCTGCATCTCCATGTTTAGTCCTGATTCCTGGAACGGAAAGCAGCCGTGGATGATTCATGATGCAGACTGGCCCTAAACCATTTAATGCTTTATGAACCAAATGACCCAGTGTAAAGTTCTAAGAGTAGAGTGATAACATCCATTTGCTTGGTATTAGTAAGGTATTAGTAACTTGAGCAGCAGTGTTTTGAATCAACTCTAGTCGTCTGATCAGTTAAAATAAATGACTTCATCATGAATACAAATAGACTTACTGTGTGTGTGTGTGTGTGTGTGTGTGTGTGTGTGTGTGTGTGTGTGTGTGTGTGTGTGTGTGTGTGTGTGTGTGTGTGTGCGTGCGCGTGCGCGTGCGCGCGCGGAAAAGCAGTGATTGTTGGCTGGTACAATCAATAGACCACAAATGATTTGAAACCCCCTGTCAGCCAGGGTCCTGTGAATGACAGGGGGTTTCCAAGAAGCTGTGGTTTATTGATTGTATTCTTAAATTAATGTTTGGGGCTTAGTTATTTTCACAAGGCCCACAATTCCATCTTCTGGCTGGATAGGACAGAGTTTTTTTTTTCTTGCATTGTAATAGCAGCGTACAGCATACATATTGGACAAAACATCTCAAAAGTAGAAGTGTAAGGCTGCAACTATCGTTTACTTTCTTTGTGATTATTCTTTCACAAAGTTTCAGTGATTGCTTATTCTACTTTTTTGGTGTGCTTTCTTGTAAACATTATACATGTAGTATGTATACTTACTGTATACATTTATTACAATATTTAATTATAATGAATTGAAACAAAAACATTTGAATAATAACCACTTAAGCCCTATTTTATACTTATTGCAAACGCTAGTGAGCCATTACTATGTTACATGGGCAGAACTGTCTGTCTGTCTGTGTGTCAACTGAAATAATTCAAGCCTTTTATTGTTTTAATATTGATTGATCGATTATGGCGTACAGCTCATGAAAATCAAAAAATCCTATCTCAGTGAATTTTACGAGACCAGTAAAAAAAGGATTTTTTTAAACGAGAAATTGTCGACCATCTGAAAAGTATATTAATGTATGCAGTTACTACTTGGTCTGGGCTACTTTTGAACAAATTATTTCATCAATAGGGCGTGGCATGGAGGTGATCAGCCTGTGGCACTGTTGAGGTGTTATGTAAGCCCAGGTTGGCTTTGATAACAGCCGTAAATGAATTTGTATTCAGTCTTATGTCTCACACCTTCCTCTTGACAATACAACCAAGATTCTCTATGGGGTTCAGGTCAGGCCAGTTGGCTGGTCAGTTAAGCACAGTAATACCATGGTCGGTACACAGTTACTAGTAGTTTTGGCTCTGTGGGCAGGTGCCAAATCGAGCTGGAAAGGAAAATTAGCATCTCCATGAAGCTTGTCAACATACTGAAGCACAATGTACTCTAAAAAGATGGCTGTGTTGAAACCAGTGTTACATTTTCACAGTTTCACAGTGTCAGTGGATCAACACCAGCAGATAACATGGCCTAAATAATCACTGTTTTGTCATGTCTCAACACAACCATCTATTATGATATTTTACAGCACTGTGTGCTTCAGTATGTTGACAAGCTAATGAATCTAAAATATATGAAAGTTTATTTATTTTTATTACATTATGGAAAATAATGAACTTTTTCAGATTATTCTAATTCGTTGGGACCTGTATATTAATGTAATCCTGGGCGCTACACTTCCTCTGCCAAGAGTGGAAAGAACACGTTATTCCTACCTGTTCATTTCCCCTCCATCAGGCGCCCCGGCTGGCCAGGGGGAGGTAGTTTAGAGACAAGGATTACTGCATGTTATTTGTGAGGGTACCTACCCTAGAGGACACGGAGATAACATGCAAACTCCTCACAGAAGGGCCCTTTCGCCAACCCCGCCTCTGGTATGGGTACTGATCGAACCCAGGACCTTCTAGCTGTGAGGCGACAGCACTACCGACTGTGCCACCATGCACCCAAATCTCATATACTGTATGATATTTAGGGCAGATTCACACTACGGTCCTGGGTGGGCAGATTCACACTACGGTCCTGGGTGGGCACTCGGGACCACTTGGCAGATGTTGTGGTAGTGTGAATGCTGGGAAAGCATAGAGGTTGTCTCGGGACCGATTGAAGTGTACTCGGATACGGATCGATGCAATGTGAAAGCATTGAATAGAATACAATTGAATGAACTGTACTCGGGTGCGTAAGAATCAAGGCCAATGTGAATCATGGCCAACGGGGATCTATTATATTTGGTAACAGTTTGAATCAAATGCACTCAGTGTGAATCTGCCCTTAAACTAGGACTTTATGTGGATGTTGAGATCCACATAGAAATTGTGTGACTCTGTGGATCTCGGACTACATGTGACCATTCTGTCATCCATGACTTGTCTTATTTCTATGACGTATGGCTTCACATTTGGCCAAGGTTTCAGTGATTGCTTCCAATATAGAATTAACGTTAAATATTTGAAAAGGTATAGGCCCAGGCGGTGGCGTAACCGTCTGGGCACCCGACTGGTAATCCAGTCGCAGTGTGCCACGGGTTCGACTCCCGAGCCCGACACGGCCTTTACAGCATGTCTTCCCCCATCTCTCTCCCGTTTCCTGTCAGCCTACTGTCTGTCCCTTCAAAAAAATAAATAAAAATAAAAGGCGTAAGCCGCAAAAAAATATCTTAAAAAAAAAAGAAAAGGTATAAAACTTGAACTGTCTACTGGCAGTGTGCGTCCAGGGTTTTGCGCTGATTGGTCCATCAGTTTGTGAAATTTGCTCCAGAGAGACAGACAAACACACACACACACACACACACACACACACTGCCATAGATGGCTAGACTAGAGTCACACTTTTTAGTCTTTTAGCCTCTTCCACTCGCTGTCCCTACCAGCAGATGGCATTGCAACATCATTATGCCATAGCTGCACAGGGTGGGACCCAAGAGGAATAGTGTTTATGAAAGGGACTTGTCAGGAACAACAAGACATTGATCCATAGAAATTCTGACTTTACGCATAGGCTCTGTGGGACATGTTATGATATGGATTACTCAGGTTCATGTTGAGGAATAATACGTATATTGTAAGCTGTCATTTACAATGGTACATCATTCCAGTGTTAAAGGTGGGTGTCTTCGTGACTTCCACCTAATATGCATGAGCTATATTCTATAGCTGACCTAATTTAGATGCATTTGCATCAATCATAGTATTAGTCATAGGGAGGGAAACATTTCAAAGGAAGTTGGTGCAAATTGTTCAGTGCCATGTACCATGTACTGGATAGAAAATCCTGTTTAGGGCATTTGAAATTCAAGGATGCAGCTTGTTTATTCAATGCATTATTGTCTTTAATCGGCCTTCACTTGGGATGGAATGAGAGATACAGACCATCTGGAGCATCTGACAAGGATCTGCCCATTGCAATGATCAGCTCAATAACAAAAGGGCAACAGGGGGCTTGCGATTTACAAGAACAAATATTACAGCCGTGTCCTTGAGTCAAGAATTAATCATCTATGGAATTGTACACTGAGTGCATTGTTATTTTCCAATTTAAAATGAGGCATTTGCTTTACAAAATAGCATAATTAACATGCTTTGATTAACGCGCCCCAGCTCCTGTTCAAAGTCTCAGCTCACTCATTATGCTGAATTGTATAACATTTCTGTGCCTTTGAAGTGTTTCTTGTTAAATATATTATGTGAAATACATTACATTTTTATAGATCAAACCGGACCCTTTAATGTAGCTGCCTCTGGTAATGAAATGTCACTTAATGCCCCCTATACGCTGCACGACTGTCAAAGTCGTCACTCGTCAGATACCCTGTAGTTGTCAGATTGCTGTGCAGTTCACACTACACAACTCGCTTGGAATAGCGTGTCTTAAGTCGTTGTGGTTTCTCAAACTGCATGAGTGATCACTAGCGACAAGGGATCACACACACTAAGAGATTTCAACAGGACATGATATGGCAACACAGATGTGCAATATTCTGTTTATTGCGACCAAAGGTCGCAGTTAACTATGGAATCGTGCGTTTTTCGTCACTCAAATCCCCATACATGGGGAGTTTTTCATCACTCAAAATCCCCATACATGGGGAAAGCTTCCATATATTGTGCCCAGGTCTCGTGAGTCGTGACATCACTATGACATCATCATCCCCATACATGGGGAAAGCCTCCATACATGTATATTGTTCCCAGGTCTCGTGACATTCACTATGACATCATCAGGGAGATTAAGCCCATGTTAAGGGATATTAACCCATTTAGGCCTGACGTCGAAATAAGAAAAACGTTTGCTCTGAAAGAATATATATCCAAAGATTTGTGCCGCATTTTTACGATTTTTCAAAAAATAGCAGACCTACAAGCTTGTAGCACGCCACTTGGTGGCGCGCTATGAGCTTGTAGATCTGCTATTTTTCAATAGCTAAAGTATAACATAATGCTTAGTTAAAACACAAAAAGGGGTTCCCGCCCAGAATGGGTTAAGACATTCCATATGTTGATCCATTCCTTCCCCATCCATCCTTCCTCTTCGATGTCTCCCTTTTGACTGATACCATTTAAACTGTAGACGGGCCTGCCCCAAAGTTATTTGTGCAGCCACGCCTGGCAGCTGGCAAAACACTAGAGTTCTCAACAGGCCCGAAAATGAAGGCCTACCTGGGCCCTCATCAAACCCTGTACACTGCACTGCCACCCTTAGATCTCCATATATGGAACTGACCTGTTCTGACATTCCATATGTTGATCTGACCTCATCACACCCTGTACACTCAAGACACGCTCCATATATGGCCAGTGCACGCGACCTCGCCCTCAGGCGTCTTACCGGTAGGATTTAGTACATTTTTCTGTATTTTCATCCTTATTGTTTGTTTTACTTGATCAGAGCAACTGTGCTATCCAATTTCCCGCTTTAACTTGTTCCTTTTAAAAAAAAGATTGTCCCCCTTCGTTTGCATTATTATGGCCATGTGGGTCAAGCATAATGATTTGTGTAACGTTTGACTAATTAACTAAGTCAACCAACATACAGTACACAGTATACAGTAGTCCACAATGCAGGGAAGGGACTCGGGTCGGTAATCATATCAATTATTATTCGAAAAGTATTTCAGACATGGCGAACATTACCTGTATGTAGGGCAGGCTACTACCATTCTGTAGGTGTCAATGTAAGACATTATCCCCTCACAGAATCTGGCAAACCCTGCAGGACAAACCCTGCAGGACAAGCGCAGGACAAACGTTCCCAAATATTTGCACGTGTGTAATTGTGGGGCACAGTATGCATCATGGTCTATGATTCCAGACAGTTTTATAGACCGTCACTGCAATATCAACATTGTTAGCAATATTTATGATACCTACAGTAAATCAATAAAGGTCTATATACTGTATCTATAAATCTAAATTGTTTATACAATAAAAATCACACCCGTGTGAACTGAGTGGTGCAACTACACATTTATTGTTATAGTTACTGTACATTAGAACCAGGAAAGCATCTGTCGTCACATACTAACCATAGCAACCATGCTCACCCGTACAGGCACAAACACACAAGGGTACTAACAAAGCCAGTTGTTGGAGTGCTTTGCACCACTCAAAAAAAGAAAACACCCATGTCCACCTGTCCTGTGCTCTCATGTTCACACACATGTTCTCAGTGCTGGTCACAACACATTTCATACTGCATGATTTACAGTTACCGGCCAGATATTTGGCACCCCAATCTCCCTCAGATCAGGGCTTTGTTGGCAAGCGCCAAAAATGGCGGTGAATGGATTGGGAACTCCTGTATAAGTCAAGTCATAGGTTGTATTTGTACATGACACGCATAGGAAAAATCAGCATACTGCACAAGTTTGCAGATGTGCACAAATTATGCAAAGTTATGTGGCGATAAGGACTACTTAAAATAGCTAGGCTACTAATCTGTCATCTGTACTGTGTCTCTGCTCTGTCTGGGGCTGCACTGCATGTTCATTGACAATGACAACTTTTTGTTTCTTGAATCAACAAGAAAACAATTTCAATGTTTTTTGGCCATAGAATACAGTTTGGACTGTAGAATGTTGAATCAGCACATGATGGTCCTATATACATTGAACCCAAGTCAAGTGCAAAGGCATTTCTTTTCTCTTTATCTGATTGTATCTTTGTCTTTTTTTTATCTGTTAGCTGATGGAAATTATCAATAGTTCAAGAATTGTGCGTCCAATCAATCAGGTGTTTTATTTTATAGTATCAAAAGGCATTACTAACAATTACTGCTTTTTCAAAAGGTGTCTGGAAGCAATTCTAAGCCGACACCTGTAAAAATGCATATCAGATGAGGATATGAAGAACCTACGGTAGAGCCAATTTGTCTTTATTGTTTAGTATTGTTTTCAGCCGCATCCACTTGTCCTTCCGGTGTCCCTTGAAATTCTCCTACACCCCAAGCTCAATTAGACAGACAACCCCTAAAGGCCCAGCTGGCTTAGGCATGGCCAATTAGCTTCCCAAGCGTTGTCAGAACTCCTTTGAACTGTAGTGTTGGCCTGTTGCATAGGCACTGATTGTGGCTGATGGTGTTGGCTGCAGTGGCAAGCTTTGGCAGTGTGACCCATTTTAGAGGCAAATATTAAGACCAGTAGAAAGGGGGAAAAAGAGTACTGTACTGGAATAATTTATAGCGAAAAGAACAGAAGGCTTTTTCAATATGTCTGGATCTTCAAGCACCACTAATGCTCTTGGGTTCATTGGTTGATGATGAGATAGCTCATCACAGATATTGTGATATTCATGTAGAACAGGAGACATATTTCTCAATAGAATTAAACTTGGCTCTTCAGAAGTAGACACTATATTTAGCTTTTCTTCACCTCGCTGGTATTGCACCTGTACTGATTTCTGAAAAGCAAGACTGTCAGTGGACTGACTGGGTCTTTCATGCCTGCGTGCATGTGATACAGAACATAATATATTATATTTTGTAGGACTAGGAGGTGCTTCTCTATTGAGAGGATGAATCTAGGGCTGCAGCTATCATCTATTTTCTTAGCGATTATTCTGTCAATCAGTTTTCGAATAATCAAGAAGCACATGTTTTTATGCAACGTTGTCACGCAAAAATTGAGAAAATCTAAGAACTCAACGTCTTGCATTGCAAAGCGTTATGAGCTTATATATTGTGTACGATCTCTATTTAGGAAAATCTATGATCCTATTAGAATGTATTATATTTTTATAATCAATCAAATGATACATAGCTTGCGGAGTTAGTTCAGTCAGATATACTCAAGATATATATAGATATATTCAGTGTTATGCCTGTATACATGTCATTCACTGACGTGGCAATCAGCTGACCAATTGGGCGCGGTATTTAAGCTCACCTAAGACTGGATTCTTCCTGCGTTCCTTCCTCTGCATACAGTATGCGTTCCTGGTGTTGTTATGCACTGATTGTTCCCACCGCCACCCCAGCACCACCGGTGGGCTCTGCTATTCCTGTTCCCCATGGGGGGGTGTTATTGTATGGTTAATGATGGTTGTATAATTGTGGCGAGCAGGGAGAAGAATTTAGCAGTGCCGAACGCCAAGATAAAATATTATATGCACACTTGTATTCTCATTCTATAATAAATATTTGTTAAATCTATTTGTGAGTTATCTGACTGAACTTGATTATTTCAATTAACTGTTACACCCCTAGATTAATCCATACATGAAGTGATTTGTCAGACTGATCTCACCCAAACCCGGTGAAATAGCACAGATTGGCAATTCCATACATACTGTACACGCCTAGAAAACACAAACATCCGTACATATTATACTACTCCTGTTTTGACCGCGAAGGAGGCGTGGCTTTCACTAGTATTGTATATATATTTTTTTTTTATTATTATTATTTTATTTTACCGTGTTTGGGTTAGATCGGGTTTGACATTATTTACGCCAACTCACATGCTTTAGTGCGCTCGGTGGTGGCTCTCGTGGCTCAAGTTTTGTAGAGACGGCGCCCCTCCGTCATGGTCTATGGGGCGGATTTCAGTGTAATATGTACGGATTTTGGGGTTTTCTAGGCGTGTATGTATGGAAATGCCAAACCATGCCATTTCACGGTGTTTGGGTGAGGCCGGGTTGGATTTGTAGTCACTTGGAAATGTCCTTACTGTGCCTCCCAGGCAAGGGCCCAGAGATGCTGCTCGTAGGCCAGAAGCTGAATGACAATGAGTGGCACACGGTGAAGGTGGTGCGCCGCGGGAAGAATTTGCAGCTGTCAGTGGACAATGTGACCGTGGAAGGTAAGTGGAAAGCACCCTAAAAGCCTTGGCAAGGAAATGACATTTCGAAATGGCTTCAGATTTAGCGGAGAGGCTTTTATTGTCCAAACAAAACAGGCCAGTATAAATCCCCACACCACGGGTGCTCCTCCTGGCACTCTTCCCTCAGACCAAAAAAAAGGAAAAGCAATACCACAAATAACGCTGTTCCACTTTTCTGGAGATTCTCCAATTTTTTTGTTTTCTTTGCCAGCTCATGTGGCATGCTAGTGTGGCATCATTTCAGCGTGTTGGTTTGTCACGCTACATACTGAGTCATTAGAGTTTGGGTCACAGAGATAGTCCTTGTATGTGCAAATACATTAGAAATAATATTCTCTGCATCAACTGGCCAATGCTTAACTCTCCTGACTGAGGTTGAAGGGGGAGCATTAACCGAGATATACAGTATACTGCAAATGGTCCTTATCCAAAGCACTTTACAATTACGTTACATTCACCCATTCCATTCACAGACACATTCACACAAAGTCAAGAGGCAACTATGCAAGACACAATACCAGGAAGAGCCAGGGATGGAACCAGGAACCTCCCTGTTCCTACTTCTTGAACCACTGCTGCCGTTGACAATGATGTGTGTATTCGCAGTTTAACATGTATTTATTCACACTTAGGTTTTATGACTGGTGCCCACACACGATTGGAGTTCAACAGCATTGAGACTGGTATCATGACAGAGAGGAGATTCATCTCTGTGGTACCTTCCAATTTCATTGGTCACCTGCAAGCCTTCGCCTTCAACGGGATGCCATATCTAGACCAGTGCAAGAATGGAGACATCTCGTTCTGTGAGCTGAATGCCCGTTTCGGCATGCGGAGCATTGTGGCCGATCCTGTGAGCTTCATCACCCAAGCTAGCTATCTCGCCTTCTCCACCTTGCAGGCCTACGCCTCCATGCACCTGTTCTTCCAGTTTAAGACCACCAGTACAGATGGGCTCATACTTTACAACTCTGGAGATGGCAGCGACTTCATAGTGGTGGAGCTAGTTAAAGGGTAAGTTGTATTGTGAGGTGGAAATCGATTTGAACTTGAAGTTTTTTTGCGGAAAGATAATATAGAGTTTGGGCTCAAAGTGATACAGCAATAATAAAATAATAATGAAAAGCTAATTAATAATTTGTGCACAGATCCAAGAGATAGAGATGTATCTCTCTCTCTCTGTTTCTGTCTCTCTCTGTTTCTCTCTCAAAAAACGAAAGATGTACCAAAAGAAAAATCATTGTTGTAAGCAAAGTAAAACTGAATTGATTGCCGAATCGAAATGTCAACCAAATGCCAAACTTGTGTCCGATCAGCTTAGATATACCCTTAAGCCATGTTTATTGTAGGATATTCCTTCAAATCGACTGAAACAACAGGACGTGGAGTAAGGCAGTGGAACTGGGCCAACTGGCCAAGTAAAGCACTGCATTGTATTCTGTCATAACAACGTAACATACAATGTGCTTATACAGAAAAGCCACTAGAAATTCTGGGCTCTATAACAACATGGCACAATGGATCACAATATTTAATCAAATCTAGTATCTAAATCTAAGGCTGATTCCAAAAAGCCACTGTCTAAATCCTTGCAGTTTTCTGATGTTGCTAATATTGCTATACATCCTATACAACTGAGCAACATCTAAAATGACACAAATGCTGTCCCGGATTGAAGTGGTAAGTAGTAGTATAGTATATTATTACTTTAGATAACGATTATCTCCATTACTTGGGCCTGCCATATATTAAAAAGAAAAACATGTTATCATAAATACATAGTTGATATGAATCAGTTGAGAGTGGCCAGAGTGGAAGCAACAGTGATAAACAACAGTTAGTGCCATAGAGGTCCATTATTATTCTTCCTATAACTCAAACCTATTTGTTCACTATTAATGACTTCTTCAGTGTGCTGCATATTAAGAACAACAAATGTTAAAAATGATTTATTGCCCCTGGCAATTGAACCAATTAATGTGTTTGCAATAAATGTTCTACAAAATATCAACAGCCATCAAATGCTGCTAAAAACAGTGCAATGCAATTAATTTTATAAGATAGAACAAAAAGGATTCAGCCAGACTAGAGCCCCATTGTTCTAAAGTTAAAGTTAAATATTTAGATCGCTTGGGTGGCGCAGTGCTAAAGTTTCTGCCCACCACGCGGAGGTGTATCCGGCTTTATCGAGCGTCTACACGAACACAATTGGCTCGTGTTTGGGGGAGGGAAGCCGAGTGGGGAGGGTGTCTCTGCCTGTAATGCTATGGGCTGACCTGTCAGCAGGGAGTGTTGGGGCAGGAGGAATAGGACGAAGGCTCTGCGTCCTCCCGGTGGGGGCTCCTCAATGGTAGGTGAGTCAGTAGGATACAACAGCAGTAACAACACACACATGTGTGGGGATGAATAAAAAAAAGGAAAAGTTAAATATTTAGTAGAAGTATAAAATATTATGTGGGGAAAGAATGTGTGGAGTACTTCTGTCGACTACTGGCATTTAAGAAATATGCTGCTGTGCTGATCAGTGATCACACTAGCAGTTTGAGAGATTATCTCCAGTTAGACAGAAACACGCTGTTAAAATAACAAAATAAATTCGAATAGTCAAAATTGAGTGCTAGGAGATTGATTGAATACTTTATTAGACAGGATGGAATCAGTCTAAAGTACAGTCATACACTTGGTCCAAAAGGATAAGGACAGAAGGGTAGGGTATTACTTTTGCATTTACATTTCTTTGCTGATCTGATGACAAAGTAATAAACCAGGCTTCTATTTCCACAGTGTTTACATTCTCTCATAATAGCTTTTTTTGCTATGTAAAGAGAATATTTGGAATCTTCACCTTAATGTTTGGTTGATGGAAATCTCCGGCCTTCTTATACTTTTCACAAATAGAGAGTTGCAGCACTCTTCACGTGGTTCATATATTGCGCGTACTTAAACACACCAATTATGAGGATCCAGCGTTTGGAACTATACAGTAGTGTTGGAAACTATTAGTGGAAAGTGTTAATCCTGCATTCTTCTTGTTCTTGTTATCTCTGAGCACACCTAAACAAATTACAAATCAACTGAGATTGGTTTTGGCAATAAATAACTTAATGAAAATATAAACAAATATGAATATTCTTTGTTTACAATAGAAGTATATGGGAGTGTCTTAACTCTTTTTTTTCTCAATACAGTAGTTCTGCTTCTCGCTATACAGTGTATAACAAGAAATTACTTTCTGTTTTATATCTCCTGATTCTACTTGGTTTGGCTACCCATGGGTTTTTACTACGCCCTATCTCAATGGCAAGACAAGTGGCCACTGACCCTGTATTTGTAAAGATTTTGCATCTTTAATTTTTAACAATATAGCTTGCAGGCTGATATTCTCTTTGTAATTTGTTGTGTTGTTTAATTTCATTTACCCAATTATGGGTATAGTTGCTTTTGTTATTCATTTCAATTCGTTTTAACATTGACCTCTGAGTGGCATTTACTTTACAAGCTCTTTTCTCCACCGCAATCATCACTTGAAATCTGCAAAGCTCAGCCCCCAGGTTCTGTTGTTACGCAGAATGTTCTTGCAGAATTTTAGATGCAGTCATTCTGCCAGGGGTTTTTTGTCCCTTGTTTTGTAATTACTCTTTAGTAAAGGTCCCCCAGACTTCATTGCCATACAATAAAATCAGTTGAATTGAGGATTCAAATATTTTAAGCCAAATTGTTATGGGGGATAGAATTCAGAAATGTCTTTTCTAAGTGCATAATAGCCTCGCCGTGCTTCTTTCTGTAAATGATGTGATTGCTATGTTAAAGCTCCCTGATGAGCTTATAGTCAATCCTAGATAAGTATAGCTATGATTCGATGCTGTGATTCGATGTTTTCTCCTAGAGTGAAATGGTAATGGTTTCCCTGAGATCTCTCTCACTTCCTCTCTCGCCTTCTCTCTCACGCAGCTGCTATGTTGTGTAAATAATGAAACAGGCATATCTTAAAAAAAAAAAAAAGTTTCATTCCTCGCAATTTGGTTTCAGAGAGAAAGCGTTTTGAGCTAGAGGAAGCAGGCGCACAAGACAAGAGTTACCCACAACGTGTTTAATCCACAGTCAAACTTTCTCCAAGGTTTCAACCACATAATAAGCACTGAGTCAGCAGGCGGGCACTGCACTGCTCTGAGTCTGACACAGCTCCCAAACCTCCTGCAGACAAGAGAGACTACAGGAGCTGCTCTCAGCTCTGAGTCTGACACAGCTCCCAAACCTCCTGCAGACCAGAGAGACTACAGGAGCTGCTCTCAGCTCTGAGTCTGACACAGCTCCCAAACCTCCTGCAGACCAGAGAGACTACAGGAGCTGCTCTCAGCTCTGAGTCTGACACAGCTCCCAAACCTCCTGCAGACCAGAGAGACTACAGGAGCTGCTCTGAGTCTGACACAGCTCCCAAACCTCCTGCAGACCAGAGAGACTACAGGAGCTGCTCTCAGCTCTGCCTCTCTTTCTTTTTGGGGTTTTTTTCATCATAAGATGCTTTCTCACAGACATTACTACATTTTGATTTTCAAAATGAAAATAAAAAAGATGAAAGATGGGGCAAAAACCAAAGTCAAAACATATTGCTATTTCACTTTTCATGCAGAAACCCAATTATTATAAAGCAGTAGTTCTCAACCAGTGGTCCGGGGACCACCGGTCCAGGTGGTCCCCAGCTAAATGATGGAGAGTTGGTAACCAAATGGACCCTTATAGATCTTTTTTGTTAAACGTCTGTATTAGTTAATTTACAAGAAGTCTTCACAATTGTGACTGGAGCTGACAAAAAGGGACTCATTTCGGCCAGAGTAGTTTTACTGTTTTTTACACATTATTAAAGTAGCCTACTTACTGTAATGTAAGCTTTCATGTGATGTATCATTCAATCAAATTGGAAAATATATGAAGGAGATATTACAATTTTAAACTGGTTGCACCAAAATACCCAAAGCTGAGAAAAGGCCCTGGGAATGTCGAAGAATTCTTATTTTGATCAATGTTTGCCTGTTACCTCTCCTAATGGTACCAACATCAATACAGCATGGAAATGTGGACATATTCTTTCGTTTTGGGTCTATGAGTCTAAATGTCATCAAATGGTGGTCCATGGCTCTAATGCCAAATAAATAATGGGCCTTGATGTGAAAAGGGTTGAAAACCACTTTTATAAAGGAAAGAGAATATACTTCAAAATAAGCAAAAATGTACCATGTTTGTGTACTAATGTAAGGATACTTGTGTGTAGAAATAGCATTGCACATTAAGCAAATACACTAGTCTAAAATACTGCTCAGTCCTAATTTGTAATAAATCCATAAATTGTAATGGTTTTGTTGCAGGTACATTCATTATGTCTTCGACTTGGGTAACGGACCGTCACTAATGAAGGGGAACTCTGACAAGCCCCTTAACGACAACCAGTGGCACAATGTGGTGGTTTCACGTGACAACAACAATGTACACATCCTTAAGATTGACTCCCAGACTGTCACCCAACATGCCAACGGAGCCCGCAACCTAGACCTGAAAGGTACTGTCTGTCTGTCTGTCTGTCTGTCTGTCTGTCTGTCTGTCTGTCTGTCTGTCTGTCTGTCTGTCTGTCTGTCGACCGACGGGTAACAAATTAAAGGACAAAAATTGGAATAACTGAGTGGCAAAACAATGAATGCAGATGCCTGCATGACACAATTAAGTAATTAACATCCAGTCATGCGCTATGGCATGTGGCCCAACTTCAGTCATGGAGACTGCTAATGAATGGTTCAATAGGAAATGGGAAATACTTCAGTAAATGCGTTTGGAAATTGTAATCCATTTGCACATTTGATGTCTGTGATGCTCGCGCATTAGTGTGATATGTAAGGAAAAACAGAAGAGCAACTCTTTCTTCCTTTGGTCAATGCAGGACATGATCAGACTGTCAGCAAGAGTCCAGTCCTTCAACAACTACATAGAGAGGGATAGTACTTGACCCTCAAATGCACATTTGAGAGTTTGGTGGTGCAAAAACCATAGGCACTGGCCTACAGAGAGGAGTAAAAAAGTGAAGTCCAATGATGAGTCATCCTTCACAGACAGTGTAGGCCTGAATGCTTGACCCTGACATTGACTCTGTTACGCATATTTTACGCTGTGGGGGAGCCAATTGTCCGAGCACACTGCAAATCAATGCAAAGTCCCTGGCAAAGAGTGATCACCTTTGATGAAACTGTTCCAACCTGATGGGAGTGGTCCATCCATAAGATGAGGTATACTGTGGCCTTCACAATCACAGTTATCAAGTCTCAACCCACTGTTGAACACCAACGTGTTAAGAGATCGCTCACTCCACCATCTCCAAAACACCTAACTGTCTATCTGTCTATCATTACATCTATCTACAGTATCTACTCAATTGATCAATTGATCGCTCGATCAATTTATCTCAATCTATCTATCCACTGTATGTCTGTCTGTGACGCCATTACTCTAGTATACTGTAATTCTGTTCTATAGGGGCAAAACTGTATTTTTACCAGCTTGTTAGATGCAGGCCGATCTGTATACTGACGGAGCAAGTCGTCACTTTTTGATCATTGGCTGTCCTTTAAGCCAATGGGGACTTTGCCAGACTTTCCCATACTCTGAACGGCGGTGGTGAATCAGCACGTGGGTGAAATCAGCCGCCAACGGCTTCTGACATACTAGGGGTTGGCCCTTGCATCCAGCAGCCCAACCCAATAGTCACTTTGAGTGGCACCGCATGAAGCGGTGAACGTATGTACTGTATGTCGGACAATACTAACCCTAACCCCAAACCCTAACCCTAACCTCAGTCTTAACCAGCCATGTACTGTATAGTATGTCGGTCTCCGTCACCTCAGTCTTAACCAGCCATTTGGCTTGTTGCAAGATGCATAAACCAGCGACTGTAGCCCAAATATAATAAAGGCCTTTTACCTATAAAATCCACCTTCAGTGCCTGGACCTGCATTTCGTAATGCTTGTATTACTTAATTTCACCTCTCTCCTGTACACAGTCAAATTTAGCTTTAAAACAATTGGCAGAAATTAGCTTGAAGAGCTAGCTGGTTTAAATTTATATTCACAGTTAATATTTTCTTTACATTACATTTTGTGCGGCAGATACAAAATAAATGATTGGATCGGCTGCAAAAACGTCATTTGTGTCATTTCTTGTTTCTTTCTTTTCTCAAATAAATCCTATTGGTGATTGGGAATACTTCAACAAGCATGCATTAAAAGGAGGAAGTTCTGCAATGGATACGTCTGCAAATGTGCAAATATGATTCTGATCTTGAGACAGTACACTTATATATTAATTATTATGTCTGAAAAATTATTACGTCTGAAAAACGAATGTAAACCAACATTTTGTTTACTTTTTGTTCTATTTCTTCTTCCTTTTCTGTTTTTAGTATTATTTCAACGGTAACTTGATATTACCTTTTCATTTGTGCTTTTCATATATGCTACTATGATATTTTATCATAGATTATTATTATTTTTTATTATGTAAAAAGGTGGGCAAAATAAGCTTTATGCTTCAGCCCATACCTTTTCGGCTAAAATAGTCACTATGTTAAACAATGTAAATTGCTTAACAACCATTTTGTTTTGTTTTTAAATGACCGAAATAAAGATTCAAACTCAAACTCAAACAGTGATGATTATACTGCTCCTTATTGTCTCCACAGGGGAGCTGTACGTAGGTGGTGTTGGTAAGGGCATGTACAACAGTCTGCCCAGACTGATCGCGTCCAGAGAGGGATACCAGGGTTGCCTGGCATCTGTTGACATGAACGGGAGGCTCCCAGACCTGCTGGCCGATGCCCTACACAAGGTGGGGCAGGTGGAGCGTGGCTGTGGAGGTGAGACGGGGTCCAGTTCTGGGGGGAGGGTGTTGAACAACAATCTATCGGGCAGGGGTGGAGGGTATGCATTTTCAAAATGTGGTTTCTATTAGGGCTGCATGATTATGGAAGGCTAAATGTATGATCATGGTCGGTTAGCTATATTGTCAGGGTTATTAATCATAGTTAATAGTCTATTTACTTTACTGTTAGTTTCTTTTATTATTATTATACTACAGAAGACATTCCAAGTGAAATGAAATATTCCTTAGTGCTCATGTATCCGTAAAAAAAATATTACATGTTGAAACTATAACTGAATTATGTGATTGATTCATTCTGTAGGCCTTGTTTCTCATGTGTATTGTTTAGTGCACCCATCCAATTCGTTTTCACCAGCTCTATTTTTATGAAGTGTTACTTCCACTGCTCATACTGTATAAATGCCTACACTGTGCAGGTACAGTATGTAGCTCAGGGCTGGATCCACTTTGAATGCTGCCGCCGGCTCCTCCTTGCCACTCTTCACCTGCTCATCTTTCCTGCACCACCTATCATTCACTCCTCCTCTCCTACTCCTTCAGGCCCCAGCACCACCTGCACAGAGGACTCTTGCCACCACCAGGGAGTGTGTCTTCAGCTGTGGGAGGGCTTCTCCTGTGACTGCACCATGACCACCTATGGAGGTCCATTCTGCAATGACCGTGAGTACACTGCATCGTTTTATGTTGACTGCAGCAGCAGAATTGTTATTTGATTTGATTTTATCTTCATGGTTTTATTTAAGCCTCCCGTTGAGTTGCTGCTTTGGTTGATCAGTTGGTTAGGTGATTTTTTTGGTTTGTTGATCAGCTGATTAAACGATTTCTTGGTTGGACAGTTGGTTGTTTATGTAGTTGATTGCTTTATTGTCATCTGAAACTATAGAAGTGTGTAGACAAGATACTGTCACTCTCTGTCAATCTCTGTGAAGAGACTGTAATTCTTTTAAAAATATTATTATTCTAGGAAGTGGATATTCCACTACTACTTATCTTAGTATTTTTGTCAGTGTGAAAGCTGCAGAAGACCCAGTATAGCAGGCACAATAAGTCTCTGACAGCATTGAATATATGGTTTGGGAGCTGCATCTACCAAAACCTGGGGCTGGGCACATGCACAGGCGCCCTGCATGCCAAGAGGGCCGCCTGCCCTTTCCTACATGACTGAGTAAAAAAATAAAGAAAAAGGAAACCCACGTATAGTAAGTTCTGCTTTTCGCTGCATAGAATTAGACAAGGCTACCAAACTCCCTTCCTCGCTCTAATCATGACTATACCCTAATCATATAAGAGCTGAATTTTAACAACAGATGGTTGGTACGCAGGACTGTTGAGTGATTTCCAACACGTGCTTCCAAACTCTAATGCTCCATTTTGCTCAATGTTTTGCCACTCAGTCTAGATGAGGGGGGCATGTCCCGGTGGTAAAGTGATGTGCATAGTGCATACACTCTATACAGTCACTTTTGTTTACATAATTTGACATCAAGGCTGCTAACGACTAGAACTAACAATCATGCACCATAAACTGAACTAGTCAAGGACTTGGATTTAGGCAATATTATTCATTCAATTTGCAACTATAAATTCCAGAAAGACAAACTTCATCATGTGAGATGCAACCATTACGCTGTGATGCTCTGTTGTGTGATGCGTCGGCTATGTAAGATCCTGATTGAAATATACTATGAGGGATGGTGCAATCTACCATGTTTCCTGATGGTTTGATTGTCTGCACAGGCCAGGAGGCAAAGGCTATGTTTTTTGCCTCTTACTCTATAAAGAACCTCTCTTCTGTCCATAGGGAGTGCAACAAATGCAAAAAGCTGAAGCGTTTGTCATAGAGCATTTGTCCCCCACAGCTTACTTGTGTCTTTACGGCTGCATCTCACAAATAAGGCCTCATTTATACTTGGTTGTACACTGGTGTCGCTCACCAAAAATAACAGATCTGCAAGCTGACAACACTGTGCACTGCGTCGGTCAGCTTGTAGATTGGCTATTTTTAACTAAGTATAAATCATGCCTAACACAGCCCTAGATAGGCCACCTATTCTGGTAAAGACCTGCCTTGTGTTTTATGAGTGTTCAGTAGACCCAATACTCTCTATTTTCATTGTGCAGCTAAGGTGACTTGATCATTGTGCAACTGAGGTGACTTCTCTTGGAGGACCAATTTTGTCCAATATAAAGCCTTGATATTCCTGCAACAAAAAGAAAAAGTTAACATTAAACTTGTGCTCATGACAAATGTATCCACCCTTGTTGCAGAGGTGTTCAGAAATAATTAAACAATTTGTTAATGCCCATATCCTAATAATAATAATAATAATAATAATAATAGGATGTTTAATACTGTATTATGCAGATTAGGGCCATTATGCTAATATCCACAATCAATGGTAATTCTCTTAAACAATAACGGGAAAGAAACAAAATAAGCAAAAGTCACATTCTCAGGAATTTGGGGCATCTGGCACTTTAAACACATTTTGTTGATGGCGTCTGAGTAGCTCTAGAGTCTAAACCCTCGAGAGACAGCCAGCAAAAAGATCTCTCTGAATGTTTGATTACATACTGTAGATTAGTATTGGGGAGTAATTAATTACATGTGACTCAGCCATTAGTGACACATTGCAGAGCAGCTGAGCCATGGAGGCTCCCCCACTTAGTGTGCATACCACATACTGTAGGCAGAGCTCTGCTACCGTCGTTGTGGCTTTGAATCTAGCTCATGGCCCTGTTTTCCCATGTCTACCACTTTCGCCAACCTCCAATCTCTCTCTCCTCTGTCTGTCTCCCTGCTATGCTATCAACAACCGGAAAATAATCTTTAAAAAATATATATCACTCTCTCCCTCCCCTTTCTGCTGTATGACTGCAGCATTTTCCGCTTGACAAACATCAGCTTTGAAAGGAAGGCTCACTCTGAGAATGTATACAGTAACACAGAGGGGAAGGGATGACATTTCAACAGCGTTATCTCACTGCTTTCAGTGCAAAGTTGACGTTGTTGCAACATCATCCAGGCTGTCATTTTCTTATCATTGATACTGTATCAAAGCTTTTATTTTACTTCCAGCAGCCTTTCCAAATGCAGGTTTATTTAGAAGATCTAGGGCTCCATTTTCGTCGCCGCCGTTAACCGCGACGCGGCCCACAAGTCAGCCGCTGCCCGAACATTACGAGTATAGGAGCTTGCTCTGTCCCTTAATGGTATTTTGGTCCAGCGTCACCCGCTATCTATTATGCCGAAACCGGTATTTGCGCCTAGAGGTGTGGTCATTGCAGCACAAGTGAGACATCACTCTTCCATGGGCTATCGACCGTAAGTGGGTCGTGCATCGAGGACCTCCCTAGGGAAACGCTCCAGAGGCTTCTTAACCAGATGGCCTGTACCCAAGCTGGCTCCTTTCCAGGCAAATAAGCAGCAACTCTACTCTGAGTCTCTCTCGCGTGACTGAAATACTCACCCTATCTCTAAGGGAGATGCCAGCCACTCTTCGTAGAAAACTAATTTTGGCCACTTGTATTCGCGACTTTATTCTTTCGGTCATGACCCATACTTCATGACCATAGGTGAGAGTAGGAACAAAGATTGCTCAACAGTGCAATACAGCGACTGCAATACCGCCCCTGCCATTCCGATTCTCAGGCTGATCTCCTCCGTCCTCCCCTCACTCGTGAACAAGACCCCGAGATACTTAAACTCATTCACTTGGGGTAATGTCTCATTCCCTACTTGGACTGCACAATCCATCGGTTTCCTGCTGAGAACCATAGTCTCAGATTTGGAGATGCTGATCCTCATCCCAGCCGCCGTACACTCGACTGCGAACCTGTCCAGTGAGAGCTGAAGGTCTTGGACCGATGGTCCCATCAGGACCACATCATCTGCAAAAAACAGTGAAGCAACCCTTAGCTCACCGAGCCGTATTCCTATACCCTCTCCGCCATGACTTCGCCTCGAGATCCTGTCCATGAAAATCACAAACAGGATATGTGACAATGCGCATTGCGCAGCCCTGGCGGAGGATAATCTCCACCGAAAACGAATCCGACTTACTCCCGAGCACATGGACACAGCTCTCGCTTTGGGTGTACAAAGATTGTATGGCCCTCAACACGGTCCCCCACAGGGGACCCGGTCATATGCCTTCTCCAAATCCACAAAACACATGTAGACCGCATATGCAAATACTCCCAGGCCTTCTCCAGGATCCCTGTAAGAGTATAGATCTGATCAGTTGTTCCACGGCCAGGACGGAATCCACATTGCTCCTCTTGAATCTGAGGTTCGACTATCTGGCCGGACCCTCCTTTCCAGTACCTTGGCGTAAACTTTCCCAGGGATGCTGAGTAATGTGATTCCTCTGGAATTGGCACACACCCTCTGATCCCCCTTTTTAAAAAGTGGGACCACCACCCCGGTCTGCCACTCCTCAGCACTGTCTCAGACTTCCACACAATGTTTAAAAGACGTATTATTATTATTATGCTGTAAAGTATCACAGTACATACTGTACATAAAACATCACAATACATACTGTATATGTGCATAGTATGGTGCTCTAGAAACCTTCCTCAGAGGAATCTTTCTCCATTCAAGCTTTCTTATTGTAGAAAGGTGAGTCATCAAAATAGAAATAAACAGGGTAAACATAGACCTCTAATATACTGTACATGTAGGCCAGACTGCAGTGGTGGAGTCCACAGTACCAGGTGGTACTGTACGTTACAGTTTAGGCTTTGTGTGCTGATATGATACACTTCTCCGGAGTAACTTTCAACAAGTGAGGAGACGTTTCTACAGTCAAACAACCTACTTTATTATAATATATGAATATGAGGGCCAGAGCTACAATTTATAGGGTAGACTATAAGAATTGTAGGATAGGGGAAAGAAAGAGATGTTGATGGAGAATTCGTTTTTGAGTAAATTATCCTAAACGATGGACTCTCTGAGAAAGAATTTAGCCTTTTCCCACTACAGGGCAGTGCATGCCGTGTTGTGAAAGTCACAATAATCTGGGCACACATTTCAACTGTGAAATATTTGAATTCTCAGCCCTGCTTGGCCCCTCGGTGCTGGACCTTTTAGAATGGGCTGTGAAGGCAGGATTACTTTAAATCTTAACTCATACAAAGTGACACTTACATCGCTCGTCAAAAATGGCATATATTTTAAGAGTCAACTGTCATGTGCATGTTTTCAGGGAAAAGAGCACATGTACATATGTTACTATTTTTTTACTCTTGTGATTGCTCTTTCTTGCACTCTTTATTCTATCCCTTTGTTTGCTGTGCTTGCTTTATTTTTGTTGTTCTGAATGTTATGCTATCTATGCTGTTGCATTGTCTGAAGGAAGCTCTTATGTACACAAGATGTAACAATAAAGTACACCTTGAACATTAGTCACCTTGAACATTAGTCACAATAGGGCATGCAAACCTTGCACCTTTGTGCCATTTTGAATGTGATAAGTCACTATACCTGGCCAACGGATAGGCATATATACAGTATAGCAGAACAGTGCATCAAAAGTATTAAGCCAACAATGTTACGAGCAAGCTTCAAAAACATTTGTCTTTTATTTGAAAACAAGGCACATTTACATGTTACTGACTGTACATAAAAAAGGCACACGCCCTAATATTTATTATATAAAACTAGTCGCTACAGCTAGTCTGTTACGCTGTATGCAGAAGGGTAAAAAAGCAGCAGTTTCAGTCATCATAACACATGGATTCTGAGATGTGCACACCATATAATATTAAGATCTTAATAATAACCAATATAACATTTTAACTCTGTTGCTTTTCTGTGCTAATATGTGTAAAATACATGAATGAACTCTCCTAACCAAGGCTTGGAAGTCCGATGAGGTGTGTGTGTGTGTGTGTGTGTGTGTGTGTGTGTGTGTGTGTGTGTGTGTGTGTGTGTGTGTGTGTGTGTGTGTGTGTGTGTGTGTGTGTGTGTGTGTGTGTGTGTGTGTGTGTGTGTGTGTGTGTGTGTGTGTGTGTGTGTGTGTGTGTGTGTGAGAAACATAACTCTAGTAAAACACGGCTCTTTAAAAGAATGCACGTTTTGCAATTAAAGTTAACAACTTTGGACGAGTGGAGTTGGAGTGTTGGACCCAGTCAATGCATAGTTACCATAAGCTCGGTTATAGGTGACTAACAACAAAGTTTGCCTGATGATTAGTCACTCTTGTGGTGTTTTCCCCTCTTCCTTCCATAAGGATATGTCTGTGTGGGATCCACGTCGGTCGGAGATATTACTGTAAATAATTAAATGACACTGACAGTCGGCCTGTAACGTGAACGTATAGTGGCGTGTGTGAGATATATATGAGAGAGAGAGAGAGAGAGAGAGAAGAGAGAGAGAGGGAGAAGAGAGAGAGAGAGAGGGAGAGAGAGAGAGAGAGAAGAGAGAGAGAGGGAGAAGAGAGAGAGAGGAGAGAGAGAGAGAGAGAGAGAGAGAGAGAGAGAGAGAGAGAGAGAGAGAGAGAGAGAGAGAGAGAGAGAGAGAGAGAGAGAGAGAGAGAGAGAGAGAGAGAGAGTGTTAGAGTGAGAGAGAGAGGAGGCGGCGGTCGGGCCAGTGAGAGGAATGCGGTGAAACGTTACGTTAGTCCATTATCTATTTTATTCTGACCTTGTTTATGGTGAGAAGCCTACTTGTTGTATTTCACACAAGTAGCCTACTCAAGGCTTAATAAATCCCATTTTGGTGAACTGACAGAGCTCTAGCACTGTGCACTAAACACTCAAACACCAACTTTATACACTTGATGCAGATCTAATATGTAGGCCATCACATTAAAAATGGCGCCGGTAGGTCTACCGTGACGTCAGCCTTGCATTCCCTATTGGAAAATTCGTAATTTAGTCACACAGCACAGACATTCATACAGTATAAGTTCGCATTTAGACGGCTATCATAGATAACAGCTGTCTGCGGCATTGAGTTACTATAGCAACACCACTGCAATGAACACAACCCAATGTTCCCAGATTGTAATGGAAATACAAACATGTTAGTTGTTTGTTTATTATTGTAAGAGTGTTTCATACCTTTCTCTTGATCAGGTCACTCTTGGATAAGATATTTTAATCTCTCTCAAATTCTCAATGAGTATTACTTACAGTACTTGGTAAAATAAAGGATATGATATGATGATGGACTACTCTGCCGTGCTCAGCTCCTCGCAGCCCTGAAAAGCCCTGCATGGCCATTGGCCAACATGGCCCCGGCACTTGATAATGGGAATGAGGTTATAGAGGGTTGAGCCCTCATTTTCAATGGTGCCAGAATGACAAAGTTTACACACAATAATTGCAGAAAACAAAAACAGTTGCAGTGAGAATGACAAATTATCACATGATACCCTTACTGTACAACACAAATCAGCAAGCAATATTTAAAATCATAGATTTAAACTGTCCCAATGATATAAGCAAGTCCAATCTGAGTAGCAATTGAAGAATATTCCATGTTTGAGGGTCATTAACCACATTAGCACCCCCCCCACCCCACACCCCCTTCAACACCAAACATCTTAGCCAAAAATAGCAGTTCTTCAAGCTCACAACGTGCAGCTATTTTGGACAAAATGTTCGCCCTGAATTGGGGTACTAGGGTTCATTTGATAAAATGTAAAAGCAGTTTTTTTTCTGAGCTAACTGGAGAAACCTGCTCAGGAGGCCATTCCATTCCTGTGAGCAGTTCTGTGTGTGTGTTCAGATATCCCTTACACAGCGCCAGACACTCCATTTTGTTTTACCTAAGTAATGTTTATATATTGTTATTATGATATTTATCCCCTATCCCAAATCTAGTCTTATTAATTTAATATGGGATGAAAAGAGAATATTTCATAACATTTAAGACTTACCGGTAGCATACCGGTATATTATAGTTTACAGCAAAATACATGGTGGTTCTTCTAACCCACCAGAGATGTAAAGCTTTTGGGTCCACTTCTGAGCCCACAACGTTGACATTATACCTTGCTTCTGTAGAAAAAGCAGATGATTCATCACCTAGATCTGCATATATGTGACCAGATTTGACTGAGAGACTGCCATCGCGCAAATTACAGCTTTTCACCAGAGCTTTTTCAAAATGAGTTAATAGCACAGGCAGACTCTTCACATACTAGAGCATGTCTGAAATAAGTGTCAGAGCTGAAATCGACATGTAAATATGAAATAAATGCTTAAACATGTAGCTAGGAGTAATGTTAGAGACCACAGAAGTGAACCTTTCAAGTTTTCTCAACTCGCTGTTTTCTGCAAGACATTACTCTATAAGCCATATATGTCAATTTAAAGCTATGATTCCCTGCTTTCATATGACATGAAAAAAACGAAAATTCAAAAAAATCCGATGGCAGTCTCTCAGTCAAATTTAGTCACATATGGAGCCGGCTAGCAACTCTACATCTGACCTAAAATCTTAGATCTCCATATATGGAGCTGACCTGTTATGACAATCCATATGTTGATCCTTCCCCACCCGTCCTTACTCCTTCCTGTTCTGACATTCCATATGTTGATCTGACCTCATCAAACCCTGTACATTCAAGACACGCTCCATATATGGCCAGTACAAAATTCCGCCATTTTAGCAGTTTTGGCAGTTCTGAGCTATCGTTCTTCACGAAATTCGGCAATATGTTAGAGGGCAGTGAGAATCCCTCAGGAACTGAAGATCTTTGAATAAACCACAAACACCCTGCAGGCCAGGCAGTCAAGACACAACCGAATTCTCCTTTATGTTTCTGCCATGTCATTTGAGGACCCACCACATTCAGAGTGGCTGCAATAGTCATTCTTTGTTTTGATATCTATGTTGATTTCTCTACTGTTGTGAAATGAAATGTATTACTGTCATATGTATTACCGTAGTATCATTACCTTACCTATTCCAAGCAGCCGTTAGTAGAAAAGAATATGTGCTTCATTGTTTATGAAATGGGATAGACTATTAATGAAATGTAACACTTGCACTTCAGATACAATAGACTTCAGAAAGCATCTGAAGGAATCGGAAAGCCTTTTTTGCTCCTATAGTGCTCTTGCAAATGAAGTCATACCGTATGTGGCGGGTATGCTGCAGACATCTGTATAAATAATTTGGTCCGCCAATGCCCTCCAAATAATGCTGTTCATTGCCACATTTTCTGCAACAACATTTCTGTGGACTAAAAAAATATGGAAATTGCAATGATCTAGTTAACCTCCATGATTACATTATTACTTTGAAACTCTCATTACCAGCGTGTGTTTAAGAAATATATAGAGGTGCGTGCGTGCGTGCGTGCGTGCGTGCGTGCGTGCGTGCGTGCGTGTCCATAATGCTAAACTATTTCTGGCAACAGATTTCACATTTCTGACAACAAATAGAACCATTACTGTCATCACAGAAGCTATGTGTGGAAGAAAAAAGCTCTGCAGGGTATGACTTGTTTGTCTGTGTGACACATTCTGGGACTGTAGGCTGCGCCTGCGACAGAACAACATGCATGCCTGCCTTCTCATCATGAACCCTTTCAATCAGCCTTGAAAATCCTATCTTATTGTAATACTGGTTCTGGACCAAATGCTAGTGCCAGTCATATAAACAGAGTGAATATAATGCACGCCAGAATAGCCTGTTATAGCGCCACCAGGAGGCTGACTTTTGTAAAACACATTTTTTTATATTACTCCTCCAGATTACTCCTCCAAATCTTTCCAATATTTCATATTCCATCCTAATTGGCTAACATTGGCTTTCAAAGTTTGCAGGATTGGCCCGTTTTGAACAAAAAGCCTCAAATCATGAACGCACGGTGGATTTTTGCAAAAACACTTTTTTGTAACAAAATGCCTCAAATCATCCAATTGCCATCCAAGGCATAAGAAGAGATGGCACCCTGGCACCCTCACATTGGCCTATTATAGCGCCACCAGGAGGCCACAACCTGACCTGGCCTGGTGGAGACCTGTGCCCCAAGGGGCATTAACTCTGGCGTCATTATTTTGGGCAGCATATATGATGTGTTATGAGCTTGTAGATCTGCTATTTTGCCATTGCAAAAATAGCAAATCTACAGTACGAGCTCATACTACACCATGATGGGACAGCTTGTCGATGGCTATTTCAGCCATGCCGCACCATTGCACGATGAAGGGCTTAAGTGGTTAAAGTAAATACTTCATTGACTTGTTTAAATCGCTTTACCAGCAAGTTCAGCCATGCAAGTTGTGCCTGTAGCCCCTCTGCGCGCGGCTAAGATAACATTGACATGCAGCTGTTCCTGCTTATGTGTCGCCTTCATTTCTTTTGGTGGTGCATGAAAATCAAATGTTAAAAGACCTGAATGAAATTCTAACAAGCGTTCCATCTTGCTTGCTCTTTGAAGTTTGATGTATGTTCTTGTTGAACTGCGAACTGCAATCAGCAGTACAAAATATGCTACGTGTAGGAGTTTTTTAAAGTTAAATACAATTATTGTTCACTGAACCTCAGGTCTCCGAAAATCCTAAACCACACATTGAATTGGCACTGGGTTTTTTCCCCCCCGTGAAAATATGTGAGGGCCGGCAGTGCCCCAGGAGGTAGAGTGGCTGCTTGAGAGTCAGGTCCCAGCTTCTGGTTCCATCCCCGACTCCCCCCTGGGTTAATGTCGAAGTGTCCGTGAGCACAACACTGAACCTCTCACCGCTGAGCAGGTTGGTGTCTTGCATTTGTTGCCTCTGCTGTGTGTGTGAATGTAATGCACATTGTAAAGCGCTTTGGATGAAGGCACTGTATAAATGCAACATTTAGTATTTTAGGCTATTTAGTATTTACCATTATGCAATTCACTCTTCGCTAAGTCCCACCCAAGCCCGTTCTTGGCCAATACCACGTTAGCGACGGTTACTATGTTAGGATCCTGGTCACGCTTTCAATGCTGGTCAAAATGTTTCAGCAGTGTCAATAAATATATTTGCTGTACAGCATGTGTGGACCTCAGAAAGATGGTTTGTTTTCTTACCTTGTTATGAGCAAACTAGTCCATTCCATGAATCAGTTTATGACATCAGGAAAACTCGTTTTATTTTCGTCTTTTGATAGATTTATAAAGTAACTATTTTGGTGTGAAGCGGTTCTGGTGTTCCCAACTCTCGTTTGTAAACAAGTCGCCATGCTGTTTGAGATGCACCCAGCTGCAGTCCCAGACATTTCTCCTAAAGTGTCTCCCTCAAACACGTCCAAAATTGTGTATGGTGTTTGCGACAAGTGGACGAGATCAAATACATTTGTTTAATGTTTACATCCAACGGCCTGAGACCGAGGCTACTTCAGAAGTGGGTGTACAGATTTGGACACCCACCTAGGCCTACATCAATACATCAGATCGTTTTGTAGGCAAACCGGAACTTCTTACCACACAAACTTGTCAGGGTTGCCAGGTCTGCTTATTTCCCGCTACTTTTGGCTTAAGGCTAATAATTAGTGTATGTAATACATTACCAAAACATGAATTATCATAGACATATGCCTACATAGTATTTATAATGATAAATGCATACAATCTTTTTATTATGATTATATATGGTCATATTATTGTGTTTGTTTTGGCTTGTTTTTCTTGATTTGGCTTTAAGAGTTGGCTTGTTTTTGGAGGTGGGTTGGCTTATTTCTCTCACACAATGTGGCAACACTGAAGTCAAAACAAAAACAAGACAACCTTGACATTTTTTATTAAAAATATAACCGCATGAGTTTTCCTGATGTCATAAACGGTCAGAATCAGCTTAGTGTTCTAAAAGAGTGACTTTGAGAGCTGTTTCCCCGTTACAATGGAAGTCAATGAGAGCCTATTTTTATTTCTAATATGTACTATTAAACTGCACAACGGAGCGAAATAATTCATGGAATGGACTAGTTTGCTCACAACAAGGTAAGAAAACAAACCCTCTTTCTGAGGTCCACACATGCTGTACAGCAAATATATTTATTGACACTGCTTAAACATTTTGACCAGCATTGAAAGCGTGACCAGGATCCTAACATAGTAACCGTCGCTAACGTGGCATTGGCCAAGAACGGGCTTGGGTGGGACTTAGCGAAGAGCTAATTGCCTAAATGTAAAGAGTAAAATATCATCCGATTTGTGTTATAGTAGAACTTTTGAGGACTTCCTCAAATTCACTATGCTTTGACCTTCCTTTCAGGTGGTGTCTTTCCAGATTACCACTACTGTATATCCCAAAGGCCACCAGCAGGATTAGCTAGGGAGAGCGTTATTAAACTATTTTAAGAAGGGATCTAAATGAGAAAAAATAAGCTCTCGCCCCGGGACCGTGGCTTCTGAGAGCAGACTGCTATTCTAGTCACATGGAGACCTGCTAGAATTAAAAAGGTTCTGACACATCATCTCCAGGCCCAACACAACCAATGTCATATCGTCTTTGTCGGGCGCAAACCTTGTATGTCCAAAATGGTTATTTTTCATGAAATGGAAAAAATGTGTTCCACTTCCAATGTAGTTATTTAGTCACGGGAGCTTCAATATTTTCATTGGTTAAATCTTCATAAAACCTTTTCACTTAAAACAAGTGTCACAATTTTACCTGTTGTGACAAAGTGGGGCATTCATTTACGATAAAACATACATAGTTTAAATAATATCTCCATATTATGGAGATACAGGTTTCCGCCCGACAACGACGGCATGGGAAATAAAACACTACTTATAGTTATATGGTCAATGGCCATAAAATGTGTTTTAATGTGATAAAGAGGCTGTGCTATATACAGCATTTTTCAGGGTTCTTTGTGCTCAAGGTTCTTATTCCTACAGTATGCCTCACCACCTACCTAATTGATTTAGTGTGTGTGTGTGTGTGTGTGTGTGTGTGTGCGTGTGCGTGCGTGTGCGCGTGTGTGTGCGTGCAGGTTTTTGTACCTTCTGCACATTTCTGTGTTTATAATTTGATATTCCGATAGGCGATATGCCTACATGTTTCTGTGTTACTGCCTGTTTCTCTGTCCACATGGTCCCCGTACACTCCACACTAAGGTTGGGCGATATGCCAATGTTTTTCAATCGCCCATCGTCTGTCCAAAAATCGCCGATGGACGATATATTCGTGTCATATAAGTAAAGTGAGAACAGCTCACTGCGGGTCGCAAAAAAGCCTGATCTACAAGCAGCAATTGGTGTGGAGTCCACACCAATTGTTTTAAAAACAATACGAACCCATTTCTATCTTGGCCATTCTGAAAATGGCGACACATTCATTCAATCACATTCACATTCATTTTGCTATTTTAAATCAACTGTCTGACACACTGGTACTGTAAATGTACTTTCCTAGCTGCTATCTACATTTTGGATTTTAGCCAGGTGCTTTTATCCAAAGAGGCTATTGTAGCCAAGACAACTGAAGAATGCTTCAATGACTAAATTGCCTAAATTACTGGCAGTCAAAAGTAATTTCTTTGAGGTCAGAACCATTGTCTATATGGATAATGTTCCCATTATCCTAGAAAGTGCTGAGCTGCATTATAGATTAGATTGCTCTGCTTTATACAGTAAATATGGCTCTACGAACTGTATCCAATTTTCCTATATCCAGTTTTTAAAACCATGCTCACACAGAGATAGGCTCCATATCTTGTTTTCATCAATTTTCAATGAAAGATAACATATCTTGTTTGTTTTCTCTCTTACGATCTCACTATCTGTTCCTGAAATGTTCATGCTTTTTTAGCTTTTTGATGTATTCAGAAGTGATGTTGATGTTGTTGTAATGTTTACTCGATTGACAGAATAGTAGTAAACCCAAACAGAATAATTGTAAGCACGATTGTTACAAGAGTATGATACTTAATGTCATCACTTTTGTTCCCAGTGTTATTATTGCTGGAGATCCTTGATATTGTTCTACCTCAGTGTCAGAGCTGTCGTTCAATCGATGCCTATTACATAGCTGAGATTTATCTTTGCAACATTATCCCGAGGCTATAGAGTCATTATTGGGCTCCATCAAACTCAAATAAAATTCAAACTCAAGATATATGTATTTACCTGCCTCTTCTTAATGCTCTCACTAAGTAACTGGCTCATGTACTCAATAAGTGTACTTATTGCCCCTGTAACCCATTGGCAGTAACTATGGGAAGATAAATGTAGGCTTAAATAAAATACTGTGATAAACTGACCTTGTCCAGGGATGCATACACCTCATCCCTAATATTGTTGTTATTGTTGTTCAATTGCCATGCTAATATTCTGAATTTTGAGTTTATTCATTTATTCAATGATTTCCACACAGCAGGGATTTGCATATGTACAGTACATAAACCGCTTACCCTAAGTAATACTCCAAAAATAAGAGCTGTTGTTTATAACCCTGCACACACACAACAAGCTAGGTTTCTGAGGAATTGTATGCAAACTCCAATGTCACATTTCAAACGTTGTCTCCTTAGGTAATCACTCACCAGTGTCATTGTTACGTACAGTATGTGAGCCTACTGTACTGTCCCTCTCTGCTAGCTTTGTTCATTGTAAAAGGCTGTCTGTTGCCTGATACAGTACTACCCCAAAACTGGAGGGTCGCAGAGTCAATCCCCACAACAGCCAGTAGGTTCATCCTGTAGTAATGCCAGTGAGCAACGACACTACAACACCCTTTAATCTAAAAAAAGTAACCTGCCTTTTAAAACCAATGGGTTAAACCTAATTTATAGGCAGAGTTAAAGCTAGAGGGTTTGTTCCAAAGGAACACAGCTGGCAGTGTTCACAGTCATAATGGGAGGTCGGCAGGGGATGGTGTGCTTGCTGCATTAATAATAAACTGTATTTTTATTTATTTATTTATTTTGTATGGCACCTTTCACAAGAATATAGCAAGAACAAAACAAAGGTGGTACATATTTGGGCAGCAATCAGAAAGGTATGGAGGTGCTAAACAATGAAGTGCCTTACAAACGATTAAACGAATAATCTGTTCAGCAGGGAGCGGAACTTGGGGAGATAACGTGAACCTCCACGTGTATTACACTCCTGGTGAAACTCCTCGCTGTCAGGTGAAAGACACGTCTGGCAAGTCTATGTGTATCGGAGGAGACATATGGTTGTCTACTCCACACCCTCCCCTGTGGAACAGTGGAGGTTGGCAGGGACCACAGTAGACAGAAGGGCAACTTTAGCATGACTAAATTGTTTTGGGAAAAAAGCCTATATTTAACGTCATCACATGACCATGCCGCTCAACAAAGACTTCAGCTGACTACTGAGTTTCAGCTGAAAGCCCAGTTGAAAATAAATTATTTTGCGATGAGGTATGCTCCTATAGTGCCACTCTCTGCTCACTCTGTCCTCAAGAGCCTGTTTCCTCTTTAGGAGCAAAGTTTGTGTAATGTGATTGACATCACATGGTGGAGTCTCCTGGTGGAAACTCACTTCTCAGACAAAGTACGTCAGTCCACCACTTGAATTCAATCCTCTTCAGATAAGTGGATTGTATAGCGTGTATTGAGCTCTTGTCACATAATCACATTGTGTGCGTGTGTACCAGTACGTGCACGTGCACCTACAAATGTGCAGCTAGGGGACTTACACCAAACGGGTGCGTGCGTGCGTGCGTGCGTGCGTGCGTGCGTGCGTGCGTGCGTGCGTGCGTGCGTGCGTGCGTATATTCATGTGATCACATGCATATGTGTATATTAAACACATGCATGTATTTATACACACACGTTATTTATTTTTTAATTATTCATTCTCATGAGGTAAGAGCAGAATACGCCAGCATTTCAATACTTGCATTATACAGTGCTTGCACTTTGATTGAAGTGAGCATTTCCTCGCCCACAAACAAACCTGTTCATTAGCGGAGCTACCAAATACCACCACTCCAGATCTTTTTGAAACTTTGGTTGAAGTGTCACAGGTAGAAATAATTTAATGCGTTGCAAGCCAGTACAAGCCCGAGAGCTCATTAAAGTGCAGATAGATGGAGGCAGTGTTAAACAGATTGGAAAATACAAGCCGCACAGCCTGTGTTCACACTCGTATGAGACAGGATTATTTCCTAATTAGTCACAGATGCTGGTGACTCAAGCCTGATTCATACTTTGTCACACACCAGTGTCGCATGTCGAAAATAGACTATCTACAAACTCACAAGGCGTCGAAGATGTGATGCCTTGTGAGCTTTTAGGTCTGGTATTTTCGGAACATAAAGTAGGCTGCAGTCTTCACGCACTGACAGCTGGAGGCAGACTGTAATATTGTACCAATGTCACGCCAAGTCAGAGGCCTGAGTTGATACATTAACCAGTATTTCTCGATCAATAGGTCAGAACCCCAAATTGGGTCACAGTTGCTTGTTGTATGTTCCTTGTATTTCCCATTTTACAGTTTCTTGTAGCTCTGGTCCATAGCCTAATGCACTTTGCTGCCGTTGCATTTAGGCTACTAGGGACTGTTCTCTTCGTGCCCTCACATGAAATGCAGACCAGCCTCTCTGTAGCGAAAATATTAAGAACGTTTTACCTACACACCAATACAAAGGCGGCTTGTGTAATTAGAAAGCCTACTGTCCTTGGACACACTCTGAGACCCCCACCACACGTATAAATGTACTTTTTGGCCAGAAAGGGATTTCTTTCACCAAAGGAGAAATCTTGTCTATGAGGGGTTTCTCTTGGCAATATCGGTAGAGGGCACAGTGGAGTAAATTTTTTTCTGATGGAAAAGAAAACCCTTTCTGGCCAAAAAGTACATTTTATATGTGTGGTGGGTGTCTCAGTGTGCGTCCACTAAGGAAAGTAGGCTTTCTAATTACACAAGCCGCCTTTGTATTGGTGAGTAGGTAAAACATCTATCTAAAACTAAGCATCTATCTAAGTAGGTGAGAAGTGCAGACGTAATGAACTAGAGAGTGCTAGTGGATGAGGATGCTTTCAGACTACGGTGGGAGATGGGGAGTAATTGTGCAGTCGTTACTTACGTAGGTTCGGTCCACAGCTTGGGACTCAGGAGGGAGAAGAGTCTTGGCTACTTTTAGTGTTGGCAAGGTTGTCTTAGGGACGGAAGGGACATATATATTTGCTCCTTGTACCTCAGGCTGTATTTATTTTCTATTTGTATTGGGGGCAGCAGTGGCTCAGAGGGATGATCTGGGAATGACATGACTCCTGGTTGGTTACACCTGCCATTGCGTCAGTGTCCTACTACTCTTGATGAGAAAGTTGCCACCTTGTATGGCTGCCTTTGGTGTGTGCACGCATGTGTGTGTGTGTGCGTGTGTGCGTGTGTACGCGTGTGCGCGTGTGTGCTTGTGCGGCATAATCATTTTGAGTGGCCAGAAGACTAGAAAAACTGCTATGCTGTCCATTTATCATATAACAGTTAGTAAAAGACCTTGAGTTTTGATATCACTGCTGTAGAGTCATCCATTGTATGTAACTCCTCTCTCTTTAAATCTGAAATTAAACCTGGTTTACCAGTCTGGCACATACTTGTGTGGTAATATATCTCTCTGTTTTATGTATTTACCTTTAGTCATTGATCTCAGAGTACACTGATGCAGCAGATATTTTTATTCAGAGTGAGTCATAGGCACAGAACAACTATTGACTGTATGCAGGTGTGACATAGATGCTATGAGCTTTCTTTTTAAAAGTTTTGTTCATCCTCTAAATAATTGTCACAACACCAGCTTAGAGGGAGCACAAACAACCAGGGGATTGATGCAAACAATAACTATTAACCTGAAGAAATGGGAGACAAATAATACAAATAATAATAACAACAAAATGGTTGGAGAAGATTGCTGACAGAAAGAATCGGGAGAATGAAGAGTGTTTTATTTGTCACTCCCTCATACAGGTACAAGCAACAAAATGTGCCTCTCCCCACTAGCAGTTCTGGAGTGTCACTCTGCATGAAGCCACACTATGATCTGATCCTTATTAAGCAAGATGTGAATTAATGAATAGCTAAACTGTGGGGTGGCCTTGCCAGTTGCACTCTCCACTGGAAGCAGCTGTTTAACAAGAGGCAAGATTAATTCCCAACCTGTGGGCCGTGAGGACATTGCAAGTGGGCCCCCAAATAATACGCAAAACACTAATATTTCAATGATAATAACAAAGTCATGGAAAATTAGTTTTCATAATGATACTGATAAATACTGTAGTAACTTTTTATAGATTATGTTAGTTTCTCTGATCCCAGCCGGAACACAGTCAATTGCATTCAAATAAGCATGCTCTGAAAATGCACGCAGCAGCACCCTGATCTGACCGCGTTAAGTGGTCAGATGGGTGGCCCGCGAATGCTTTTGGGATTTTCAAGTGGGCCCTGACTCAGAAAATGTTGGGAAATGTATTGTGCCTGAAGAAGGTCCGGAGGGACCGAAACGTTGCATTATTAAAGAAAATACCGAGCAAATACATAGTGTGCGGGTGTATTCTATTCCTTCCATTGATGTCCACTGGCCTACGCACCTGTGCATACGCCTGATTTCTAGGTGTGCGAAGGTTATTTCCTACAGGGAATTGTATTGTGAAATCAAATATTTTTTTGGTTTTGTTTTTATTAATGCATGCAAACTCATTATGGGTACAAGTGGAAAGAGTGGACAGGGCGAGGGCGTAGGCGTAGTGGCTGGAGTGAGATTGAGCCATAGAGAGCAAAGGGCCGGTGGAGGGGCCTGCAATATAGACAAAGAGGAGTTCACAGTTTGTATGGAGTAAGATGGATCTATTTCACCTGTAACATAGGGCTTTGAATCTTTGGGTGTCCCACGATTCGATTAAGATTCTTGGGGTCAAGATTCGATTCAAAATATTTGTATTTATATTTTCAATTCAACTCTATTCTCGATTAAAAAACGAGATATATATATATATATATATATATATATCTTTTTTCCCCCCCTTTTTCCCCCCCAAAAAATACATAGGATTTCAGCAGGATCTACTCCACAGAAGAATTGGTTGGTTACACCTGGCATTGCGTCCGTGTCCTACTACTCTTGATGAGAAAGTTGCCACCTTGTATGGCTGCCTTTGGATTAAAAAACGAGATATATATATATATATATATATATATCTTTTTTCCCCCCCTTTTTCCCCCCCAAAAAATACATAGGATTTCAGCAGGATCTACTCCACAGAAGAATTGAAACTTTTATTTTATGGCTTAGTTCTTGTCCCTATCCATTCTGGGATCTCAGATAGTACAAGATACATTGTGGGAGCAGTATGGTTTGTATGGATTGACCTTTGAATTCCTTATTATTGGTGGTTTATATCGTTGGACTCCTGGGAGCTGGCGTCAATTGTTGTTGAGGATCAGCTTAATGCCTAAAATGTGAAATGCAAATGACATAATGAGGTATTGATTCATATTTTTTATCGTACGCTGCAGTGAGCTCATCTCTGCTTATCCAATTCCTCCTCATGTGGGCATTCTTTATTACAAGATAAAGGATAAACAAGCCCAAGTTAATTGACCTGGGGAAATTTGTTTTCGCAAAGTAGGACCGTAATGTTCTATTGTGTTGAAACAGGCATTTTATTAGACATCCTGGTGACTCAGCCACTTACAGGTACATTCACACGATATTAAAGCTGCACAATGTATCATTATCGTATCGTTATCGAGGTATGCTAATGCGCAATATCAGTATCGCAAAAAGGCAACAATATCGCAATATAGATATATTGTCAAAAATGTATATATCGTCGATAATTGATTGTATTGTATAGCCTCTTCAACTCCTGTCTGAGCAAAGGGGTGCTTTTATAATTGGACTGTGTCAGTTAGATTAGCTGGTTGCACAAGCACTTGTGGGTCAGAAATTGAAACGCATGCACCAACTGACACACAAGGATGTGATTTCAAATGACTTTTTCGCCTTTCTATTGATTTCCATGTTTGCAATACTCTTTGTGCTGAAATGTAATTGCAGTACTCTGCTTTTGTTCACTTTACAGCAGTTGATATGCTCCGCCAGCAGTATCAACTATGGGTTAATAAATAGTTGATTTCTCTCCAATGTAATTTTTGTTTTTTGCTTATGGGTCTAGCATTGAATTGCATAAGCTTCACATGTGTAGTGCGTATACTGTAGACTGAGATGTTTTCTTTTTGAAGGTACTGTACTTCTTTTTTTTTTTCTGTTCAAGTTTCCCTTTAACTGTGCTATTTCCATTTTGGGTCCACTGCTTTGATAGTTACTGATCTACTGCTATCCTGCATAATTGCGCATACATTCAGATAAATACTGTTAGCTCTACCTATGCCTAATAGCCCTTCCAAGGAATAACAGTAGACAGGGGTGTGATATGGGATCATATAATTCTTGCTTGTATTGCATTGAAATATGAGCAGCCACCTGCTGCACCAATATATTGCTTGCAGCAGATATTCAAAATGAGAATGGCTCGTACTGATAAAAGTAGATGAAATATATATCAGTAGAAAGTGCTCTGAAAAAGGCATAATGTGGGAGCTCTCTCTCTCTCTCCTCTCTCTCTCTCATTCTGTGTGTCAGCGCAGTGAGTGAAGCCCCTGCTGTGGTACAGCAAATGAATAATAACAAAGGTAAGGAATTATCCTAAACGGTGCAGCCTAATATATCAGCTCATAACAGCCTCAGTCAGAGGACAGACTGAAGCAGCTTCTGGCAGGCTCAAAACAGAGAAAAGTAGAAGCTTGCAAGCTTGTAGATCGTTTATTTTTCTTCTTTTTGAAAAATATATAACTAGAGGTTCGGCTACATGGCTCTCACATCTAGAGTTGGGGACGCTACGCGGCCCTCACACCTACATCGCACTGCCGATCCGACCAATATGTCTGAGTCATAGTGTTGGGGTTTTTTGTCAGAGTTAGAGTTCTCATTTTCTGCCTGAACCGAGCCTCGGGCTCCCAGATTTTCTGTGATATATACAAACAGCGCACTGCTCTGGCTGTTTTATGCTGGTGGTGGTGGTGGTAGGGGTTCCAACGGAGTTTCGGAGTTTCATGTTGCAATGCTGTCTCGTTAAACCCAGCTGGTTTGCGGTGAATAATAACCTAATGTCCTCCTGACCTAATCAATCAACGTCCCCACGGTAAACGCTCCATATAACGTAAACGTTAATGTTCACTGCATACACGTAAGCTACAAGCAAGTTACATGATGACCACGCAATGTTACTGTACAGGCCATTTCGTTTCCAAAATGCTTAGTATTGTAGTCGTCGTCACGCAGCGCGCCTCATTGTTATATGTGTCCAAAATAGCAGATCTTAAAGCTGTCGACACGCCATGACGCCCATGAGTGGTGCTTTGTTGGCTTGTATGTCTATTCCTTTGGACACAGTCCGTGACGCACATTACGCAATGAACGGCGAAAGATGAAAACGTTGAACTTTGCGAACGGGGACTGGACATATAACTGCGTCGCTTCAGAGGAATTAAGGGGAGCTGCTACTTCAGACTCAGAGATGTTTAGGCGTCTCGCCCCTGGAATCCATTAGAATGGTGGAAATGGAAGATTAGCAGCCAATTTGAGTTACATAAATCCTTTATTTCGGCGACTATAGGTCCGTTCTCTCTCTCTCTCTCTCTCTCACTCACTCGGTATAAACCCTTTGTCAAGTCCCGCCCGTGGTTGTGCCCCTCTTCGCACCCATTGTTTGCCGTCTCTTGGTTGGACAAAAATCCTTTCTCTCCATCCACTACCATTTTCATTTGCTTCGTATTGATATTATGTGCGTTCAATTCCTATTTTAAACTTGGTGTCAGTAAAAAGGAACATCACAGGTGCAGCATGGTGACTGGGCATATCATGTTTAGGCGGAACCAGGGCGGAACAAGGCAGAAAGAGCCTGCTGGCTAGTCAGTCAGGGACCAATCAGAAGGCTGACAAAGGGCCATATAGTGGCTTTTTCTCTCTCTCTCTCTCTCTCTCTCTCTCTCTCTCTCTCTCTCTCTCACTCTCTCTCTCTCTCACTCAGGCTTTTTCGGGTTTTCGGGCCTAACATTATGGTAATTGTTAGGGTCGTACCTGTCTGTCTCATTTGTGCCCATATATGAAGATGTCTGTCTTCCTGTGACCCTTTTTATGGAGATATGGAGATGTACAATTTACAATTTAGGCATTTAGCAGACGCTCTTAATCCAGAGCGATTTACATTAAGCAATAACAAAAAGCATGGCATACATCACATATATAAAAGTAGTTATCATGAAACATGCGTAAGCTAAGAACGTAACAGTGGAGTATCTATGTAAACATACTTACATAGATACATACTATACTATATTATATATTATACATGTGTACTATAAAGTGATATGACTACATAAAAATGCAATTCTAGTGCTGTCTACGTAACATGCTATAAGAGATATCTGTATCTGGTTGGATCGGCGGTTCTGGACAACTGAATTTTCTACTACTACTTGATGGCGGGCACCGCACTCCCTCGAGTCCTTTCTGCTGCGTGTACCAAGTTTGAAGTCGGTCGGTCGCATACTGTATGCATATGTATCCATAGACCAATTATCTGTTTACAAACATTGAGATTGGACGCACAAGTATTGATCATGTAATCAATTCCCAACAGATCCCCAAACGTGTTGTTTAGGGGAGCACTGGTTTCAGTCCATTCTATCTTCTCTTGTGTTGGCTAGTGAGGTGCACCCTAGCGTAGCGAGACATCTACTTCATTACGCAATGGTATTGCGTGCTGAGAACAGCTGATAAACAAGCTCACATCACAGCATCTGTAAGTTTGATCTGATGCATTGTTGAGGGGCACTAGCCCCTCCTACTGTATGCACAGATTTGTGTGTTTGTAGCACAGAATGGGATGATTGGATAGGCTGAGCACGCAATGTGATGTATGATGATAAGAGCACCCCTCACTTCACACAAGTGTGATTTGACCACTTTTACATTGCATCTTATGAGCGGTGGGGTTCATGTGGTGCCCCGACCTGTGCTTGCATTTGCATACTGGTTCTTATCAGACGTCATCTGATAAGGGGTGTGTGTGTGTGTGTGTGTGTGTGTGTGTGTGTGTGTGTGTGTGTGTGTGTGTGTGTGTGTGTGTGTGTGTGTGTGTGTGTGTGTGTGTGTGTGTGTGTGTGTGTGTGTGTGGTCCCCCCGTATTGGCTGTTGATGGTGACGTAACTAAGGTAGGTTTCAAGGTAGGTATAAGGTCAATAACAGGTCTAAAGGATTTAGAACAGCAGTTGTAATAGACATTAGTTAGTAGCAGGAATACAAAACAACTCGCCAGTTCTGCCAGTTGTCAAATCTGCCAGACAGATGCCAGGTTGAAAGTCTAATATTGTACTTGGTCATATACGATGGTGTTGCACAAAAATAGCGAAAATAGACGCTCACAACACAAGACATTGTGAGATCGTAGATTGGCTGTTTCTTTGTGCAGGTTGAAAGTGGTTAAGCCAATACATTGTGTGAAAGTGGGGCCAGAGGCTGTCAGTGGGAGTCTGCAATAAGGAGTGAGCAACAGTGATACTTCATGCTAAGGACAAAGCTGTGAAATTGTGTCAAGTTGCCACAGTCTCTTCTCTCTGTCTAATTAGAGAGAACTACAGATTTCTGTCCTCAAGATAATGTCCAGTTTTGTGACTGACTGACATTGTGCCCTTAAGGGCCCTAATAGCAAGCACACAATCCTCACCATTCACTGGCCATCCATCCCTCGACTCACTTTGTATTGATTTCTTCAGTTGAAAATGTTTGCCACACTTCACTTCACTATCAGCCAAAGCATAAATTAGACTTTAACCCGTTTAGACCTGAGGACGCATCTGTGTCACCTTATAGCTTTTAACCACTTTAACCATTATTTTAAACTTTAGCCGTTGAAAAATAACAGATCTATAACGAGCTCGTAGATCTGCTATTTTTGAGAAATCGTGAAAACGAGTGCAAATCTTTGAATATATATTCGTTCACAGCAAACATTTTTAACTCATATCTTTGCTTCTGAGAGGTCCCTGAAACACCATATTTTGAGATGGGGGTCCATGGCCAATTTCATAACATTTTCGGGGTCCTTGACATTAAATAGTTTGAGAACCACTGATATAGAAACATAGGTTTTTCAGAAAACTGTCATGATTTAGAAGACATCTATAGAATCTGGTGTCATGTCTTAATGGGTTAATTCATATAGCAAACAGTCCCTGCCATTCTCCTACGCCTGTCCCTCTGCACCCTCACGCTGCACCGGTACATGCCGGGGTTGGGGTTTTGCACTCAGACCACGCAGCAGCCGAGAGCTCCGATGAATGCAGTTGCTGCTCTGGGCGGACTCCCAGGAGGCTGGGGCTTCCTGGCCCTCACTGCAGGAGCTGTGTAAGGGGAGAAGGGTTACATTCAGTTTACATCATAAAGGCTGGAAGTACAGAGGCACACACAAGTCTCAAGCCACTTTTATACAAAGACCTCGCAATTGTGGCTTAAAGAAGATCCAACATGTGTGTTTGGGTGTCTATTAGTCGGTAGCAGCACCGTTACTGTGGTTACCGCCATGTGAGATCATGTGGGCCTATACATCATCATCATCATGATAAAAGGCCACTCACTTCACATGGGTGTGATTTTTACATGGCATGCCAGCATTCTGGGATCAGAGGCAGTTATACTATAGTACAGGGGTTCTCAATGTTTTGGCTGGGGACCCCTGGAAATACTTTGGCCATGTCTCGCGACCCCCGCCCCACCCCCCTCCCCACCACAAATACAAACTGACTGCAAAAATAACCTTAATAATAGAGAAAATATATGATAAATGATTACTGAAACCAGATATAATCATTAAGGAAAGTTTATGCATGCACCACATACTGTAGGCTACTATGTAAACTCTTAATTTCCATTTTCCAGCCATTCAGATATATATATATATTTTTAAATAATTTGACTAATGACGTAGCAAGACTGGGGGCGCGGCGCATACGCTGTGCTATTTTCGTGCTCGGACACAGCCAGCCAGCCAGGGACACAGCCAGGCAGGGACACACATAGCTGTCTATAGGAGTGGTTGCACCACTCAAAACATGGTAAAATGACATCAAGCAAATATTAAGATTCAACCGTGGCTTCCGTGTGCGTACAAAACTCACTTCATAATGTATTTCACTTTACCTCACACATTTCATCTCTTTCTCTCCCTCCCACACACACACACACACACACACACACACACACACACACACACACACACACACACACACACACACACACACACCTTGACACAGAACAGCTGTTATAGGCATTTGCAACAACAGCCTAGTCCTCACATTTGTTTATTTAGATTAGGCCTATATTCCTTTAGATTCAAATCTGTTGTTGCTTCTGTATGGTCAAGACTGACTCGCAACCATTTTCTCACAAATAAAATAAATAAAAATACAGAACTTTGAATCACTAGTGTATGTGTGAGTGAGAGAGAAGGACAACATGTTCATGGTGTGTATACCATTACAAGGGCGGATTTGTGCGAGCAACATCTTTGGCGATCAGAAATGCATTGGAGGAGAAATGGAAGAGAAGCGGCTGGCCTGCCCTGCCGGCTGTCCCTTTTACACAGAGGTCGAGTCGGCGTACCTCCGCCGGCGGCTCTACGGCAGAACCTCAATGCACCCCATACATTTATGTACCTTTCATACGGAACAGCGAGGCGGTATAATGACTGTTGAATGAATGTTGTGTTCCTGCCTTGAACAGCCTGTGTGAAAGGGCTTACTTTCTTTCTGCCTGCCTCTCCAGCCTCATAATGGTAAATGGTAAATGGTGCATTTATATAGCGCCTTTATCCAAGGTGCTTCATGTGATGTTATAGTGACATCATAAATGCAAGTAGTTTGAGTGTCCCTGGCTTTTTTATTTGTATTGATTGATTGATTAAATGATGTCTTGACCTACTGTATCCCACATGGGATTACCAGCAGAAACATGAATTAAAATAAAAACATAAACGTCCCAGTGTACTGTAAATGCAGCCAGCATACCAGCATCTCATCACAATACAGCCTGATTTTGAACAAGACACATACTGTACAGTACATCATTATAGACATGCACATAGAATAAAGTTAATACAAATGAAAGTTCATCTATTAGGCCATCTGATCATTACAGTAGGTCTGAGATAATAAAAAATCACACCCGTGTGAAGTGAGGGGAGCTCTTATCATTGTACATCATCATACATCATCTCTTATTAGAATTTGCATCTTCACCTTCGTCTTAAATGTTTGTGTCACGCAATGTTTGTGTTTACACAAACACTCAAAATTGTCCATTCATTGTCAATGACATTTAATGTTTGTGTTCGGACAAAGTTTGTGCTAGCACATACTAGGGCATTCACTTCTAGTCATTTTTACTAGTTGACTAGTTGCCTAGTTTACTAGTCGACTAGTTGTTTAACTACCTATTATGTAACAAATAAAATAAATTAAAAAAATAAACTTTTTTTTTTTTTGATCTTGAGGCCTACCAAATCGGGGAAAAAAATAAAAAAATAAACTTTTTTTTTTTCCCTTATCAACTAGTCAACTAGTACCAACAAGGTCGACTAGTGGATTTACTAGTCGACTAGTAAACTAGTCGACTAGTTGCTTAATGCCCTAGCACATACACCAAAAGCTGGACGTAGGAGTAGATATCGCCCCTCAAAAAAACAATAGGGTCTGCTGTATTATGCACAGAAGTTCTATATGTTTTCAAAATCACATTAGAAAATAAAACTCTGTTTTATGTCAAAACTTGACTTACAGTACCTGCGTTTGTGCAACTGCAACCCAACAATCCATTCAGTGTATCTGGCATATGGGGCAGTTACTATTCTCATATTCAAGTAGAATAATATTAGCCAGGTTAAAGTGGCATTTTGAAGCTTTAAGCAATGTTTTGAAAAATGTCCCCAGCCCCCCAGCTTCCCCACAACCCTCACAATCCCATCATGTCCAGTAGAAACAATGAGATGTCTGCATCTCACCACCTTTTCTTCTTTTCTATGTCCAGCTTTGAGGGTTTGTGTAAACACAAACATTACATTAACACAAACATTGAATGCCATTGACAATGAATGGCCAGCTTTGAGGGTTTGTGTAAACACAAACATTGAAGACAAAGTGAATTCCCATAGACAGTTTGAGGATTTGTGTAAACACAAACATTGTGTAAACACAAACATTGAAGACAAAGTGAATTCCCATAGACAGTTTGAGGATTTGTGTAAACACAAACATTGTGTAAACACAAACAGTGAAGACGAAGGTAAACTGCCCTCTAGTCTATAGGCAGCCTCGTTGTGGCTTTTAAAAGGTTAGGTATGGTGGTTCAATCGTTGTAGAGAGGATGACAGTTTCTGCAATGGGAACAGAATTTCAAAGGGACAAACTTGAGCCTTTAATTTAAGAAATGCCCCCTTATTACTAACCTGACTCCGCCAGATGGAAGACGCCATGTTGTTTCACAACCGACTTCCATCTGGAATCATTGTAGCCCAATGAAGAAGATATACGTTTTTTCAAGATACTTGGCAGGTGATTGGCAGATCCCGCCCGTAGCTGCCGCTGATTGGTCTGACCCGCGGCCGGCTCGGTTCAGCACTACTCCGTGAGTGATCCCAGACGGAAGCTGTGTTGTGAACTTGTGAATCAATACCGCCACCATCCGGCGGAGTCAGGTTACCAAATCAACTCGACGCATACTGTAACAGATAACTGGACAGGGATACCATACATGTATCCTTTCAGCCAACATAACTAGCAAAGTGCAACATACAATACAGCATGTAAAGTCCTATCCCTGTGTTGATGGATGTTGGAAATGAATCTCTAAATCCATGCCAGGTGGCATTGAAATCAGTCAGTCAGGGTCTCTCTCTCTCGCTCTCTCTCTCTCGCTCTCTCTCTCTCTCTCTCTCTCTCTTTCTTTCTGTCTTTCACTCTGAGAAACTGGTCATTATTCAACAATTCACCAGAGTTTGCGTGCTCAGCAAAAGAAAACCTTTACATTTTCCACTTCGCTGCCAATTCATTTTGATGGATCGTTCCCTTGCTATCTCCCTATGTCCAATGAATAATAAAGGGCTGTGCTAAGCTATCACTGCTTTGAATTAGGCTGTTGTTCTATACCATAGATTTGTCTAATTGTAGTCAGGATTATGATATATTCATGACACATGTACTGATCTATTATTCATGCGGTATCCAACCTGTCCTACTTTTGACGCATACGTAAAAGATCTATCATGGAGTAAACTGCACCATCGCTATTTAAAAACGACAATACAAATGATTCCTTTTGCTTATTGGCTTATAGAAAATAACACACAGCTTTTATTTGTGCTTGTGGATACTTTAGCCAGCAATAAATATGTACTTAACATGCACAGTCCAAATGTCGCATGTGCACACCAGATGGTGTGTATGTCTGGTGATAATCCAATGCATCCCATTTGCCATGTGTTGTGACAATTTATTGGTATAAAACTGCAATCTTGATCTGACCGCCTCTCCAGGTCCATGAGGAAATTGATAAATTCAAGTTTGAGGAATATTATACAGTGCTTTATAGTATAATTGGTCAAATGTATGCCATTGGTATAAACAGAGCTCCTAACACAGCAAATTGTATATTTGGAGCTGACAGTGTTGAAGTGAGTGTTGTTTGTGTACTTATAGATTAAATGTAATGGTGTGTCCTTGGTACTGATCGTGAGCATTGGTATGAGTTTGTATAACAATGTTCAATATTACACAGGCGAGATTGCTATTTAGGTTTTAGCCGAGTTCTGATGGCTGAACAGTTGGAAGGAAAACCCATATGAATTCTGCAGTTCTGGCCCACGGAAGCACATTTGCCCTTGATCTCGAGTCGTCACATTCAAGCACACCAGAGTATTGCTGGTGCACTAGACCAATATTTGGCATCAACAGTGCTTTCATACAGAGAGCCACTAGAATTGTTTTTATTTTTTTTCTTGATCCACCCTGGTCCCTGCTCAGTGCTCAGTAGACTGAATGAGCTCTGCAGTGGGAAACACAGGAAGTAAGGCATTCAGTCACTGGTGTGTTAAAGCTGTGGATTTTCAAATGGTTTTAGCTCAGTCATGACAACATTATACCGTCTTGGTGACATCTAAACACAACATGAGCCAACTCAATGTTCTCTGATCTATGTGGGGTGCCTGTCTGTGATCCTGTCTGTGATCACATTAAGCATGTGGTGGAGAATTACCTGCATTAACTGTAGCATCCCTGGGGAGAATATTTAGAGAAAATTGTAGATTTTTAAGTGAGCTCACACAACCCTGCAAGTTTGGAGCTTGTAGATTTCCGGCTATTTTCGTCTATTTCTTCAGAGATTTGGTGTAGAGGGAAAAAGGTGGGGCCTAGCATAGACCCCTGAGAGACTCCGGTCAACAAAGGATATAAGAGGTCTAGAACAGAACAGGTTAATTTAGTACATTTCTAGATGTACGTTTGATTTGTGTTCAACTAGTGTATACTGCAGGTCATAGGACCCTGCTTTCTAGAGCTCCTTTGGTGCGTTTAGGCTTGGACTTCACGAGAGGAAACAGCCGAAAGTGGTATTGCACTATGGGCCAACTTGGTCAAGCACTATGCATTGCGTGCGTTCACATGCCATGCTCCATATGTGAACGCCATGCTCCATACGTGAACGCGCGCAATGATATCACCGGCCCAGCGCGTTCACGTATGGCCCATATAAGCAATCCCAGAATGCACTGGTTCCAACACCGGAAGACCACCTCATGCGCTGGGTGAGTAACTCAATGCAAGTGGATGAGAGGAGAAATCCGGTGGCGTCTCTATTATTGCGACCAAATGTCGCTGTTAACTATGGAATCGTGCGCTCCGTCAGTGTATCACTCAAAATCCCCATACATGGGGAAAGCCCCCATATATTGTGCTCAGGTCTCGTGACATCACTATGACATCATCAGGGATGATAGTAAATCAGGGATCATAGTAAATTCTCAACAGGCCGGAAAATTCCCTGTACCCTGTAAACTCAAGACACTGCCCCCGCTGCCACCCTTAGATCTCCATATATGGAGCTGACCTGTATGTTGATCTGACCTCATCAAACCCTGTATTCCCAATGTATGAATGAATGGACCATTGTAAGCGCTTTGAGTAAGCATGTAGTGCATAGAAAAGCAAACGTGTATATTATTATGGTGTTTCAATAAAAGAACACCATTGGAGCAAACCTGTGTGCGGACACTTCTTGGAAGAATGAGTCACATGAAAATATATTGATCCTTCACCATCGATTCTTATCCAATGTACAGAGTGAACTGCTTGTAATGCTTGAGGTGTAAACACTCTCACCTGAGAAATTATTAAAAAAAATGTTTATAGTATCTGTAAAGTCAGGTTTCTAAAGCACAACTATTATTAGAGCACTAGTAGGTTTGTTTGCGGATGTTACTGCCACTGTTCTAGCCCCTACATTAAATTCAGATTTCCCCAGACTTATCACGTATATGCACGCCGAGAGCTCCGATCGCCTGACTATGCAAGACTAAGAGCTCTAGAGCCTCCTTAGTGTGCTCCTGCTTGCTTTTATTGTGATGATACTGAAATGTAGGGGGCATTGATAGTCAATAATTGCCTACCTTTTGTCTGACTGTTCTTACGTTGCCATAGCAGGGATTCCACCCACATACTCTACAGCCTGTGGTGGAGTACTCAATCTATATTTGGATAAAAGTACAAATACAATAATATAAAACCCTATTAAAAAAATTGCTCAATGCAGACAGCCGGTCAGCAAGTGGATTCATGAATGTATGTATATATAGACAATATGTTAGGCCAATAAAAAAGACTATACCAAATTTCCCACTTTAAACAAAAGAAGCCGCTGGACTATTTTTGAAGTAGAGTTTACTGTTTCTCTTGGAAGAATGAGTCCCATGAAAATATATTCATCCTTAGATGCACCGAGTGAACTGCTTGAGCTTGACATACTTGACGTGATGTCAACACTCTCAACAGAGAAATGAAAAAATGTTTGTTGAGAGTTACAGAATCTGTAAAATCCCTCACATTTCTTTTTCTTTTTAAGGTTTATTCAGATACTGTAGGAGAGTGTTGAGAGACAGGAAACCAAGGGCAGACTCTTGTGTTCTCGCAACACAAGGATTGATTGATTGATTGAATATTTTATTAGACAGAAATGCAAAACAGTACGAGTATAGTCAAACACTTTGTCTAAAAGGATTTCACCAAAAATGTCCTTGTGGTCTTGTTGCATTGGGGTCCTATATCCAATTCATCAACATTTTTTTTAAATACATTTTTCACATTGTCATTATGGGGTATGGTGTGTAGAATTCTGAGGAATATATTTGCCTGATATATTTTGGAATAAGGAAATAACAAAATGTGGGAAAAGTGAAGGGGTAAATACTTTTGGGATGCACTTTTATTAGGCACTCTCCTTGCACATTTTGTATTTGAGTGAAAACCTAACTGACAGACCACTTGAAATCACATTTATTTTGTTTTCATTTCTGGGTGTGTTTTCTCTGAAGCCTGCATAGGCTTTGTGGTGGTCCGTGGATCAAAGTAATGTTCCAAATTATTAAAGTTCAACCACATTAACCACAAGACACTGTCGGTGTCACTGTACCCATACATAATTAATTGTGATAGTTAATTATTTTAAGTACGAACATATTCTTAGCTTAGCTTGACAAGACAACCCAATGCAAACTGACGAGAACATGCATCATCAAGCACACACAACTCTGTGTGATGCAGAACGTAATGTACTATCCCTTGGTGAGTCCCATAGAAAGGCAGCTCAATCCGATCGAAAGGTTAACGTGTACTTAATCATAACAATTACTATAGAGCACCGAAGTCTGACATCAATATCGCTAGAGGGTGCTAAGTCCACAGGTTCGTTTGTGTACTTTAAAAAAAAATGATAATCCCCATAGGGGGATTTTGGATCGCCTCATATAAGAACTGTGTTTGAAAGATAAACAAATCATCCCGGCCGTTTTACTCATATGGATAAGAATCAAATGACTGAGAGAAAACGATAATGTTACTACTGCCGAATCAGTTAAATTTCCTCTATCAAATATGTGAGACTGACTGTCAAACGATAGAGACACCTCCACGACAATATCGCCAAGAGAGTTTGTTTATTTGTTTGTTAGACCACAATGCTTTATATGAGACGATTTTAAGATGACCCCATGTTATTCTCCATAGAGAAAAACCCCTTGGAACCAGGGGATGAGTGAGTGACATCAGGACTTTGGCGCTCTATTACTGCCCAATTACTGCAGTCTTGTCATCTGTTTAGACATTATGATACAGTGATTTGTTATACATTATAGGTTTAGACTCTGTGCTAGTACTGTAGTAGCAGGATACCAGCAAAAGTACAAACTAAAGACTAGACTACATATTAAGATGTTACTTTGAATATCTTCCAACCTTACAGTTCAATAGAAATTGGGGAAATTCTTAAATTATTCATCATCATTCATCTGTGAAGGCAAACAGCAGGAAACAGGAATATTGCATGTTAACATATCACAATATTGATTATTAATCAGTAAAATGTATAATCCACGGCATCTTTGAGGGGCTCCAGGGTCATTATGGAATCTTCCTTGAATTTCTACCCATTTCACATACTAGATTGATACATTACGAGCACAGAAGATATACTGTTATGTTATGGCCAATACAGAATTCATTCCTTGTTGTTGTTGATCTGACCCCCCATGCCAAAGCGCCAGCGCTCGCCCAGCAGTATGCCGCCAACGCTTAGGGGAGACCGCACCTTCTCTGTCGCAGCCCCAGGCCTAGGCTATGGAACAGCATCCCCTACTCTATTAGAACCTCCCCCTCCATTGACGTTTTTAAATCCAGGCTCAAAACCCTGTTTTACTCCCAAGCGTTTGATTGTCCGTGATATTGTTTAGTTTGTTTGTTTTTTAACCCATTATTATGATTATTCCTATGATAACTTTAGTTTGCTTATACATGTGTTTTTACTGTCTGTATTTTGTTGCGCTCCTATTGGCTGTGCTTGTCATGTTGATGAGATGTTCTGTACAGCACGTTGGTACAATGAAAATAGTTTTTAAATGTGCTTTATAAATAAAAGTGATTTGATTTGAACGAGGCGGATGCGTGCACCTCGCCCGTCTTACTGGTAGTAATCCAGCAGTGAGACCAGTGTACATGACATCACAGACACTTTGAAATACTAAAATAACTAAAAACACATAATTACCCACATAAAAACCTCAAGAAAGTGTTTCTTGTCTCACTCCCAATCGTCCGCCGTAGTCTGAAAACCCACCTCTTCAGACTCCATCTTAGCCCGTAGCACTTGCCGTAGCACTTGTCCTAGCCCCGACGACCTTACAGGCGTATGCAAAGGCTCAACTTATCTAACTTAGAAAGCATTTTATGTAGACAAAGCACTATATAGTATACCGTATGTGTGTATGTGTTTCATTATATAGATATTCCAACTAGGTTCTTAGCTTACGTATGATTCATGATGACGATTTTTATGTATATGATTTATTACCATGTTTTTGTTCTTGCTTACTGTAAATCTCTCTGGGTTAAGACCATCTGCTAAATGCCTAAATTGTAGTCTCCCAAACATCATTAAAATAAGATCTGGTTGAAAAAGGGGTGAAGTGGCCTTTTAACTTACACCCCAGCACTTCCCTTTATGATGACCAGACTTACTATCAATTGCTTGTAATGTCAGCCATCTAGGAAATGGAATAACAATTACCTAGTTTAGGGAAAACAAGGATCCAGGAAGTAACACAGCCAGCTGCATGGTAGCGCAACCCAAACAAAGGAAATAATTCCCACCTTGAATTCAATGCATTGGAGTCTGGGACGGCTCTGGCCACACATTACAGCTCACAAAAGAAAGAAAGAATGATTGTTTTTTACCATTTTCTCTGTTAACAGGTTTTATATGCACATGCATTCGTGCAGGTGTGATTCAAAAACCCTTGAGTTAATCTAAACGTGTAATGCCTAATTTTATATAAAATGAAGAAACAAAAATGAAATCATTTTTGAATGATCAGGTATTTGTTATTTTGGATCACAAATGATTGCAAGTATATTAAAGGAAGGTTGTGGTTAGGACCGCAACAGTAATTGCAGCTAGAAGGAGAAACACCCTTATGGGTCCATTTTTATAAAATAAAGATTCTTGAACAGGATTTGAGCATTGGCTGTGCATGTTTAGTGCTGCCTCTCCCTCTCCCCTTATTTTCTCCACTTTCCTCCTCTGTCCTTCACATATTCCACCCAACCCTGCTGGGATTATTTTAGGTGCTGTCATTTTAAGCCCTATGAACTCACATAAATATCACAACTGCAGGCGATTCCTTTCAGAGGATGCTAGCATTATGAGTAATTAATCTGAAAGTGCTATGATTAGTTCTGCTACTTTACCTCCCAGGGCTAGGCTGGATGTCTGAATAAAACCTGTTAAAAGACAACAAAACACTGTTTTTTTTATAATACTGGTATACCGTATATATATATATATATATATATATATATATATATATATATATATATATATTCTTACTTTTTTCATATACAGTCATATTGAGAGTTTGTGCATCTCGTAACCCTTCGTATTCGCAACAAAACAAGTGTGTGTGTGTGTCACCAAATAGGAATTATGCGTTCACCACCTATCTGCATAATTTGTAAGCTACTGTACAGTATGTGATAGTCCAGCATTTCCACAGAGATCAGAAATGAGATGATCACACATCGGAAATAGCTGATCTGCAAGCTTTCAACGTGTCGCACTGCGATGAGATGTGAGCTTGTAGATCTGCTATTTTCACAATTTGCTTAAAGAGATGCCAGGTAGAAAGTGGTTAATAGGAAGGGCATGGTGAGATGGCCAGCTGTTGAATCAGCAAGGACAACAGAAGGTTACAATCACCACTGCTAACTTGTGCCAAGTCCCCCCACCTCTCTCCAAAGCACACACACAAAGCACACATATGCACGTAGGGATATACGTACGCACGCACGCACACACGCACCAGTTTTTTGCTTTCATTATGTCTAGCAACCCTGGAGCTGAAAAATTGATTAATGCAGACCCTTTATTCTAGACAAGCTCTCCAAAGATATCATCACTGGCACTAAAAGATGCCTCAAATGCTGCCGTATATGACACTGCAAGTCACCGGCTATAAATCACAATTGTCACAATATTCCAGTCAAACGCCCCCAACCCCTCCAGTCCCCTCGCTTGGCACTTCCTGACATGCTGAATGAATTAATGGCTTTCCCAGCACATAATATGTATAATTTAGAATGCTTTACAATGTGGTTACAATTCTTTAACTATTACCTTCACACCTAACAGTCTGACCATTTTCCATTGGCTCTGTCTTTGAAAGAAAGAAATGTACCGGTATTTAAATATTTTTCTTGACATCAGAGATATTTTTTGTAATCTATAGTGCATATAGTGTTTTGCCACTTTATAGAAGACCAGATCAGAATGTTTGTAAACAAACATTCTGATTTTCATAGAATGTCTGCTCTCTGTTCTTCCAAAAATAAGGTTGGAATGATGGAATGATGCAATCCTGCGGAATTGCGAGTGTGGTTGCCTCTCTCTATAGGAATATTGTACAATTAGAAGAGTTTAGTTGGCTATATCACCGTATACTGTCCAATCAGATTTCCAAATCGCTGGCGATTTTGCGGAGAGTTAACACCCTGAGCACACAGGACGGAGTTCTCCGCCCAATCAATTAATAACACCCAGCGCTCAAGACAGAGATTGATCAAAAGGACGGAGATTATTGATATCAAAACCGATCGCATCGCTCCACAGCCTGGGAGCGTCTGTGGCGCAACACTCTGATGTTATTTTCCGGTGGGACGTCATCGAAAATGTTCCCCCCCATTTTAGCTGACGAGATCGAAAATCTTAAAACGTGAATAACTCTTCATTCTGTCCAATTCTAAGGAAAGAAGTGTTAGACGGCCCACCGCGGTCCCGTCGCTAGTTGCGTTAGAATGAATCATACTGTACATCATACTGTACCTCCCGTTGTCAATCGATTAGAATGAATCATACTGTACCTCCCGTTGTCGATCGATTAGAATGAATCATACTATACCTCCCGTTGTCGATTAGAATGAATCATACTGTACCTCCCGTTGTCGGTCGCCTCAAGAGGTTTTTGGCTACATCAAGCTACTTCAGCCACATCCGGGATAACATCCGGTCGGTCGCTAAATGTGCTCCGCTGCTATAAATCGCTGGGCGCTATGATTTAATGGATTAAATAACCCTGGGCGTTCGGGGTGTTAAAATGATTATTAAACGTTTTAAAATGATTTAAGTGCTGGATGCAATAACAATAGTCTGCTTGCCTATAGGCAACCACAGTAGTTAATAATACTATTCCAGTGCCACACTGCTGGCATTATCTACCCGGAAATACAGTTTACTATACAGAGGTAGCCAATAGCCATCTGCATTTATCCGGCACTATATATAGTGTGCTAACAATTGTACAAGAAGAGGGACCCTTTTTATTTTATGCTAGAAATTCAGGTCGCTTTGCAGCCCAAAGCTCTAGAGCCACGCCACGCCTTGTGGCACCGCCAATCTACCCGCTCAGCGCAAAACTACTTTATTGCGAGCGCGTGTGCGCGCGTGTGTGCGCATGCATGCGTGCGTGCACTTTATCACCTTAACAGTTTGACACTAACCTTTGAAGAACCACCACGCCGACATCATCGTTCCTTTTCATGAAAATCCGCTTTAAAATGGTGTGATCCTTTGTCGTAGTGTTGAAAAATAATCCAAAGTGGCGATTAACAACAAAGAGCAGAGGAGGAATGCTCCCGCTGCGCGCCACCGCCGGCATTGGACCTCACTTTCCCAAAAGCCTTTTCATGCCAGTGCGACTGAAAATGTTGCGGTGACGTCATGGGAGGCTGTTCTACATCAATTAACTTGTGTAACTCGTGAATGGGAGGGAGAGTGTTAAGAAAGTTAGAAATTGACACAACAAATGAAAAGATGTCCTTCTAGACCTTCAAAATGGACAGTATCACTCAAATAATTGTAGTCCTATTAGTAGTGTACATATTGTTAATCAAAGTAGAGGTCCTCCTTCATTTATATTTTATCAATCCTGCCTTGGTGGTTTTGTTATCCACTGCTTTGTTGTGGCTGGCAGAGATTCTACGAGAGAACAATGCCAACAATGTCATGTCCCCAGGGAAGAGAAGAGATTTAAACACAAAATAGGTTGAGAATCCAGGCTCATCGACCTCCTCTGCTCAGTATCCTGCATGTGAAAATTCAATCTTTGGATAATAAAATGGAAGGTTTGAGGGACGTAAGGGCTTGTAACATCTTTATTTGTCATAAACATTACTGGTACCGGACCGAGCGATAACCCCAGCTGAGCACTTCTCTGGCCCAGTCCGTGGTTAAAGGACCTATAACATAAAATTCAACTTTTTCCATTTCTTTTGTGTTTTTGAGGCTCCCATATGTGTTTTCTATCCCCACAAATAACCAATTTTGAACAATCAGGCTTTCATATCATATGGGTGCTTTCATGGAAATTGCTCTCAGGAACAGCTCAACTGATTTTGTCCTCATCGTGATGTCATCAATTACATTACATTACATTACATTACAGTCATTTAGCAGACGCTTTTATCCAAAGCGACTTACAATAAGTGTATTCAACATAGGTAGGGAACAAAAACTACTAATCACCAGAAGTCTTTAGTGCATTTTCTGCAAAAACAAGCAACCAAGAGTATACCTAGCGCTAAGGTAAAAGTGCAATATATCAGCTACCTATTTCCTTAACCGGATGAGACAAAATAGCTAAATCAAATGAGCATGAGCTAAAACAATTAAGTGTATCGACTAAACAAGATCCAATAAACAATACAACAATAGAAAACAAACGTTCGTACAACTAGTTAACAACAAGTAGGTCAGGCAGAGAGGAAGGGTAGTGTTTCCTGAAGAGGTGGGTTTTCAACCTGCGGCGAAATATGGGCAGTGACTCTGCTGTCCTAACATCAGTGGGGAGTTCATTCCACCACTGTGGGGCCAGAACAGAAAAGAGTCGTGACCGTGTGGATCGGCCAGAAGGACCCTTGAGTGACGAGGCAATCAGTCGCCCCGAGGTGGCAGACCGAAGTGGTCGGGCAGGGGTGTAGGCATCGACCATAGCCCGGAGATAGGAAGGAGCTGTTCCTTTCACTGCCCTATAGGCTAACACCAGGGTTTTGAACTGGATGCGGGCCGCTACGGGGAGCCAGTGTAGAGAACGGAGAAGGATGGTTGTGTGGGAGAACTTGGGGCGGTTGAACACCAGACGAGCCGCAGCTTTCTGAACAAGCTCCAGAGGTCTGATGGCAGATGCCGGAGCACCAGCAAGGAGGGAGTTGCAGTAGTCCAGGCGGGAGATGACGAGAGCCTGGATGAGCACCTGGGCTGCCTTCTCCGTGAGGAAGGGGCGAATCCTCCTGATGTTGTAGAGGAGGAATCAATGTCACCCTACTTTGTATAATTCCTCCTCCTTCAGTCTTCAGTTCCAAATTTGCATTTCCACATTGTTTACAATGTCCACCGTTGTTGATTTTCCAAGCTGGCATGGAATGGAAACAAGCCTGGTTTTATCTAGCATCAGTATTATAATGACTCAAATATTAAATAATCTGCATATCAGCACCCCCACCACCTCAGGACATTGTGGTACTGCAGCTAAAACTGCAGAAAGTCCAGAAAGAAATGACAAGGGCTGGTTATATCAGAGTGGTGATTGAGGCTCAAACCATTAGATATAACTTTGAGGGATATAGACAATATGATATTAAATATTAAAAGCAGTTTTAAAATGCATGTTATTTGCGCTTTAAGAGGTCCACCATTGGCCTTGTGCCCAAGAACATTTCCCCAGCCTGAATGAATACTACTACCACCCGGGAGTGCTGACCTTAGTGACCTTAGTTAACTCATGAAGTGCTTTGGAAGGCTAGTTAAATGGGCACTTCACTGCTGGAAGACACTTCCAATCACGCAAAGTTAGTGTTAACTTAATACTGTCTGTTTCCTGTTCTCTATGACCAGTGTAAATGGCATGTGTTGCACTGTGAGGCAACGGGGGACGTTTATGAAGGGGGGACCGGAAGGGGTAAACCGGATGTTGTGATACTGTGTGGCTGTTGTGAAGTTGGTATGGCGTGGTGCCGACAATAAAGTTGTGCTGAGAAACTAGTTGTCTTATTGAGTAACATTGGTAGCAGAGATGGCTGGAAACTATAAAGTCCCACCAGGCTTCGACGAAGGGAAGCCATATGAAACTTGGAAGAATGAAATCGAAATTTGGAGCAGAGTTACGGAACTTACAAAAAAGAAACAAGCCCTTGCGGTGGTTTTGGCGCTATCTGGATGTGCGAGAGAAACGGCGATGGAAATACCCGTTGATGACTTAAATAAAGTTGACGGTATGATCACTTTGATTGCAAAGCTTGACAATTTGTTTCTTAAAGAAGAGAAAGATCAAGTCTATGAAGCTTACTCGAGCTTTGATCGGATAACGAGAGACGGCAGCGTGTCCATGGCGGACTATATCATTGATTTTGAGCAACGTTATTCTCGTATACGAAAGTACAAAATGGAACTCCCCGACGCAGTGTTGGCTTTCAAACTATTGGATACTGCATGCTTGGACATGAAAGACCGTCAGTTAGCCCTCACAGCATGTACAGATCTGACTTTTGCGTCCATGAAGTCCGCATTGAAGAGGATATTCGGAGGAAATACGTCAGCTCCCAGCATGGGAATCAACCAAGAAACGTTTGTAACGACGGAGCAGAGACAACAGAAGGGCATGTGGCCTCAACAGGATCAACACAAGACGCCTGTGCTTGGCACAAATCCTTTGGACAGGTACGGTCGAAGATCAAAGTGTGCGGTCTGTCAATCAACATTTCATTGGGCCAAAGACTGTCCGCATAATGAGGAAAGTTATACAGATGCAGTAGAGGAGTGCAACATTACTCTGTACACTAAAGAGACCTCCAATGGAGTACAAATGTCAAATGGAATAGTTATGACAGAGTGTTTTGGTTCAGCAATAATAGACACTGCATGTACACGGACTGTATGTGGACAGGGGTGGCTAGATGGCTACATAACTGAACTGAGCCAGAAAGAGTTGAGTGATTTGAGAAAAACTGAAAAACGCAGCCATAAACTATTCAAGTTTGGTGATGGAAAAGTGTTGTATTCCACAAAAAGTTTGAAAATTCCTGCAACAATTGGACAGACCAGGTGTCGCATTGAAACGGAGGTAGTTTCAGCTGAGGTTCCACTGCTTTTAAGCAAAGCCTCCATGAAAAGAGCAGGGACACTACTGGACATGGAAAATGACAGGGCGGTGATGTTCAACAAACCTGTAAAACTTGACTTTACAAGCTCTGGTCATTATTGTGTAAAAATAATAGATGGAACAACAAAGGGTGAATCTGTGACAAGACACAACACTGCTTTGCATGCAGCAAGAAGGGATTTTACAGAAGCAGAATGCTCAGTAAAAATACAGAGAGCCCTGCAGAAACAAATGTGCCACACTGATGAACAATATGAAAGTGGAGATTGTGTATATTACAAGAGAGTGGATTGTCCAGAGTGGAAAGGTCCAGGAGTTGTCATCGGTCAGGACGGAGCGGTGATTTTTGTCAGACACGAAGGAACATGCATTGAAGTGCATCGGCTCAGATTGAGGAAAGTGAACACAGAAAATATGGATCAATGGGTTACGAAAGCTCATTCAGAAAATGACACAACAAACGTGGAGCAAGGACAGGACATGGCTGACAGTGACCTAGAGGTCATACAGGGACTGAGACAAACGGAACCACAATCGGAGCCAACACAAATGGCAAATGGAATACAAAATGAGACAGAACACACGGCTGACACTACAGATACACATGGTACAGAGCAGAGAGCAGGTGTCAGTCTGAGGACAGGTGTGAGTCTGAAAACAGGACAAATTGTGAAATACAAAGACAGAGGTGTTTTATACACAGCTAAGGTTTTGGGGCGTGCAGGAAAAGCTATGGGCAAATACAAAGACTGGTATAATTTTCTTTATATTGAACCCACTAATGTTGCAGGCACCACAGATGCAGCTAACATGTCGAAAGTTGATCATTTTGAGGTGGTAACAAATGATGTGCCAAATGTATGTGATGATGGATTAACTGATGTACCTTTAACAAATGTCACATATTTTTGTGAGGATGTGTTTGAAACAAAAGATGTATCACTTGACTTAGAAAAACATGTTGAGATAAATGGTCTGGAAGTTGCTTCTCTCCACTGGTACAACAGAGTGAAGGATATGGTGTTGACAACAGGAGGAAAGATTTCCAAAATTGATCCATCCTTTTTCTACTGGCTAGATAAGGACTGTGCTGTGACTGGGGTTCTAGCCTGCCATGTGGATGACTTCACATGGGGAGGCACACAACATTTCTCCACAACAGTGATACCACAGCTCGGATCTGCATCCCATATTGGACACGAGGAACATGAAGTCCACAATGTCAGTCATTGAAAAGAGACTCAGTACAAAAGCAACTGACTTTAACACAAAACTCTTTTGCACACAAGGTGTAAATCACAAGACTAATTATTACATTTTTTATGTTCTACAGTTACAAGCTGTTTGGGAATTTGTTGCAATGCACTTTTTTTCTTTTTTTGAAAGACAGTGAGTTTGTTAACTTAATACTGTCTGTTTCCTGTTCTCTATGACCAGTGTAAATGGCATGTGTTGCACTGTGAGGCAACGGGGGACGTTTATGAAGGGGGGACCGGAAGGGGTAAACCGGATGTTGTGATACTGTGTGGCTGTTGTGAAGTTGGTATGGCGTGGTGCCGACAATAAAGTTGTGCTGAGAAACTAGTTGTCTTATTGAGTAACAGTTAGCACTATTTGTAGAGAGAGAAAGTACAAAATTGGTGGCGTATGACTGGAAAACGAATGTAGCCGGGTTTGAGTCGGAGTCGGGTTGATGGAATTTCTGTCCACAGCTAGCATATTACTACAACTACCAGAATGGTTTGCACACCTTCCTTCCAACTGTTTCGGTCCATTCGAGGCACTCCCGATGCTGCCAGAGTGACTGCCCGCTGGGCGAGCTGTGCCCAGCAAGCAGAGTGGAACGCTGCCTCCAAGGCTCTCACAGCTAATCACAGCGAGTGGAGGCGGGTTATTGAGGACAACTGGTTATTTGTAGCGCTATTATCACTTACACCCAACAGAAACCATGGAGGATGATGGAGCATATCAAGAGACAGAGATACAGTGAATAAAGTCTTGTTCTTCCGTACTAGCTAGCTGCATATGAACGTTTGATGGAATGCATTTTCACCGTGACTTGCCGTGACTTCTTTTCTAATTTAAAATCTTATGAGAGGTTGGGGTTTTATGCTCCACTGCATTTTGCCTACCAACGACAACATCTCCCAGGTTATGCAAGCTATGGACATCCTCTCCTACCTTGACAACAATGGGCCCGGGGCTCCACACCAAAGATTTGCAACGCAGCAACCACTTGCAACTACTTGCAACAGAACCCTAAAACTGGGTTTTGCAACTTGACAGTCCATACCCAGGCACCCAGCTGTGACTGATTGGCATTCCCATAGCAATAATTTCCATATGTGATAATAAACAACAGACCCTGAACTCCACAGTGACACATCAAGGCGAGGATAACACTTTAAGCTGTTATATTGAATATTGTATACTCATGTTGCATAAAGAACATGGAATAGCTCTCTGATGTAAAAAAAAACAATATTCACATTTTTGTATAGTGTTCTAATAAGAAATGCGGGGCCAATATAAACTGACATTGAAGATGGTTTATTCCATAGAATTGTCTGAGCTCCACAGAAGCGACACATTATCTTCTCTGGAGGTACTTCCCACATTACATACGTCATTGGTAAAATTCTACACATCATTGGTCAAACTGACAGAAGAGTGCATCTCCCAGATGCAGTCTCTCATGCTGGAAGCCTGAGTCAGCATACAAGACATTACATCATCACACATTTGGGTACGTAATGAACGTACGTTCAGTCGGAAGCAAAGACCATGAGGTGACCGAGGACATGTCTATCTGAGTGAGCTTGACAGCCTACTCAGACAGCAGAGAACCAGATAACATATTATTTTATCTATGATATGATATGATAGGATATATTACTTTATTGTCAGTTCGCACTAAAATTCGTTTTGCGACCCAGCGGCCTTGTATGCAACACATATACACATTTGACATAACACAGGACAAAGAAATAGAAATAAAATACAGTTACATACATAGAGAACATAAGGGCAGAAAGCAATGTCCACAGCTCAGTCTAGTTCTGGCCAAAATCCTGATTAAGCCCCTATGAGTCATTGACAATACGGTATCTCCAGTTTGTTGATTATGTTGGCACATAAATGTAGGCGAAAAGGCAATTTGATTATACGTGATGATGGTATACAAATTGATAAGCTAAAATACATTTGCATCTACAGTAACGATGACAAGACAATTCTTTAATAACTCTTCAGACATACATTTTAAAAAACACAATTATTTATCCCTCTCCTCTCCATACCTGAACTTTCTCCCATTCACTCTCTCTTTTTTTGAGGGGCGCGCTATGCCCAGCTTTGATGGTTTGTGTAAACACAAACATTGAAGACAAAAGTGTGCAATCACAGACATTGAAGACAGAAGTGAGGTTACGCAGATTGTGATTGGCCGGCATGATTGGGTGGGAGATGTGCCATTGGATGAGAATGAGATGATGTATGAGGATTATATGAGTACCCCTCACTTTACACAGGTGTGATATACTCCAGAGTCTGGAGTCTATGAATAGAAACATCAGTGGCGTGCACAGATAGACACTAGGGGGTGCTAGAGCACCCCCTTTTTTATTTTTTATTTTTTTTTACAGTGTACAGTATGTGGACCATGGTGACATTGATCAATTCTTGATTAAAAAGCTTCTAATATATTATTTAGGTCCCAAAATCTATAAATCTCACACTATTAAGGCAACCAGCCGGTTCCACACGCTGCACAAGGTGCCCTTTTTTCACTTGAGCACCCGCCCCTCTAAATGTCTGTGCACGCCACTGAGAAACATCACACCCGTCTAGACCACCCTGTTGTACAGTTACAGTTCAGTATTCGATCAATCAATTTCTAATCAAGCGAGTAAAATATGTCTGTATAACTAATATATTTGCAGTTAAATCAGTGCAGTAACTACTCAGCCAACACCTCTAACAGTGTCCTAGATTCCAGACTCCAGGTTATACGGTGGGCGGACACACCTCAAACACACACAGCCTTAACATTGGAGCACCCAATCCCCCCCCCACATGCGTACTGAGCCCTCTGTATTCACTGCACACTAACCTCGCGTCACCAGGCTTTCCCCCCTCGGAGGAAAGCCTAGTCTGTGATACTAAAATGCTGTGTGATCCGGTCTGGAGCGGTCTGGAGCAGAGGATATGTTACTATCATTGTTTTGTAGTCATCAGGCCGGAATCCTCTAACCAGAACTTCCTTTCCCTCAAACCAGAAGAATAATACCTTCCCAATAAAAGCTTTGATGCGGCGTTGTTTCTAGTACTATTTAGCGTCTGTATACCTTTGTTATCCCACAGGGAAATTCTATTCTCATTAAAGGATACGAGATCCCTTTTATTGGGAAAGGTATTATTCTTCCGGTTTGAGGGAAAGGAAGTTCTGGTTTGAGTGTTCCGGCCTGATGAATACAAAACAGTGACTACATCATGATGTAAGATATCATTCCCTCCCGACCGGATCATAAACCCGTAAAGGAATGCTGCCCAGGCTAACTGTGTAGGCATAGCTCCACCCCCCCCCCCCCCCCCCCCCATAGGACATCAACAGAGAGGTGAGAATTGTCAAATGCCTCAGTGTTCACATGGACACTGTGGTGACTAGGCTGCACCTGCACTGCCTCACTGCCTTCAAGGTCCAGAAATCCTTGTACTTGGCTACCACTCAGAGCTTTCTGGTGGGGACGGGATAGCTCCTCCTGTGACCAGCAAGCCCCCTAAAGGCAAAGCCAGTACAGAGAGACACAGGATGTATATGTTTCCTTCAGGCTATCAAAGCCCTGAACAATGAACAAACTTCCAGGTAAATTAATTGTCAATCTTGCACATATTGTACGTTTTTGAGCTCACATTATTGTTCAGCACATATTTACTGCTTCTGAGTGTAGAGTACTTTGACCATCTTGCTACGTATATTATGTTAATAATGAATTCCCTCATTTATATTATAATTATTATTTTTCTGTATTCTTTCGTCTCACTGCAGCATATAGTTGTATGTCGTGCTGCTCTCTTACTTCAGTAAACCAGGAAAATATATATGTATTTTGCAAACTACAGTATATTTAGAATTTTCAATACGCCACTGTCTGCAACACAGTAGAACAAAATTATTCTGCTCCAGGGCTGGACAATCTTTGTAACATCTGATGACTCGAACAAAGGAGAAAAAAACTTTTGTTCCACACAAACAGGTCCTCTTTGGGGTATACTTCAGCATCCATGCTGTATGAAAGTATGAATTATACTATAAGGAATGTAAGTGTGCCTGCATGGTTATCACCAGCAGTACCAGGAGCACTGTCTATTCTTCATCCTGTAAGTGTGCCTGCATGGTTATCACCAGGCCGTACCATGAGCACTGACTATTCTTCATGGTTATCACCAGGCAGTACCAGGAGCACTGTCTATTCTTCATGGTTATCACCAGGCCGTACCAGGAGCACTGTCTATTCTTCATCCTGTAAGTGTGCCTGCATGGTTATCACCAGGCCGTACCAGGAGCACTGTCTATTCTTCATCCTGTAAGTGTGCCTGCATGGTTATCACCAGGCCGTACCAGGAGCACTGTCTATTCTTCATCCTGTAAGTGTGCCTGCATGGTTATCACCAGCAGTACCAGGAGCACTGACTATTCTTCATGGTTATCACCAGGCAGTACCAGGAGCACTGTCTATTCTTCATGGTTATCACCAGGCCGTACCAGGAGCACTGTCTATTCTTCATCCTGTAAGTGTGCCTGCATGGTTATCACCAGGCCGTACCAGGAGCACTGTACCAGGCAGTACCAGGAGCACTGTCTATTCTTCATCCTGTCTGCAAATATTTCAAAGTTGTTTCTTTACGCTCGATTGGTTAGTACCTCATGAAGGATTTAAAGCCTGTGGGCCTTAAAGGGTAAGACCACTTTTGTAGAGGTTTGGGTTGTGTAGTTACCTTGCCATGATGTAACTCCAAATGTGGACAAGAAATCAAAAAAAATTCTCCAGTGATTAGAAATTGATAATTCAAAATATGCTCCTCATTGACTTACATTGTACACTGAAACAGCTCTCAAAGTCACTCTTTTAGTACGTAAACAAACACAAACAAAGTTGTTTCAGACAATATAGAGCAACACCAAAACTCATGTGGTTTTATTTCTTCATAAAAATGGTAACTTCCTGTTGATTTTACTATATGAAGATCTGGATCCGGATCCATGGATCCAGTCCGGGTTTTCTTCTGAATAAAAATGGACAAATCAACAGGAAGTTACCATTTTTATGAAGAAATAAAACCACATGAGTTTTGGTGTTGCTCTATATTGTCTGAAACAACTTTGTTTGTGTTTGTTTACGTACTAAAAGAGTGACTTTGAGAGCTGTTTCAGTGTACAATGTAAGTCAATGAGGAGCATATTTTGAATTATCAATTTCTAATCACTGGAGAAATTATTTTTGATTTCTTGTCCACATTTGGAGTTACATCATGGCAAGGTAACTACACAACCCAAACCTCTACAAAAGTGGTCTTACCCTTTAACATAGGCTGGATGGGATGTGATCCCACCAAGTTTTGCACCTGTTATTATTTCTGTGCATATCTTCTTCTTTGGCAAAAGCACTCCTGTAAACCCGACTACATCTCTGCTTTATTTCTGTTCAATCAGCCAAGCTAATTGGCCACAGGCAGCACCACGCCAACCCCCCACCCCACCACTCTCATCCACCCCACCCTCCTCCTGCTTGAGTAATGGGCCGCGTCGACTCCTTGTCACTATGAGGGGTGAGGCTGTGCAGCTCGCCTCTGTGCTCCTCTTTCGATGCGTGTCCTTTCGGCCAACCAGCTAATCCCAAGCTGATATCTCTATCGACCATGATTTAGCTGATAACATTGCAGATCCCCCCCCCCCCCACACACACACACACACACACACACACACACACACACACACCTGCCCTCCCCCTCTTACCTCCCTCTCTCTCTTGCCATCTCCCATCCATACCCTTACTCCCCCCCCCCCCCCACGTACCCTCCAGCATCATCTGGTTCCACTCCCCCGCTAAGGTGTTGATCCTTGTAGGTGTCGACATATTTATCTTTATCTTTATCTCGCACCACACCCCCACATGCACACACCCCTTCTCACCCAGCCACCCCCTCCGCAGTCCCCAGCAGGTCTTCGGCTGTCAGAATATCTCCGTGCTAAGATCAGTCACAGTGCAGGAATAAGTTCTGCATGGCTAAACCACGTAAGTGCACAGAGGCTGGAGCACTGAGTGCTGGAGCACTGGCTGGGGTGGCTTAGGTACGGATAGAGAGGTGGACCTACATAGAGCTAAAGGAACGCTGTGGATTGATTCGGAATGGCAAGTGAATGTGGCAAACTGGCAATGCACAGAAGAAAAGAGAAGAGGGTGTGTGTGTGTGTGTGTGTGTGTGTGTGTGTGTGTGTGTGTGTGTGTGTGTGCGTGTGCGTGTGCGTGCGCGCACACGCAGGGCTCGTCCATAAATTATTCAAGACAATAAAAGAGCAGCCACTGCTTTCCTGGTTTAAAAGGAGGGCTAAGGTGCACATCCGATGTGTGCCTCTGTCATCTATTGCAAATGTATAAACCATCATACCACATCTGAGAGAGGAGCGATAAGGTAAAACTGAGTCCCTTGGAGCCTAGAGCAGCCCATGTCTTTCTTCTGCTTTGAACAGACAGTGTGAGGTGTCCTCCAGTGCATTTATTTCACCCAATACCTGTTACTAATGTAATCACATCAATGTGTCACTATTGAGAACTCCTTGATTCCGCTGGCCTGTGCGTACTCATTCTGCAAGAGCTGTGACAGCTCACCTAAATCAAGCTCCTCCTCTGCAGCACGAGTGTGACTCGTTATTGCCTGGACCTGTGAGCGAGTCAGCTGTGGATCTGTACCCTATATTTATTCATGTATTTATTTGTTTTGTGGCCCTCTCTTTCTCTCTTCCCCTCTCCCTCTTGGTCTGTCTGTCTGTCTGTCTGTCTGTCTGTCTGTCTGTCTGTCTGTCTGTCTGTCTGTCTGTCTGTCTGTCTGTCTGTCTGTCTGTCTCATCTTCGCCCACCCATTCTACCCCTCCTCCTCACTCATTTGCTCACAGGTTATTTCTCACATACACACACCCCTTCATACACAGGCTCTTGCTGTGCCTGTGCTGTGTGCGAGTCCCTGACTACTGTATGCCTTTAGAAGCATGCCCTTCCCTCTCCTCCATTATTCTGGAGCACTGCGTACCCCAAGGTTATTTTTTTCCCACCGACATCCAGGGATTCATCCTGGCATTTTTTAGCCCACTCCCAAGATTGTTCATACGACCACTGCTGTGCTTTTTAATTAGCAATTGTGAGGCTTTGGGGGGGAAAAAATACATCATATTATTTTCTACTGCAGCATTCCGAGTGTACATCTCAGTCTCAGCCATCTGTCCCAGTATCCAACTCATTAGCCAGGGGGACAAAATCCAGCCGCTTCCCATTTCTGACAGAAGCACTCAGACAGCGCGCGCAATTTGTCACGTTGAGCATCCTCAAGTCAGATGGTAGCGAACAGAGACGACAGAGGAGATATCTATATAACGGGAGAAGATGAAGCTAGGAGGAGCGGCAGCAGCAGTGTTGATGTTGGTATGCAGCAGTGTAGTCTCATAGTCACAATGACACTGGATGAGAGGGAGAGAGAGAAGCCTTGAGATAAAGGCTGAGAAGCTCTGCTGTTGAATGGAGAACAGCCGAGTGGAGACAGAGCTCTGTCACGCTACCGAGCTGACCATTTGCGCAGATTATATATTTTTTGCTGCGTCTGTTCTGTGATAGAGAGAGAGAGAGAGAGGGAGAGAGCACACCAGGAGCTGCCGGGCTATTATTTATTTATTTTCTGGATTTTTCCCTTACCGCGCCGCTGCTGCAGATATTGCTCCCCTTCTCTTTCAGTCTCTCTCTTCTCCCCCACCCCCCGCCCCATCACCACCCCTCCTCTCCTCTTGCTTCCCTCCCCTATCTCTCTCTCTCTCTCTCTGTCTCTGTGTTCTCTCCCTCTTTCTCTGCCGAAAAGGGGGGGAACAAAAGCGCTGGATTCTGCATCGCCCCGACCGCCGCGTCGCAGCCCGGATCTCTCTCCGTCATTCCTTGTCGTCTTGTCAGGTTTTCTTTTTTTTTTCCTCTTCTGTTTCTTTCTTTTTTTAAATGCATATATATCGTTTGGTTTTTTGTTTTCTTTTTTTCTATAAGACTTAATGAAATGATCCAGTGTGGCGGGGAGACATGTTATCTCTCCCACCGTGGTGGGGAGAGAGGCTCTCGTCTTCATGGGCAGTGTCAGCTAGCCTCCAGCTTTACCTGTGGGCAATGGAGACTCCTATCAGGATTCCTGTCACATGCAGCCTTGTCCTCACTGGTTTTAATGCCCTAATATCACGGCCGAGGCACCCCACTGCCTGTTTGAAATCAGCATCGGAATCCTCTCTGTTTCCATACTCGGGACGTTTGTTCATCCTGCATTTTTTGGTGGGATACAGTCTGCGTTGCTTGGAGGCTTAAACATCATGTTTTGGGATGCTTTCTACCCAGGGTCTGATGTCAACTTTCGCTGTGCAACGTACATGTTACCATCGTGTCAAAGTGCTGACCACAAACTAGACGAACGTGTCTCCTTCCAGCTTCCTCTCTGTGAGCAGTAATTAGATTTTGTCTGGTTTCTTGAAAAAAGATTCTCAGGGTTCTTTTTGTGTGTTTTTTGGGGGTTTTTTTCAGTTTCCGAGGATATCTTGTAACACATTACACACTCCAGTGGATTATGGAGGAAACAGGCTCAGGTTGCAACTGAGATGCCCTCTCATCTTGGAGCGGGACCCAGGGAGGCCCGAGAGGGGCCCTGTTGGCCCAAGTGGGTCCATGTGGATCTTACATATGTGGGCAGACTCTCGGCAGGTGTGCTGGGACGACGAACCAGCCGGTCAAGCTTAAGTCATTATTCAAGACTGACCTTCTGGTTCGCCTTGCTTACCGTCCTGCCCATCCAGACGGGGACGGCGCGCGTGTCTTCCAGTCTGAGTACGACCCACCACGTCCACCATTTCCACAATAAGCATGGCACAGCTCCCATTGCCATCAACAGGATGCCTTTCCTCACCAGGGGGGGCCATGGTAAGACCCTTCAAAAGCAGTCTGTCTTAAGACTAGTGCACGCAGGATCTCTGATCAAAGTCAGTGTCCAGGGTTTGAAGTAGTTATTCAGTGTCATTTATATCCATGGCTCTGGCCCTGTCAGTGACCCTGCTAGCCCTTGAATTGGTTGTGGTAGACAGTAAAATCCTTAGTGTCACTTCATCCACTTGTAACTCTGACAAGGTACAGATGTTACATTTGGACCCTATAGTTCCCAGTGAAGATTTTACTGTGCAGTTATGACATAAAAGTGGTTTTGATTTCCATCTCTGTTAATCATTTACTTTGTCAAAGCTCTGGCACCAGTGGTTTGCGTGTGATGTGGGTTTAATGGATCCCTCAGTGCATTACATGGACACACCATTGCTGCTTTCCATCAGTGAGTTCCCTAATCTTGGTTAAACTCCCATCAGTCTTAGTTGCCCTTTCCTCGGGTCGCTGTTCCAAAGGCTATTTAATCACCAGATTGATTGATGATATTGAAAATGCTTATCAGCCTGGTGTGGCCACTCATTATTGCCAATCACTATGTCTTATAATGTGACCTTTCTGAGAGCTGCTCGGCTGCTTATACAACATAATTCACTTATTATAATGGTGCTTCTCTTGCGTCCTTAAAAAATGATCAATACAATGTAACTTGTTGCACGCAAAAGCGGTTAAAAGCAGTTAAAGTAAGCAGACATTTGAGCATCCATCTTATGTTCTCCTTGAATGGTTCCATCCATAAAACACTAATCAAAGCATTGACCGCAATACAACAGTGCAACAGAACATTATTTTGCTTTTGCACAACACTTGAACTGAGTCATATACAGTAAGGTATTGACTTGTCCTCTATGAAAAATCTATACCAAATTTGTTCCACCTCTTGAATTGGTGCTTTTTAAGTGCTGGCATCAGAATGATGGCTCTCTTTTATATTGCTCCTTTAAAATCATGTTCTGCCTCCTCCCTCTGACTATTGAAGACCCGCTTTTATCTGCTATATGAAAAGGAGAGCAATGCATGTACTGTCTTATCTCTCAATAGCAGCTCTGACATTTGTAATGGGGTCTACAAATGTGATAAATTACATTGTCGGTATTACAGCCATATTATACCAGACTGTACCCTTGCATGCAAGACTCTGATCATTCAAGCAAATAGAAAGCCCTATCAAAGCATTCCTGATACATTTTTATTTACCTTAAAGCAGCACTATGTAACTCGTTTGATGAATAAAGTGTAATTTTGCCCAATCTGTATGGTAGAGTATATTGGCCTATATTTGTATTCCTTTGTGTCGCATTCAGTCGCATTCATGCAAAACCTACATTTAAACACAGTTTAAACATTAAGCAAAACTTTGTTAGAAACAGCAGATCTACAAACTTACCACTGCATAAAGATAGCTGTCCTGCAGATCTTTACATCGCCGACAATGTACTCGGTCCATGGAGCCTTTCGTTTGGTTGGAGTTTGTTTTCATCACTGTTGTCACCGTTGTTCTTACATGAGTGTCACAATGTCCAAAGATCACCATGTCTCTCATGTCTGCCGACAACATGGATATCTGCTGGTTTAACTTCTACATACATGAGGTCTGTGCGGGTTGTTTTTCTTTAGCTTTTCGGCACTTTGTGCATCTACGCATGAAGTTTAGAATTTTATCCATTTCCTTTTCTGTAATAAGATGCACGACCTCGTTAGCTAATGCATCCTCGTGGATATAATCTAGCGACCGTGACAATGTCACAGTCCGTGTCATTTTCATATACACGAATATCGTCGCTTATATCTCCTGCTACACTGGAATCTTCGTCTGGGTCATCTTCATCCTCTGTCAGGGTTCCAACATCTCCGTCATCCATGTCCAAATAGGTCCTTATTCAATTGCAGTTGGTGGCTTAGTCTCAAACCTTCTATACTCAACATATTAAGCAAAATACTAATCTTTATAGCGATAAAATCCCGTCTAGCGGAAGGGTCCATGGTAGCTTCTGTGTTCATGTTGTATCCCCAGGTTACTAAGCAACATACATGCACACCCTGGCTGTTTCTGCCTCTGTACTTATGCATGTATATGGAAGCAAAAAAACAGCCAAAGCCAATCACAGACGCCTGCGCCATACGGCATTAGCCAATCTCAGGCCGGCACTCAACATTCCAGGCCAACAAAGAAGAAGAAAATGCGGAAATGCTCCTCTTTTTCCAAAACAAACGAAGAAGACGTCGCTATGTTTTAATAAAATCCATTCATTATAACACCATAACGTGGTTAATGTTTATTTGGAATGTACATGACTTGAAAATTAAGGGAATAATAACACGACACGCGTCGATAAGTAATTTGGCGTGGGCATGTCCGCGTTTACCTTCAAACAGTGGCTTAGTATTGAAGTGAGCTTATATATTAGCCGAATTCGGCTAACGGCTGGAGGACTGGACATATATCAGGATATAATATCAATTACAATTACACATTATTGCATTTATGTCATGCTGAGTTAAGCTCTGACATTGAAGTGAAATGTAGCCTGGCATTACAGGATTGATACCATGGCTTCAGTAGATGAATGAAAAATAAAATGGCTGCCGCGATGGCTGCCCCTCGGTCACATATAACGTATATTGTATTTTGTCTCCCTGCTCTTCTATTGAGACATTTAGATTATGTCAAAGGTCATGTCTCACATGACAGGATCCATCCATCTATCCTTCCATCTTCAACCGCTTATCCGTAGTCGGGTCACGGGGGCAACAGCTCCACCAGAGTGCTCCAGACTTCCCTCTCCAGAGCAACATTAGTGACTTCCTCCTGGGGGATCCCGAGACGTCCCAAGACCAATGAGTAGATGTATTTCCTCCAACTGCGCCTTGGTCTGCCCCGGGGTCTCCTCCCAGTGGGACGTGCCTCGAGGACCTCCCTAGGGAGACGCCCGAGAGGCATCCTAACCAGATGCCCGAACCACCTAAGCATGGCTCCTTTCCAGGCGAAGAAGCAGCGACTCTACTCCGAGTCTCTCTCGCATGACTGAACTTCTCACCTAATGGAGATGCCAGCCACCCGTCGAAGAAAACAAATTTCGACGACCTTATTCTATCGGTCATAACTCATGACCCACACTTCATGATCATCGGTGAGAGTAGGAATGAAGATTGCTCGGTAGACAGAGAGCTTTGCCTTCTGGCTCAACTCTCTCTTCGTCACAACAGTGCGGTACAGCGACTGCAATACCTCCCTGCGATTCTCCAGCTGATCTCCTTCTCATCCTCCCCTCACTCGTGAAGACAACCGAGATACTTAAACTCCTACACCTGGGGTAATGCCTCATTCCCTACCCGAACTGCACAATCCACCGGATTGACATGACAGGACATGACAGGATCTGACAAAAACTTTGACCTGATGGTCAAGATAAAATGTATCCCCTATCTGGCCATATGCAGGCAGCAGACTCGCATTTCATAACGTCACCTGTTACGTAGCCACGTTGTTGCTGATACGTCATCAGCCAGCGCCACTCTATCCATGCTTCTCACTTTTGAAAAAAATAGCAACAGACTAAACCTACGGTAAAAAGTAAACATTAATTTGATTCAGTAGTCCACTGTCAGATAAAATACCAAACGACTCGCCCCTTTACAAACAAATCCACGGAACGCAGCGAATCAGGCTGGAACCCAGGCTAGAAAGTTCAGCCTTAATTGTAGCTTTTGTGCCTCAGACCGAAATGTATGCATAGAGCAGGAAATCTCAACACAATATCACCTACAGCAGGGGTGCCCACACATTTATGACGTGAGATCTACTTTCAAAATTACCAGCTCAACAAGATCTACCCACTGAAAAAAAAGTGTACCATTGCTGAAAATAGTTTAAATATATAATGTACCTGGGGGGGCTTTGGAATAGGGAAATTATGACAGGCAGTTTCTGCTGTCAAAACATGTCCCCCCCCGTATTTACCGCCCAATGCATTCTCAATGGCAATAGCACAAACTTTGGCATGCTACTAGTCCTACATACTTACACCTAGAAACCCCATTCAAACCTATTTAGGTTCATCTTACGGTGGACATGTTTGCCTGAAAATAAATCTTTGAAATGTTTCATAGTTTTAGAAATATAGTGCTTTCAAATTTGAGAAATTCACAATGGGGCTCAATGGCAGATATTGGCACGTCAAAAAAGCACTTTCACCTCGAAACTCCATTCACACTTTTTATAATTCAGCTTACTGTGGAGACACATGCTGGAACTGTTTACTTTGAAATGATTTGTAGTTTCTGAGTTATTTAACTTAAACGCCCAATGCATTCTCAATGGCAATAGCACAAACTTTGGCATGCTACTAGTCCTGGTCCTACAGTATCAACGCAGGATGACACACAATCAAGTAAAACACAGTGTAGTAGTGTAGTTTATAATGTTGGGCATACAGTATGATCATCATTTTGTTGTCCTGACAAACTGATTAAATAAACTACCATAGGCCTGGGCCATGGCTCAGTGGTCAAGGCACCTTGGCTGGTAATCCAGTCGCAGTGTGCCGCGGGTTCGACTCCCGATCCCGACGGCCTTTACTGCATGTCTTCCCCACATCTCTCCCCATTTCCTGTCAGCCTACTGTCTGTCCCTCCATACAAATATAAAATAAAGGCGAAAGCCACAAAAAAAAACATTTAAAAAAATAAAATAAAATAAACTACCATAATCCTGCAACCCTGTATATTATGCAGATATTCCCAACCTGTGGGTTGAGGCCAACTGGTGGGAGGATAATGCAAGTGGGCCCCCAAATATTTGGCAAACAATATTTGGCTAACAGTGGCAATAAAAATCTGGTTGTTAAATAATAGCTGCCAGTGCTTACAGTAAATTAAACATTAGCTTGGTTTACAGTCCTTACAATAACATAAGGAGTGTGTGTGTGTGTGTGTGTGTGTGTGTGTGTGTGTGTGTGTGTGTGTGTGTGTGTGTGTGTGTGTGTGTGTGTGTGTGTGTGTGTGTGTGTGTGTGTGTGTGTGTGTGTGTGTGTGTGTGTGTGTCAGTCAGGGCTGGACAAAGACTAGTAATGTCCTGAGGGCCATTACTATTTATAGGCTCCGTACTCCCTGCTGCAGTGCCTCATACTCCCTATATGAAGCACACGATAGATCATGTGCCGTTAAACTACATAGAGTAGTTGTAGTAGCCTAAGTGTGTAGTACAGTAGCTATAGTGTGTGGTATGAGGCCCACGTTGTACACTTTCATTTAGTGTCCTCGTTTTGAATAATCAATTATAAAGAATAAAGTTGGATCCTGATCAGTGTTGATTTTGACAGCAAATTTGATTTATTTTTTGTCGTAGTCTTTTGAATTAAAAATATTTAGTTAGTGAAATATTTTAATGGTAGTGCTAGTTAGTCTAGTTTTAGTCAACTAAATATCATAGGATTTTAGTCGACTACATTTATAGTTGATTTAGTATGCTGAAATGTATTTTGGCGGGCCTTGGTGGTGCTGATTTTAGACTTGGTTGCATGCTGAAAAAACCTTGCATTGCGACACATTGTGAGCTTGTAGATCTGCTATTTTCAGAGCCCAACACCTGAGCACAAACAAACATAAAATGACTAGTTTTTTAGTTCTACTGGATGTCTCCCTAACATTTAGTCTAGTTTTTATTTGTTGCAGAAACTTAGTTTTAGTCATCATAGCTAAGTTTTTATCTAGTTTTCGTCAGTGAAAAAAGGTAGTCGGGAAATTATAATAATTTTAATATGACATCTTTAAAATATTTCAGTATCACAGTCATTAATGTGATATTGGCGCAAAGTACACTAACTGAGCCAAACTTTTAGTCCACTGAAGAGAAACAACAGTGTTTATTTTAATTTCCCCCATACTACTTTTATCACAAATATTTATAATACATCCACTGAGAACAGGCTTAGAGAAGCATCTTACATGACCATAAACCTCAGAGAAAGTCAGTAAAAGTGCTTTGAGGGGACCCCCTTGAAAACATGAACATAACACACAGCTGGAGAGCTATAGACTCATTTTACATGGTGATGAGTAAATAACATTGGAGTTAACTGGTTTGACCAATACGGATGTACTGTAAGTCACAGAGGCTTTACTTATTGTCGGTATCAGCCAGGGTGAGGGAGTCTATCCCTGTTTCAATGCACTAGACCTACCATCAGCACCCAGTACACGACATCAAGCCTTTGCTCACATATGCTGAGTTTAAGTGTGTATTTCCGAAGCCGTGTTACTCATACGCTGAGTTGACCTTGCGGTTGAAAGGCGAGTGCTCTACCGACTGAGCTACCTGGACACAGATCCGTATTGGACACTAATACGGATGACTATTTTTTACTGAGAAGTTAGCTTGCTGGTTGTAAATAGTAACACACACCTATAGTGATATGCGCTGCCAGCCAACAAAAACAAGAAAAAAAATACATAAAAGGAGCCACACACTAGTAGCTTGGATGCAATACTATAAGGCACTAAAGAGAAGACGTCTCAGCAAGTCAACATTAAGACCAGAGGTGCAGGGCTTTTAAAGTTATAGATCCATGCTGCCTCATGAATCATTAATAAGGCATTTACGCCTCTCTGTTCTTCCATTCACTCGTTCAGGAAGCTTACTTTTGATTTGTGAATAACAGTCTAGAATTGACACTCGCAATGAAGAAAGTAGTGCTGCAAACATTTATAAACCGAAGATATGTAAGGTACCCAAACTACCACAGTGTCTATTAATAATAATAATAATAATAATCTCCTTTAGGGTATTTTTGTCACTTTTCATTAATGTGTCCTCTGCCTTGTTTACTTATCCCATCTGCAAAACAAAGGGAAACCAGCGCCCTCTTTTCCTTGAGTCAACAGTATCTCGAGAGACTATACTTTCATACTCTATTTAGGAGCAGTTGGCGCAATTCATACAGCATCAGGGAAGCTGTTAAGGCTTAAGTGTCTTGCTGGGATACTTTAACACATAGACTCGGAGAACCAGAGAACTTCGGATTCGCAGAAGGCCTCTCTAACCATTCAGCTATGGCCGCTTGCTTCATTAACTGCCTTCTGCCTCAGTGAGACACTGTTTTTATGTGGGTCAAACCCTGTGGAGCGTTCTGTTACCTGGCCCTTGAAGAGTGAAGAACCCCTAGAATATTCAAGCAAAAACAAAATAACTCACACCTACTGCCTGTTGCTGCTATTTCTAACATGGCACTGTAGGCCTGATGGTGGACCTTTAAAATTCAGTATGCAACCTCAATGCAACTTTCACCAAAATGTAGGCCCAAGTGAGAACAAAATGTTCAGATGATTGAGCTGGCAGGAATGTTTTTTCAAGTATTAAACAAATGTAACCTATTTCCTCACACCTTATCTCAATTAGCCCTTCACTAAGTCCCTCCCCAACCCATCCTTGTCCAATAGGCACGTTAGCAGCGAAGAAATCTTGACCTGCATAGCAACCGTTGCTAAACTATTTGGATTGGCATTGGACAATCGCTTTTTGGGGTGGGATTTAGTGAAGGGCTAATTGACAAGAAACTTTCTACTGTACTCTGCATCAAATCAGACTGTCCTCTACAATAGTTATAGCCACATTTTTGAATTGTCAAACATATAAAAATGGTTTAGTGTAAGCAATACCGAAAGGTAAACACTGCACTGTAATTCTTCCCAACTCTACCATGTTGATCTGGAGTGATCTGGAGTGCTCTCATGGTCGCTCGGAAATTCTGAGCAGCCTGTTTACATATAATGGCTTGATTAATGCAAGAGACTTGAAATGTTTTACAACCTCCCCTTTAAACAATATATTTATTTTTTCTTTGTTATATTTCTTCTCACTAAATGCGTGTACAGAACATTAACTAGTAGCTAGTGCCCGACCAGCTCAGTGGCCTTGTGGTTAGAGTGTCCGCCCTGAGACTGGGAGGTCGGGGTTCGATACCCGGCCGGGTCATACCAAAGACTCTAAAAATGGGACCCAATGCCTCCCTGCTTGACACTCAGCATCAAGGGTTGGAGTCCCTGCGACATACTAGCGTGTCCAGGGGGTATACTTTTACATCAAGCTGCCTCACGCTACAGAAACAGGAGATAGGCTCCTGCCCTATGGGCCTCATGGCTCGGCAAGGCTACTTATGTGTGCCCGGGTACCCCAGTCAGTAGACAACTCGCCTTTGAACAATTAGGTTCTGGGTTGGCACTGGCAACTTAACATATGACTAATTGAGTTTGTGAAATTAACTAGATATGTGCTGGAATTAGAGACGTGCATTGTTTAATGATATTATTTATCCATACAGCTCTGCTGATCGACCCTCCTGTATTTCTCAATGTTTTTCCCCGTCCTTCTTCTTAATTTCCTCCTCAAAATGCCGGCCCGACCCATTGCTGCACAGCAACAATGATACTTTTTATAATACACTTTTTGTTGCCAGCAGGTAGAAATGGAATGGTATGGTATGCTGTTAGCCCTGTGTTTGGATTCATCTATAGTATCATACTCACAGCATAGACATTTGCACTGCGTCTAGTCAGTTCTACTGTAGGCTGATGATTTATGTACACATCAGAAGAGATTAGCAAGTCATTAGTCTACAATGTGTGCGCATCCTGCTGTGACACTATCCTAGCGAGACTAGGATATCTTATATTTTCTATACTTCACTTACTGTACTTACACTGATTTGCAAATCTGGCTAGATTCCATTATTAGCTGCATTACATGCTGCTGAAACGTTTCCTCTCGTACTCCCTGCCACTCACATTAGCAAATGTGAACTGTATTGCTCGTATGCAAAGGAAATTTAAAGAACAGGGTTATAATGACATTCAGATATAAATAACACTATTCATACGATCAACTCAACCCAGAGGTGTGAATTGTTCGAGACGGTCAGAAAAGAAAGGACAACCCTCTATTATTAAGTGAGCTGAACATTTTCAATATATACAACTTTTTTGCAGTCCCCATGGTTGTGTTCTCCCAGGGTCAGGCCTCAGAAACCATGTAGTCATGCCTCATTGACCCCCCCCCCCCTCGTTTCGGGTCAGACGTTCTCGCCCAGGTGACCCAGCCGAGGCTGATACCCCGGCCTGTGTTCAGTTGGCTTTCTGTGCTCCCCATGGATCTCCTCTCCTAATCCAGGGCCGGTAGTCTCTCAAACCAGATACTCCACAATCTTTGAATGCTATATAGAGTTCGTAACTATGCCCCATGACTGCAGTGCACAGGGAGCTGTTTCCATTCACAAATATATATTTTAAAATATCTTTCAAATGTATTTTTGAATTTTGTTTGCCCCGCAAACCCTTTGCAGCTAACCTCGATGGCCATGCACTTTGCCTTCCAGCCTGCTTTCGACAGTCGATAGATAACCAGCTCTTCATACCTGTTATTTTGTCTCTCGTGGGCCTCCTCTAGGTTAGATGGTCCTCCCCAGTTCATGCAGTGTTCCAATAACTTTTTACCTTATCTGTGATTAGTCAGGTTACACTTATGCAGTGACACTTTTGTAGTTCAACCCTGATGAAGGCAGCTTATCTGGTGAAACTGAATAGAGTATTACATCAAGTGTGCAACTACAGGGGTGGCTGTGGCTCAGGAGGTAGAGCAGGTCGTCCAATGATCCCTGGGTCGGCGGCTCGAATCCCGGCTCCTCCTGTCCACATGTCGAAGTGTCCTTGGGCAAGACACTGAACCCTACATTGCCTCCAATGAGTCGGTCGGTGTGAGCTTGCCACCATTGGTGTGTGAATGTGGGAAGTGAGGACGCTGGCGTCGACTGTTCGCCGCTTCACCTCCCAGTGTATGAATGAATGAACCATTGTAAAGCGCTTTGAGCACTTGGAAAAGCGCTATAAAAATGCAATTCATTATTTATTATTATTACAATGATCCTACGACATACTAGCGTCATGTCCAGAGGGTATACTTGTACATCAAGCTCATGGCTCATCAAGGCTTACTGCTTGTCAAGAGCTATTAATTGATCCTCTGCATGGCATGGCTTGCTGCTCACTCCACCACATCTAACCGCTTGGCTAGTAGCCAAGAGGGTTAGATGGGTTACAACCCATCCCGAAAAATACAGAATCGTCCTTTAATTGACAATTAAATCTGGTCAGTGCTTGTTACCTGCCCCATAATCCATAAATCTTGCCCCTGAGGTCGGCAAAGCCTCCTCAGTAGACTATGTAGACTCCCACAGCTAACCTGCTGGCTAATAGCAGCTGCCACACCTAAACTGTTGGCTATCGTGTTCACCTAACCTGTTGGCTACTAGCTTCACTTTCTATACCGGTAAGCTAAATTGGTTGCAGGGGGTATTGCAGGGGTATTGTAATTCGATAATGTAGATTGCATATAGAGCAGGGGTTCCCACACTTTTTGACTTGAGAGCTACTTTCAAAATGACCAGCTCGGCTAGATCTACCCACCAAATCAATTATTATACCATTGCTGAAAATAGTTTAAATATGTACCTGAGGGGGCTTCGGAATAGTAGAATTCGTGTTACATTCTGTACAGTATAAGACAAATGCACTTGGAATGGGAAATAGAGGGGGAGAAATGTTTTTTTCTTTTTTTTATCGTTTTTTTTTTTTTCTTCAATATATTTAAATGAAATACTCTACCTGCACAGCCTTTGTGATCTACTGGTAGATCGCGATATACCTTTTGGTCACCCCTGATATAGAGTATTCAGTAACACGCTTCTCCAGTAAACAGAAGTCACTCACACTCCAGAGGTTAAATGACATAAAAGTTCCAACTGGTTCCAATAAAGCCTATGTTAGTCCCCCTACATGTCCCAGCCTATTGAGAAAGCTGCTGGTACTTCTCTGGCTCAAAACCACATCAATTACACTGAGTACAATGAAAATCTTTATAGAGGCCAAATTCTGCATACAGCTTCCGACATACCAGAGAGATGTTAATGTAGCTGACAGCCGGTTGCAAAAGGAAATCTTTGCTGTGGGGCAGAAACCTAGTATCTCCATATTTCTACTTTCCATCCGACATCGATGAAATGATGATGTGCATTGCAGAGCTGACATCACTCTGCGTACGGTATCTTGCAAGATGTTGCTGGCAGGGGAGAACAGGTGAAAATGTGTTGGATGAGTAACATCTCCCACCTGGTAGCTGAGATACTTTAGTACACGTGCCTTGTGTGGTAGTTACTCTGTTCAGGGCCAAGAGAGATTTGCTAAGGAATATATATTTTATATACACAGATTAAGTCTATTTCCTGGTTTTAGTGTTGTGCTACGGGTACGTTGGCTAGGCACAGGGAGAATATGCTTTCTCTCGTGTGTGGGGCCATAGATAAGAGGGGGCATTGATGTCTCCACAGATACGAGTTTACAGTATACATGGGCACAGGATGCAATATTCAATAATAATTAGAGATGTCCCGATACTGTATCGGTATCGGATCGGCCCTTATTTGTCATATCGAGTCATATCGGTATCGGCGAATATGCCAGTCTAACCACAGATCCGACACAAGGGTAAGGGGTTGACAGTGACACTATGGCAGGTAAATAAAATGTTGGGACATGTGGAGTTTGCTTTGGAGTTGCCCATACTGCAAGTGCACATTTGAGGGAGGAGTCTGCTATAAACACAACACGAGATATAGCAATAAACACAACATGAGATCACGACACTGGTATCGGTATTCTGTATCGGTATCGGCTAACACAGAAATTGAGGTATCGGGATCGGATCGGAAGCAAAAAAAGTGTATCGGAACATCCCTAATAATAATGTAATAAAAAAATATTTGGGGAAAGCTGCATTTTATCTTTTTGAGTGGTGCAAACCACTCCAACAACTGGCTTTGTACCCATGTACCCGTGTTTGTTCGTACCAAAAAAACGAGCATGGTTGCTATGGTTAGCAACCAAACAGTAACTATAACAATAAATGTGTAGTTGCACCACTCAGTTACATTTTACAATGACAGCTACCTAAAAAACAATTTGTTGGTCATTTTTGAGGCAGACACTGAATATTATGTCCAGTGAAGCACAAGACATAATGGATAAAAAAAGTTAGGAGTTAAAATAGGAGATATGTTCTCATCTCCTGGTTTAGTTAAAAGTCTAGTAGCCGTGTTCTATACAGTTGTAGCCTATTAAGTGTATTTTGCTTAAGACAAGGCACCATTCAAGCCGCAAAGACATAACACAAACTCTCACCATATGGTCATGAAGTGTGGGTCATGACCGTTTTCTCCAACGGGTGGCTGGCATCTCCCTTAGAGATAGGGTGAGAAGTTCAGTCACGCGAGAGAGACTCGGAGTAGAGTCGCTGCTTCTTCGCCTGGAAAGGAGCAGGCTTAGGTGGTTCAGGCATCTGGTAAGGATGCCTCTTGAGCATCTCCCTAGAGAGGTCCTCGATGCACTGGCACAATGGCATAAGTGTGAGAGAGAGGATTTTTGGTTTAAAATAAACTATTTAAAAAATGTAGTCAAATAAATTACTAATTTTGTATGTAAATTACTGCACATAATTCTACATTCATTAATACTCTGAACTCTGACTGGGGAGGGAGTCTGGGAGATAGGCGAGGTTATTGCTCTGAGTCTAATGATCATTAAAACAAGGGAAAGGGTTATATAACTTATATTTGTGGAACATCAAAATATGTTGGATTTTCTTATGTGGTGTCATTAAAATGTATGTTGACATATGACACGACATATGACATATATTGACACTCGAAAATAAAAATCACACCCGTGTGAAGTGAGGGGCGCTCTTATCATCGTACATCATCATCACCGACTTCTTACTGACAGTTGAGAGTTGAAAGCCTCCTACAGTATATACAACATATCAATGTTTGTGTTTACACTATGACATAAAATTGTCCATTCATTGTCAATGGGAATTTATAATGACTATAATAGCCGATCTACAAGCTCACAATGCGTCGCATCGCATTGTATACATTTGAAAACTTGAAACGGGACGTTCTGCATAATGAGTACTTCACACTTTTGGTACTTTGACTTGTAACGGAGTAGTTCCACATTGCAGTATTGGTAACCCTATAAAACATTTGAGTACTTTTTTCCACCACTGGGAGGAACACTCTATCCACCCTATAGTTCCGCTCCCAGCTGAACAGCTGTCCTGACCAATCTGCAGTGCAGCGACAGAGAGATCACTCTCCCCAACCGGCTTCCTGTTTGGTGTAGTGCCTTGTAAAATGTCTGCATGGTGGTGGCCACTGGGCAGGACGTTTACCATGCTGTGCCCTCCGGACGCCCCAATGCAGAGTTTTAATTTAAAGGTTGACATTTCATTGAATTGAGTGGTATTCTGTTCATCATGCTGTATATACATGTATATATATATATATATATATATATATATATATATATATATATATATACACAGTATATATATATATTGCTACTGTACACTCACTACACTCAGTGGACTTTGTGTCATTGGTCGGCCAACATGACACGTTGGACATCATTGGGAGTACATTTCTGTATTTTGAGAGAAATACACAGAAGCCATACAATATTTGTTTCTAACACTACTGTATCTTTTCACATTTGAACAATGAGAGGTTCAACATTAGGTCATCCTCTAAGAGCTATCTATGTTTGCCAAAAAGCAATGTTACATTAAAGTGCCACATATACAGCATGGAGTTTGCTGTCATGTTCGCTTGCTACAAAGGGAGAATAAATAAATGGCTCATATCTACACCTCTTGCTGACCCCTGGCTGTGTTTTGATCTGGCTGTAATAGGATTTCCTCTTGAAAGAGGAAAATATAATAATAAAACTGTTATCTGCTTTTACTAACACAACAAAACAGACACATGAATAGATCATTCATATCATTTTGTATTTTATTTTATATTGTGTCTCAGATAATTCCCAAAATTATACACTTAGTAACTGTGCTGAACAGCAAGCTTGAAAAAGTTTGTAAACCTGAAAAAGAGTTTGTAAAGTGGGAATGAGTTTATACTTGAAGGACTGTGGCAATTTAATGGAATTTATTTTAATCATTTTGTTTAGTAATCTTTGACTTTATTTGGCTGGAATACTTCATATTTGGGAATTGTTATACTGATAAAATTCTACTGTGTGCACAACACCATCTTTGAACATAGTTACTTTTAAATTGGCTTGCTTTTCACAGACTTTTTTTTATCGCCCCAAAACAACTGTTTGGCATTAGACCACGCCTCTCCTCACAGAGAACAAACACAGGTCAACAAAAACTGTCATTATTTCTCTACAGATTGTTTTAGGGTTGAAGGTGACAGATGTTTCCTTCCCTTTACTCTTTTGAGAAAGCATTTTTTTCCTTTGGTTTAATTCCTAAAATAAAAAAGTGCCTGAAGGACAGAGTCACCTTGTGGGCTTTGTGTATGACTGTGGGCTGACTGACATTACATTTTGGATTATGGTTTAGCCTAGCTGTCAGAGGACTAGCTGTATTAGCCCGCCTCTGATTTTGCACACAATGTCAGTGCCATCCTGCTCGAGCATATACGACACCTTCCCACAAGCTGACATTTACAGTATGATGAATCCATTCACCTTTTTGCCACTGTAGGCAAAGCACCTTTTAAATTAATTTCATAATTAATTGTGATATCTTTCTGAAGAATATTCATTGTAGTCTAAACATATATTTGTTATGTTTCAAATCTTGTGTGTGTTTAGGTATTTTTGGTCACAGTCCTACTGTACAATGAATATTGCATTTAGGTTTGAGGAGCGTGCTTGTGGCCGCAAGGTTCCTGATTTGATACCAGACATACAGTACTGGAAAAACCTTAGTGAGGATGCCCTTAGGGGTTAGTATTGCCCGTAACCACGTGTATACTGACAAGCAGGTTAGGGCTGCACAATTAATCACATTTTAATCGGGATCACGAATTTGGCTTCCAATGATTAAATAACCGTTAATGTCCGATTATTGACATTTTGAATTTGCGCTCCGCCCATAGAACGCTTTACTGTAATGCAATGCAATTCAGGTCCTGAATTTCAGTGCTGAATCGATTGTGGGGGTTATTTTGATTCCCACAAGTTTAGGACTTATAATGTGGGAGATTCCTGCACACATTCACAGTGATGTTAATATTGTATCCATCGTGTATCCAACGTGAATACGGAAGGAGTGGATTGGAGCGGTGCTGTATTTCGTTAGAATACTTTATTGGCAACGATTAAACAACACATTATCACCAATTAAAAGTGCCAAATGGATTGAACACAAAAAAGCCTAAACTAGTCTCCATTGTGGTCCATTAAAACTAAAGTATTCAGCCTTCCATCTGTGGGCTGCATGTCTCTCCTCTCTCCCTCTTCGCTGGCTAATGTTTACATGCAGTTATACTTCATTGTACGGCAGCAGTGTCTTGCAAAACAAAATGAGCAGATCTACAAGATTGTGACGCATTTTTTTGCATGAGACACCATCATAATTATGACAAATTACGGTATGGCAGTTAAATTGTACAGATCTGTGTAGTTTACCAGCTGATGCTATAAAACTTTGGTAGTTACAAACAGCATTACAAACAGCATTTAAGCCTGTAAGGATGTGCTAATTAGCAGGAATGTGGCACAATATAAAAGTGAAAGCAGTGCTCTGTTTAATTTAGTGTTTTGGTATTTATTCTGAGATGCACAGAATTGAGATAAATTCAAAGGACCACTTAAGCAGTAATGTACAGTAGCATGAATGTGAAAGCAGTGTTATTTTTTATGTGAGAGTGATATAACAATACAGTAGTCACTAAGCTCAATGATACATCGTGATGAATAATCATGTCATCTCAACATTGATCAAAATAGTCGTGATAATTCGACCATAATCATGCAGCTCGAAAGCTGGCATTGCTGAAAAAGAGTGTTTGTGCTCAGCAAACTCTATGCTGGATAAATAAAAATAGAAATCTGTATATATTTAGTATTAAAATTCATATAGTCATGAATAAATATAAAAAGCTATTGATTCAAACAAATCTCGCAAAACTGACTCGCAAAAGATACACTCACACACAAACTTGAACCCCTGACCCTTTCATCAAAAAACAAAGCATGCATAGAAATATGTACACGTTCAAACATTGTGGTGCTCATTAACTCAAGGGTCAGTGCATTAATTTAAAATACAGCGAGGCAGGTGGGGGGTTGATTCCCAATTCATTAAAAAATTAAGACATCTTGGGATGAATAAACTATACAAAAATGCAAAATACACGCCGGCAAATATTTAGCATTAAAACTACTCATACAGGTTGATGTCTTTATTTGTCTTTAAGTTACAACAAAAATATATTTTTCCTGATAATTTAAATCACGTGTGTAAGGACCCCTTTACTTGGTAATGTAAATGCTGTTTTATTAGTTCTTAACTACCTTCTTTGTAAATGGTAGTGATTCTGTTTTCTTTAATGGTAATGATGTTGGAAGGCACTGCAGTGGCCAGAAGCAATAATGTGATTTTCTTTCCCCCCCCTTTTCTTTTCTTTTCTTTTGTTCATTAAATTTACAGCCTCATCCAGATGAATTCTTTAGATTACCCAGATGGAAAAAGCCCAAATATTGTTTTAATTTGAGAGAAAGCTGTTAAGGCACACTAATCTGCTGAAGTCTAATTGACTGTCCAGACATATTGCCAAGAGTAATTTAAAGGGGCGTTTCAGTCTGAGTGCACTGAAGTCGTTTTTTGCACCAGCCTAGTGTGTGTCTTGTAAAAGCTTCACTATTGTACAGTGTTTCCCATACAAAGGTTCCATGACCCATTTTGGCACACAGATCAATTTTATGCTGTTTTCTTTCTTTTGTTTTTATTACCTTTCTTACAAATAAATAGTTCTTCTTTTTTTTTAAATAGCAAAAAACGCACATCCATCAGAGCAGCTATTTTTGCTCCTTTTTTTTGTTCAGTATTCATAATGTATTTTTGCGTGCTAGGAAGACACAAAATGTATCTTTAGGGTCTCGAGCCGAAAATGTTTGGGAATGTAATGGTTAATTAATTAACCACTGAAACCCTATACAGCAGTAAACTGTACATGGGCTCTGTGCTTGGAATGCTTTTTTTCTGTCTACACCAAATCTCTTTGCCAAAAATAGCCAATCTACAAGCTCACAATGTGGTGTATTTTGAGCTCTGTAGATCTTCTATTTTTTGCTACTGTTTCCCCCAGTATATGGTTCAAGTGGTTAACCTGAAAACAACAGTATTTATGTGCACGGTTGCTAACAGTTTTGGTCGTTGAGTGAAATATTATAGTTTGTCCACCTCTGGAACCCCAAACTGTTACTATTATCTTCATTATCACACAAGGTATCTGCTGGATCTTTTATAACTGTGACCTAGTTCCTACCAAGATTTCCTGTCAGCATGTGCAGGGAAACATGCAGAGTGGTTTTGTTTGAAGTCTTATCTTTATAACTTGTCATTTCCTAATTAAGTTGAAGTAGCATAATCATGTTTTGAATTGAAGATGACGTGCTAGAAGAGAAAGATTTTGTGTACTGGGCTAACGAGTTTGTCAAGAGCTGTCATAATGACTGCTTTGGGTTCTGTACCATTTCCTTGATTGGCAGGACTCATCGATAGGGTGTGTTGGCAAGCTCAGAACTTTAAAAGCATAAGCCCAAAGAGTTTTCAAAGCCAGAGACTGGTGGCAGTTCATACAGAATGTCACAGACCGTATCTCTGTGAAATTTAGAACACAGGATGTAGACAACATTAAAGGACTAGGAGTCCAATTAGCTGCTGGCCGTCAACAAAATATGTGTTTTGAATCTAGTGGTGTATTAAGTAGGCTACTTTCAAGTAGGGATGTGCATGACTGACCAAAAGCCTTTCAATGTCTTGGCACGACTTTCATTTTATCCGTTTTTGAGTGGTGCAACCACTCCCTTACGGAGCTATGTGTGTGTGTGTGGGTGGGTGGCTGGCTGGGTGCGTCTGAGCACGAAAACAGCATGGTTGTTTTTCACCACCTGTGCGCAACATAACGCACACACAAACACACACGCACATATTAACTGTATATAGGGTGATTGCGGGTGTGCCAGTACAGTACAGTGACAGTACAGTACAGAGGGTACAGTAGAGGGACCCCCACACGGTAACTGTCATTTCTCAACCGTTTCAGACGCGGGGCGGCTCGCCGGAATCGGGCCAGCACCCTGGGTGCGTTCCTGTGGGTCTGGAACTTCTGACCCCCCCCCCCAACACCCACACGGAGTTGCACCACTCACTTCACACGGGTGTGATTTTTTTTGAGTGGTGTAACTATGTGACTATGTTTAGAGTACCAGTAGGGGCAAAAGTGGCGCTGTTGTGCCAGAAACAGAGAGAGAGATAGTGTTGCACTGTTGCCTGCTAATTACAGAGAGAGAGAGAGAGAGAGAGAGAGAGAGAGGCAGGGGGACAGGGGAGAGGGGAGGTGCACCACTCAGTTCACACAGGTGTGATTTTTATAGTTGTTCATTATAGATCCACGCAGAACTTCTCATGTGTCAATTACAGTCTCTCCATCTTTGTAATGCTGTGTGTGTGTGTGTGTGCGTGTGCGTGTGCGTGTGCGTGTGTCCACGGCATGGACATATTTTCATAGCACTGTCAACACCAGCAGGCAACTTGTTTATTAGGATAACCATTAGCTACAGTACTACTCATGTAGCAGCTCATCTTCCTAGGTTGAGTGGGTTCCACTTATAATATCACAGTAGCCTAATTATGTAACAGTAATAGACCAGAAACAGCATAATGAGTTAAAATAAAAATACATAAAAATAACTATGCTGTAGTCAGCTTGTACTGTATTTGAATTAGAATCTCACATAACAGGTTTTCAGTACAGTATCTCACCACCCAGATCAGATCATTAGCTGACAATGCTGGCATATACAAAGTTGTGTCAACCCACCACATTGTAACTTTTTTTTTCAGTGCCTTTGAGAAACAGCTACTATCAAAAACATGCTGTTTACATCAGACAATAAACGTTCATGCAGCCGAGTTACAGTAGCTATTATGTAAGTAATAAGTTATGGTCCATGGTATCAAAAGCTGTGCTGGCGTCTAGTAAAACTAACAACAACAAGCAACAAGTTCGCATATAATGTACTCCCCAGTCTGTTGGGTTAATTATCATCATCAGAAACATTGAAACGATATAAATGTCATCAGGAATCTGAGATCAGACTTAATCACTGTTTGTTCTACAGCTTCAGAGCTATAATGTTATGCATATTATTAGCAGTCATTGACATTTGCTGTTTGCTTGCTGCTGCAGGATTTGCATTAGTAAAAGGGCATGTGCAACCTTTCTTGCGTCAATTCAGACATCTTTTAGAAAGCGAAGGCCGGAGAAAATCTCTAATTCTCACTTATGCTAAGCCTACTGACTACAGTTATATTTGTTAACATAAATGCTAATTATCACCTAATAGCCAGTAAATAGTCCTTTGAGAAATTAACAGGTAACATCATCTTGTACTAAAGAGCTTTATTGCGAGATCTAAGAGGTTGGTAGTAATAGATCTATGGATTATCTATCTGTGCAAACATCAGTGGAGACAAGTATCTGCTATAACTGTGGTCACATTTTAGGAAGCTGCAGGGAACCTGATAGGGACAGTTGCAAAAGAGCAGAAATCTGCTATAGCCTACCACTCTACTTACTGAGTTTAATTGACTTCTCCACAACCAACTAATAAGTTCACAAAACTCCCTACTCTTATTACAGTTTTAAATAAAAAATGCAACCACATGCCATTCCCATGCAGTATTCATCACTCTTCTGTTAACTAAGTGTACTGATCTAATTAAGACCCAAGGTTCCTGCTGGTAATGATACAATATACATATTATATTGCAGTAGAGAAACTCAACAAGGGCACCGTATTTCTTTTGCTCAGATGTTCTGCATGACCATGAGAGAACAGTGTACTCCCACGGGATGCCTAGTTAGAGTCAGCTAGAGGGAGGTGCCGAGATTAAAAAAACTGAGAGGAGAACACTGTGGTTTATATTAGAAGTCTTAATAGACCTGATTTGCATACACATTTCATGCATTCTGCAGACATCGTTATCCATAAGCTGTTAAGGGTTGTGTGTCCTGCCCCAAGGACACTTTGACAAGACAAAAAGACAGGGCAGGGCTGACAACTCAGCCACACTGACCAATCCTGACCTTCTCTGCTACTAACTTACAACCTCATTACGGATCTGACCTTAGAGATACACCGAGAGACGAAAGGCGAGGGGGAGTCAATGAACTGCTGGGATGTCATGACTAATGCAGGAGCGTGTGCCTTTGATAAACAGATGTGTCTACACGTTGTCATTGGTGCACCGGCCCTCCATATTTCATGCTCTGTATTACTGTTGCACATGTCGCCTTTTATACTTCCCACCACACTGCTAAATCCTGAGTGCTAATTTGACTGACTCTGAAAGTAAAAATGAAAAAAGAAAGTATTATGGGCAAGCTATCTAGAAGAGTGTCTGTCTGTATGTGTGTCTGTAACGTTTGTTACAGACACACATACACACAGACAGACATACTTTAAGTCAATGGAGGTCCAAATGCATTTAATATGCATGTATAGTAGTGATGTTATAGATGACTGATGAGACTGGCCATGTGACATCTGAGATCCACATGGAAGCCATGCCATTATAAGACTTTCATTATCACTCAGCATTTTACTGTGCACTTCACCTGTCTCACCCTGTTACTGTTTTATGTTTTATGAGTGTGATATCATATCTTTGCTGGCCAATACTGGCAGTCTTTGTAGTCAGTTGTATGTTTTTAATTAAAAAAAATATTTTTTAACAATGGCATAATTTCCTTTGGCAACAGAAGATGCATAATATTATCAGCTGTGCAGTTATAGCCAATGTTCATGCCTGTATTCTGCATGGTTTCCTCTTTCTTACATCACATTGGTGAAAGATCAGGGTGATCTATTATTGCAGGAGACCAATCTGTTTGTTGTTGTTTTAGATGGCTGTGAACGAACATTTGGGTGGCAGTAGAGATAAGAGATGTGTCCCAACAGATTATTCAGATAAAATGTCTTTAAAGCTGTTGACCTTGTCATGTTGTTGAAAAGGTTTTCTCATGCTTTGCAATCCTAGACAAGTGGGATGTCAGAATGCTATGTTTTAGAAATATCTGATAAAGCCCTATATTTTGAATGAATGGAATCCATATTTAAGATTATCATACAGAAGTAGCTGAATTTTAAAATCACTGCTTCAAAGTCTGTGTAACAGAGCACTGAGGTCTAGTCATAGTCATATCGGAGTGAACAGAAGGGTCGAGGAGAACAGAGGTAGCAAACCCAGCCGCAGGGGAAAAGAGGAAGGAGCCAATAAAGCTCACTCAATGGAGAGTCTTCATTTAATTACGGCCATTGACTCACAATTGACTGCAAATCCCAGGCATTAATTAACATTACTTCAACAAGGCATAATCTGCACGGAAACAAACAATACCAGGAGTTTAGAAGAGCAGGTGCCTCATTAATGAAACCCTGAGCCAGTAGGGCTTTTAAGGGCTGTTTAATGTTAACTATTCATCCAACAAGTAACACGTTCTTGTCTATAACCAACTTTGGGGCCCGAGTGGTCCATTACATGCAATGGAATATTACTGATTACTGTTAAGTGTGTTTCATGAAGTTGAAGCTAAGACTGCAACAGTACTGATTACAACACACTTAATTCTGCCTATTAACATCCTGGCAATTGTACTGCCTTCTTATTTGGTTGCTTCTTTCCTCTGTTGCTGCCATTGTACTGTTCCTAATGGCTATTTAGAAAATCATGTCAAGTTTTATTTGTATAGTGTATTTCCCCAATATTCCCGAAAGGATCTGATTAGTTTCATTTTCTCCAAATTAGGGCCTCACTACAAAATGTTCACCCCCGCTCATGGTGAAGCCCTGCTCTGCCCCAGGAGGTGCCAGCTCATGCATAGAGAATCATTCACATGGTTTTATCTGCCAATGTCTGGGGCCTGCCAAATTCTGTGAAAACGGCTATGATTTATTGGGAACATCTTGCCACAAGTGCTCACTTGTTCATGAATTTAATTTTTTTGAATGTAAAGCTAATACTTTTTTCTTTTCTTTTTTGAACTTGTTTATTGCCATTATAAAATCATTTACAGGCAATTTGTTTCATATTACACATCTCTCAGTTCGTAAAAGCAAAACAAATGACATTACATTCTAAAGAAGCATACATGCACAGTTGCACACACGTATACATTTGTGTGTATATATATATATATATATATATATATATATATATATATATATATATATATATACACACACACATACATCCTCAGAAATAACAAGGACAAGAAAAAAAACACACAAAAATAAATAGAAAAGTTATAATATTGTTTACCTTTGGGGGTGAACCCATTTGTAGATTCTGATTCCAGATATTCCGCCACTGATGCCCATCTCTTTTTGAAATTAGTAAACTTAATTTGTAGCTGGGCTGTCTAGCTAATACTTTTTAAATGGACTTCACTTGACTGTAATTTAAGAGTAAAGCACACCATTTTAACAGTTAAGTAAATCATTGCTTGAATCTTAAAGCTATAGTATTATCTAATGCTTGTTCTGCAATGTTTGATTCCTGCATAATCATTGTTGATACAACCCTTAATGGTGGGTTGTCACTGCACCACAGAAGGTTAGTTCTATGTACACAAGTCTCATATTTAGCAATGAAGCGCATCTGATTCTCTCATTCTCTCCACAAGTTTGCCTCAAATAAAGTGTTAATGAATCCCATCAGCACCTTTAGTCTGTGAGCCAGGGCCCCAAAATTGGGGTCATCGGTATCAACTGGGGGGGATTCATTCTCATAGTGATTTTTGGGATGGTATACACCCATAGTGCTAGGAAAAATGTAATAGCCTTGCATCTGTTGTAGCTTTTTGTGTGTTATCGCTTACTTGCCTGCTGACACACCCACTTTGAATCTGCCTGCTAATCCACCCTGCTGGTAGCCATAGCATTGCAACAACCTTTGGCTTTTACGTGGTACAGTGAGAAAAGTAAAATTAGCTGGAGAGACATTTTAACAAGATTGTGCTTATGTTTATAGATTACATTTTCCCCACATTCCCAGTACACATTGAAGGCAGATCTGTCTTTGCTGTCTTTGCTGTCTTTGCTGTCTTTGCTGCGCTTGATCTCTTCCTTGTAATATATATCCTTTAGAAAGAAGACACTTCAACCTCTGTGCTTCATTCTTGCTGTCATCTTTCATTCATTTTGTTCAACTTCATTAAGTTACTAAACTATGATATGTCGCCTTTTACCCTTTATGCTTTACATGTACTTCCTACTTGAATTTGCATATTGGTGGCATTCTATTACAATCTGTTATTAAAACTGAATCCTATCGTCCTATTATGTGGTTTACTGGTGACATCAAAGGCACGACAAAAACAGGTTAAAACAATTGGCAAAGTAACCGTTTAATACCAGCTGTGAAGACACTGTAGTCTTCAAACCAAGCAGAAATAGGACAACCTTTTGAAAGTATTGCTTATTGCCCACTAATGTTTACATTTCTGTCTCTCTTTCTAGCTGGGACGACATACATCTTCGGAAAAGGAGGGGCTCTAATCACATACACCTGGGCCCCCAACGAACGGCCAAGCACCCGCGCAGACCGGCTAGCCGTGGGGTTCAGCACGCAGCAAAAGGATGCCATCTTGGTGCGGGTGGAGAGCACCCATGGGCTCGGAGACTTTCTTCAGCTGCACATTGTAAGGATGACGCTGGTTTCTAATACTTCACTTATACTTTGATGTGCACTGGTGTCGTGAAAATAGAGGCTGATAGCTTATAATTTGTCTAAATCAAGTATAAATCAGGCTTAAGGGCTGACAATTCTCAAAATGTGTTATTCCTGTGGTCTGATGCATATTGGTTGTGAACGTAAACACTTCTCAACTCCCACAGACAGAGACCAGAGAAATAAGCGACTAATCAGCAGGGGTTAAATAAAGATTTGTAAGGAGGGGGAGCTCTAGTAGGTCTGTACACAGGGCGCTTCAGGGGGTGGACGGCTACTATAATTAGCTACAGTATTTACATATTACAAAATATTACTGCCACATGTAATTACAGCCTCTTTATTTATATTTTCGGTCAGATTTCAACATGTTTTTCTTAGTTTTCTAGTTATTGTTATTTGATTACACTCCTCCTGGAGTGTAATGAAATAAAAATGTACACCAAGAGCTACAGCAGAACCCTTTTTATCTGAACCTCACTAATCAGAACATATGGTCAACTGAAGGATGTGTTTCTTTTCTTTTCCTTTGTTGCAGCTGAACAAGCTGTGCAGCAATGAAAATGTTATAGCTCCCATTAAAGTTGGATGTGCTGTCAGACAGTATTGGATCAGTGTCGGATACTCAGCTGTTTATCTGATGAACTTTAGAGCATTTTTAATAGCACCTTCATTCAATAACCCTCCCTTTTGAATGTAATTGAATTTCTGTACTACTGACCACTTTGAACTGACATATTGTCAATGAAACATAGCGTATATAGCCTATTATGTCAGTCACTGGATGCATATCATCGTTGTCGGCTAAAAACGTTGTACTGTATGTCCAAAACTGTTGCTTTTCAGAAAATGGGAAAAAGAACCTGTGATTAACCACTTTAAAAATGTTTCAAAAATAGCCGATGTGCTACCTGCTATTTTTGCTACTTTTGTGAGGCACTGTAGTATGATGATGTAGGGCATTCATTTACAAAAATAAATATATAAATGTAAAAAGTTTAAATATAGAGCTAGACAACAACTGTTTATACACTATTAGAGCTGTCGGCTATTACAGTAGATTCACATAAACATTTGACATTTAAAGTCACATCGAGTGGAGTTGAGTTGCCCTTCCAGCATATGGTTGCCCCTGCCAGCGACTAAAGTGTAGCTACTATAGTGATACTACATCTTGACCATCAGGCAATAGGACAAAATTTTTTACAAATCCATATTGCAGCAAAGCTACAAATTCATTTTTATGCATTTCATCATTGCACATTTCTCAGTAGACCTAACAGTTATATTTTTGTGTACTTCTCTGTCAGTAAAGAGCACAACAAAAGCTTTGAGAGATGCTCATAGTTGAGTGCTGGTAGACCTCCGTTTTAATATAAATGTATTTGAGTCTGCTGAAAGGGTGTTCGGACTAGTGAGCCTACCATGGAGGCTATGCACTGCATTTCACGTTATGCCCTGTCTCTAAACATTGTGTACATGTTACCTGCTGTAGCCTATGTGCCAGCAAACACAGTGTTACCTGCTGTAGCCTATGTGCCAGCAAACACAGTGTTACCTGCTGTAGCCTATGTGCCAGCAAACACAGTGTTACCTGCTGTAGCCTATGTGCCAGCAAACACAGTGTTACCTGCTGTAGCCTATGTGCCAGCAAACACAGTGTTACCTGCTGTAGCCTATGTGCCAGCAAACACAGTGTTACCTGCTGTAGCCTATGTGCCAGCAAACACACTAGCTAAGCCCCTGAATCCACATTTGAGTCAACCCTTACATTTACGGATCGCGATTGCGATGTAACATTACCGAGCGGTGAGGTTATGCTCTCAAGACAACCGAACCCGACCAGTTACAGTAGCAAACAGATGCCGCACGGCCAGGATGAAAGAACACACGGTCGTGGCCAAAGATAAAATTGAGAGCTGGATTAAGAAACTATATTATTAGTCAATATTTGGGCTAAATATACTTCAGTTTACAAATGTGTGTAGAGAAACACTTACACTGCATTTATTTATTGAGATTGACTGCAATATTATTAATTAATTTCATTGATAAGACAGGCCTATACATGTTCTAATTTAAGAAATGTATGCTTTTATTTTTATTTTATTTCCACTTTGATATTGCAGAGGTCGGCAAAAAATGTGCCCCATAAAATGGGGTCGTGGCATAAAAAAGTTTGAGAATCCCTGATCTGATGTAATGTAATTATTGTTGACCTTATAACACAATTTTGAAATACATTTTAATTATCTTGTATTTTCTGTTTTGAAGTAGGAAGCCTGTTTGCCTTGAAAGACATCCCATTAGACTTGCAAAGGAAAAGTAAAATAGTTGATGAACCAAATAGAGCCTATAACCTCATTATTTCATTTAAAATGGCTATTTAAGTTTTAAATATTTGATGGCATGCATGTATTATCTATAGAATTATGCTCATATGGCTTGTATCAGTGGAGCTGCTTTTGAGCTACTATGTTATTTGTGAGCAGCAGTAGAATCATTTAAAGTGTAATAACTGTACTGATTGTGTCAAGAGTACCTGAACATAAGAGGACAATTCCAGTTGATCTCCTTTGCGATTCAGAGAAACTAGAACGCAACGCAAGCATAACAGACAATAAATATCAGTAAAACAGTTTGTCCCAGCCATGATGGTTCACAAATAAATGACATTTAAATGTGATCCCTGAGGCATCGAAGGAAAGAAATAACTCCTGCTGCAGTATAAAATATACGGTTTGTTATCTGTAAGTAGACACAGGGTTCAGATCTAGGGACAAGCCTCCTTAAACACATGCGACTTCGTAGAAACCAGTAACTGTTTGGCAGCTGGCAGCAAACATGTCCCTTCTCGAGGGAAATCAGCCTTTTTAGCAGCATGTAGCCCCGAGACAGATGTGCCAGGATGAAAACCAGAAGGGACATCTGTCAAACAGCCGTGACTGGTGTAATAATTCAACTCAAACCTCTTTCCAAAACCTAGGCATCCAAACAGTAATACAATGTGTAAAGCCCAAACCACACCAATGGAGTCGAGACGCAAAAAAAAAGGTTTTAGCGTTTGTCCCAGTGGTGTGATATGTCCTGTTGCACGTCGGTGCATGGTGGCGCATGTCGACCCAAGTGATATATTGGTTTCATTCAATGGTTGCTTGCAACAACATGCATCTACATGCATCTTCATGCGTCTACTCGCAACCGTTTGGTTGCAAGGAGTTGCATGGCGACCCATTTGTGTGGTTTGGGCTTAAGGTGCTGTGTGGGTACACAGCACTATGGTGCTGTGACAGCACCATAGTGTATGGGCATGTGATAGTGATTGTGCATTCACAGCTGCCTCTGAGTCTGTCTGTTGTTCATAAGTCTGGTAGGTAAATGTTAACCCAGAACTTGCTGGTCTAGCTGGGCCTTGAGGCTGTGCTACCGCTTGCAGCTAAACTCTTTATAGTTGCGATGGCTGCCTGGGGGTCTTTGATAATCCTACAGGCTTTACTCACATTTTGTATATCCTGACCTAGATGGATATACAGTACCACTGATGCCCTGGGCTGTCCGTAGGACCCTCTGCAGCTCTCTGCGATTCAGGGAAGTGCAAGTTATGATGCATCCAGTTAGGATATCATATAACACTATTGCAAAGTAAAAGTGTTCATTTTTACAGTTGGATGACCTTCTATAGTTTAGATTTCAATACAACAATTGCAAATGGTGCATTTATACAAAGTGCATTACCATAACATACTAAGCAAGGCACCAACCTGCTCATTGGGAGCAGTTATTTGTTAAATGTCTTGCTCAAGGACACTTTGACATGGAGCTGGAGATCGAACCAACAACCTTCAGATTGCAAGACACGCACACTGCCTCCTGAGTCTGTGCAGCCCATCAATGACTGTCATTACTTCGTGCAGAGCTTTCTGATTACAACGTGATAAGACCAGTCTTTGCTGTCAGATGCTGCCGTTTCCAGTATTCAGATTTACATTAAGATTAAATGGATAACGGGCATGCCCTGGTGTCTCACCTTTTACAGACCTAATTGATTGAAGTCTAATTGATTGAACACTTACATGAAGTCTCTCTTCGCTGAAGTAGAAATTCCCTACCATCAACTCGGACTTGCAGTTCAACATCCATTGGTATTTCGCCTAATACATTTCCCTATATCACCATGGCCATGCTGAATAACAGAGAGAAGGAGGGTGCTGGTGGTAGTTGGGTACGGGTGAACGCTGAGTAACGCTGATGATTTTAGGCTACTGATTAAAAAGAAAATTTTGCCCCAAAATTATTTAAAAAATAATTTCACTCAAAAGGCTACATGGTGACATAGTCTTGCATTTCCAGACTGCTGCCTCTCACAATTTTTAATTGCTTCCGTCATACTATCTGGAGAACGGAAGCTCTGATCATGAGAAAGCGATAAAGTGGCAGTGAAGCCTCCTCCCCACTTCTGTTTCGTCTTTACAGTCAAGCTAATTTATCCTAATATAAATCGAAATCATCCAAGCATACTCTATATAGCTTGCTGCTTAGCAGAAAATTGCGGGACCTTATGATTTCAAAGTGGCCTCGCTACGCTCGTTTGGACTCCGACAGAGTCTAGACGTTCAAGTTGAACCTTGAGCTTGTGAACTTGACTTGACAAGCTGAGTGAAGACTTGTTACTGCTGCTTCCAATCCACCACAGACAAGGAAGGGCATGCTTTCAAACTGAAAAGCAGAGGTGAAAATAAATCTCAGGTTTAATGAGGTGGTGAGTGCAGTTTACAAAGCATTGGCTATATACATGTCATGTGACGCCATGTATGATCAGCTAATTTTCAATTTTTTCTTTTTTTTTTCTGGTTAAGTGGTCTGTTTGGGGGAAAATCCAAGGCAGCATAATGTCCAAGGCAATGTAAACAAAAATAGCCATTAGGCAGCATAATTAGACCAGCAAATGCTGAAATGCTGGAACAGAACAAGGCAATGCAGTAAAACTACTTTCCATCCTACTCCTAGTTAATTGGCGATGCAAGTAACTACACAGACTTGGCACAGCAGGCATCCCGTGCCTCACTGCACTTCTTTTGATATGGTCTTGTTTAAGTAGTACTACAATTTCCAAATTTGCACAATTGGCCTGAATTCCCAGACTGCTAGCAGTAAATGTAGACGGTTATCAGCATAGTGAGTTGAAAATATGCTTTAAAATTTTAGATGTTGTTGTGAAATATGCATTTTGGCATACGTGCATACAGTATACTGTATATTGACTGTAGCCTATATCTGCTGTCGGGCAGAAACCAGCTGTGTCCAAAATGATTTTTCTCAACGGGCCTGAAAATGATGGCCCGGCCCTAACTGAGCCTGCCCGAGGCCCGACTAATTACCATACATTTTAGGCCCAGCCCGGCCCGAAAACGTCGACCCATCCAAGTAACCTGACCCGACGTTTTCAGGCCGAATTTGAGAACTATCACAGAGTAAAAGTAAAATGCTGATAATGCGGCAGAAAGCACCTAATTTTGCACTTGCATATGTATATACGTATGTGTGTATCATTTCAGCACTATATACTATAGGTTGTGAATATTTTGTGCTCAGTGGGATGATGTTGTAGAAAAGTGCTAAAATGAGACACAAGTAAGCCTGCTTGCACTTAAGCTGTGTTTCTGAGTCCACAACACAAAAGGAAATTGCTTGAATTATTGACGAAAAGGCCTAATGGACTACTTCTTTACAAAAAAAATAATAATAATAAAAATGTAATCTCAGACTATGTCATACTGTTTGAAACAGGCCTTGATAGCTAAATTGATCCGTGCCTTGTATTTAGCCCTTTTTGTGGGCCATCTCCTCGATCAGTAATCTAATCTAATTGAACAGACTCAGTGTAGTGTTACATACTGTAATGGCAGGTGCACTAAAGCTTGTGCTGCTATTATTGGGTGATGTCCATTTTATATATTTTATGATATGTCAAACACACAAAACCGGATTTGGGAGTGGGGTCGGAGGAAGAAAATGTATTGTTTTAGAATGAGTTTGATTCCAATAAACACAATTAGCCTTGTTTGCCGGAGGGAAGCAGGATGGGGAGAGCATTCTTTGTAATCTGCACTAGTGTTCCTCCACACTGGCAGGTGAAACAAAACAGCAGTGATTCCATGTGTATCGGAGGAGGCATGTAGTTTCAATACCATCCATGAGTTTGATTGATTTGCGAGGTAAAGGCTTTCTTGACATTATGCATCGTGCACCTTAAGACTTTTATTTAATAAGGGAGTGTTTTGTTCTTTGCAGTCATGTCTCTCAGTTTGATATGGACATTTTTTGTTTTTGTTCATTTTTTTGGCACCTTGGTCTGAAAATAGGCACTTTGCCTTGACAATTATTTTGCTCACTAAATGAGTCCAAAATTCACCATCTGCTGAGTGTCATGGCCCTGCAGTAAAATGTGGTCTTTGCCAACATATTTCTGTTTCTTAGGAATAAAAAGACATTGGAAGGATTATTAGGTTGCTTATTTTCTGGTTTATAAAATGTATTCAGATCTGAGCCAAGTCTCCTGAGGAGACGCGTCTGAAGCCTGTCCTGGACGGGACTCTCCAGATGTAAAACGGATGATGATATGAGCTTCATGGTAAAAGATAGTACAGATGGCTTGTGTGAGTGCTTTGGTCTATCTCTAAAGCATGTCTCAAAGGCAGACAGTATTGGTCTTGGACAGTGTGAGGAAATCACGTATGGATTTCTTGTAAGGCTTCAATGTTTTTATTTTACAACTGAACTGACCTAAGTTGATTGCTTGGCTTTTATTCAATGCTGCAAGATGATGAATAATTGCAGAATGACTGAGGGGGTTTACATTAGTATATGAAGTGCATAAATATTCTAAATTACCATCAAAGTCATAATTGTGATTTTCCGATTTTCCTAACCCTAACCCTTTTTAAGTGGTGCAACCACTTCCTTAAGTGACTATGTGTGTGGCTGGCTGGGTGGGTGGGTGGGTGGCTGGCTGGCTGGGTGCGTCTGAGCACGAAAACAGCATGGTTGTTTTTCACCACAAACACAAACACACACGCACATATTAACAGTATATATGGTGATTTCGTGTGTCCCAGTACAGTACCCAGTACAGTACAGTGACAGTACAGTACAGTGAAGGGTACAGTAGAGGGACCCCCACACGGTAACTCTCATTTCTCAACCGTTTCGGAACGCGGGCGGCTCGCCGGAATCGGGCCGGCACCCTGGGTGCGTTCATGTGGGTCTGGAACAAGTCCCAGAGATGTACTGTAACTCTGTTCAAAACAGTGAAATCAAAATGGGATGTTCATGGTCTAGTGTGACTTGTATCACCCTTGGATCTACATTGGCTTCAATGGCTTGTGGTGGACAACCTACTGTTATTGTATTCTGTAACAACTCATAGACCTATAGACTGAATCCGTTAATGAATAATGCATATTTTAGTTAGCCTGGGTTCCAGCCTGAATTGCTGCGTTGCGTGAATCTGAATTATCACTCGCTACTCAGTCTGGAAAGGGTCCTATCTCCAAGGTAGGCGGGACATGCCTGCGGTGAAATGGACCTGTGGCTTCTGATTGGTCTGTGGTGCGGGTGGGGAAAAAAACACCAGTTTTGCATCGTATCAATGCGCACTGCGCGGCTACTGCTGTTGCCCTGCTGCAACGTCACCTTATCATTCACTAAACTACTACTGCTGTTGCCCTGCTGCAACGTCACCTTATCATTCACTAAACTACTACTGCTGCTGCCCTGCTGCAACGTCACCTTATCATTCACTAAACTACTACTGCTGTTGCCCTGCTGCAACGTCACCTTATCATTCACTAAACTACTACTGCTGTTGCCCTGCTGCAACGTCACCTTATCATTCACTAAACTACTACTGCTGTTGCCCTGCTGCAACGTCACCTTATCATTCACTAAACTACTACTGCTGTTGCCCTGCTGCAACGTCACCTTATCATTCACTAAACTCACCCCTCAGTTTTTTTGTACTACTGAATCTGACAGTGGACTACTGAATCGTTTAAAGGACCACTTCACCCCTTTTCAACCTATCTTCATATAATAGGTCGTCAGTCGTCACTAATAATCAGGAAAAGATCGTGCAGTTTTTTTCTACTCGGTCTCATAGGAGGGCTGTGGGCAGTTCAGAAACCGTCTTCCAGTGACATCATCGATGGGGAATACAAGCTAATAAAAACTGCAGGCTTTCTAGTCCTGAAAAGTTGCAATGCGAAAATGGAAGCCATCGTTCTCACGATAATGAAAATCTAAACATTTTTGTAAAAAAAATCTTGTTTAAAAAATAATCTGCCTAATGATGATGTCACTGGAAGACGGTTTCTAAACTGCCCACAGCCCTCCTATGAGACACAGACTGAGTAGGAAAAAAATGGTGCCATTTTATCATGATTATTAGTGAGGACCTATTATATGAAGATAGATTGAAAAGTGGTGAAGTGGTCCTTTAAGCATCGTGAGAAGCATGGACAGAGTGGCTCTGGCTGATGACGTATCAGCAACAACGTGGCTACGTAACAGATTTATGAAATGCGAGTCTGCTGCCTGCATATGGCCAGATTCGCGGAACGCAGCGATTCAGGCTGGAACCCAGGCTATGTTTTAGTTACCGGTATATAACTATTCATTGCTCTACAATGATTTAAAAAAATATCAGATAAGACAATACAATAAATGTCTTCAGAATAAATGAAAAGATAAAATTAACATATTACAAATCGTAATGCACTGGGGGGAAAATGCATGTTATTTAGGCAGATGCTAGGTTTATTGTTTACCTTGTATCCTATAGTTACATGTACATATTCTTATTTTAATAGTAACTGTTTAAACTGAAGCTAGGTTCTTGGTTTACACATCATGAACTACTACTACATCATGAACTACTAAACTATGAACTATCATAGTTTAGTAGTTTACTGAGGCACTAGACTACACTGTCTCGCTGCATTTGATGTATGTTGTGTTTACCTTATTGTAAGTCTCTGGTTAAAGCATCTGCTAAATGCCTAAATTGTGAGAATCACAGTGTCACCATTCAGAGATCATGAGAAATGTTAGTGATTAGTTCATATTAGCAAGTACTAACATCTGAGGCTGAACAGCTGTCAGTATCACACTCTACGGGTTGAGAGTATGTTGCATCATGACAGGTCATTGTATATGGAAGTAAAAATCTAAACATGAAATCAGTGATCAGTGATTTTACTGATCTTACAGGAACACACAATACAAACCTCTAAAGCTGCCTTTGGCTTCTGCTGTCATGGTGTGATGTGATTCAAAGAGGGAATTATGGAACAATGCAAGCCTATTGGACATAGCTCAATAGAGATTTTGATATACACATTTCCTTTTATCAGTTTTATTGGTGTGTAACACTGTTTGTATCAGATTCATTCAGCAAAGTGCTCTACAGAATTCATACCAAATAATTTCTCCACCTCCCAGCCAGCTGTCTGACAGTAATTGTTCAATCTTTTTCTATTCAAATAAGGCTTTTATCTTTTCCACACCATGTTTTTCCATTTCCTATCTAATTTCTCTTCGGATGGCTGTCCGACCATCCTTCGAAATTCATTTCAAACTGCAACGCTGACTGTTGTTTGGTCTCTCTATTCATATCATTCACATGTCCACTCTGTTGTCGGTGCAATATTGCTGAAGACCGCCGTGTCTCACAATAACTGATGTGTATCATTGATAGTTGCCGCATTCCATTTCTTGTCGTCTTGTCTCGTTAATGGCAACACCACTTTGGGAATATGCATTGGCCCTCGGCTCTTTGTGAGACCTCTGTTGTTAGAGCCTTTGTTAAAGCTAGGTTGAGACAGAAGACGGCTGTCCACAAAAAAGGGTGGGATGGGATAGAGTAGAACACCATATAACCATAAGAAGTGTATATTTGTACGTCTTTAATGGTCTGATGAATTTAAAATGGAGGACCCTGATGTAAACAAGTCTTAGTGCATGCTTTTCATGGTTTCATCCTCAAAGTAGCAGTGTTTGTATTGACTTTTGTTTGAAATGTACCCATTCTACATACTGTGAAATAAAAAAATAAATCAATCAATCAATCAATCAATCAATCCATATAATACTAAACTAAGTACAATCCGGAAAAAAAATAAAATATACAAGAACATTACAAGGCAGAATGCAATTAAAAAATATTGATCTTAAACATCTCGTATAGCAGTGGATGCAGGGAATTTGGGATATGAATGTACCAGGCCAGGGCATACAGGAGGTCCAGCCAACGCTGCCACAGCTGGCTAGCGTGGCACCCTGTGCAGCATGGAGGAACCAAAGATAACAGGTCTCTGGAGGCATGCGAAACACAAGACACCGACAAGAACACCGAAACACCCAGACAACAGTCTGTCTCTTTCTGCCTTCCTCAGTGTACTATCATTCCCATGATGCATTTCACAGGCAAGTTCAGGGCTGGCTGACTATGGTCATTACATCATCCTGACTCATATTTTATGAAGTCGAGATCGATATTTGTCTGTAAACACAGACAATGTCACAACCACTGTCCACGCCCCAACCACTGTCCACTCCATGCAGTGCAGTGACATCGCTTTTCAGCACAAATTTGGTGCTGCTAACAATGAGGATTTAGATGAGCCGCGCACATGTGCAGGTTTCTAATCAAGCGGAAATAAAATGGTTTGAATTGGTCACAGTAGATGGAGACAGTGAAATGGCAAAACATGGACGCAGTCAGATACGGTGTATGATAATAAGGCTCGTATCCCCAGCACATTTTGAAATGCTCAAATTGAACAGCAATAGCCCAAAATAGAAGACATTATTTGTGTCATCCTGTGTGTTTCACTTCAGCTGTGTGTTTTCCTGTATTTTAAGTTTCGAGGTATCCTTTTTTCCCCGCTCAAATTTATTCAGATGTTTTTAGCCATGGCCCGCGGCTATGGGAATGCACAGTGCATGTGCATCAAAAGAGTAGCTGCAGGTTGCCAGAATCTAAGAACCCCCTCACACTCACTCTCCAGCTCAAGTATGGAGCCAGCTGCTCCTAGGAAATGCCTCTCGCAGAGCTAATGCCCTCTGTCAAAACAACTAGGTAGGAGGCTGGGTAGCCGTGACAGAATGTGCCAGACTAGCTTAATGAAAGCTGCAAAAGGCCGGGCACTTGTTTATTCAAGCTTTTAACAGAGTGAAGAGGGTCTACACTTTGAGTCAGCAGTCAACCAGGTGGATTGGGGCCATATTGCGATTCCACTGTGAAACTGAGTCAGCACAATGAGGACAGACCTACATTTTAGCATAAGGAAACCCTGTGGCCTCCTCCTTGGTCTAATGGCCCCAGTGCTCCGTTGCTGCCTTATGAATACTAAATATGGATGGAGCCCTTGTAGACGTAGCAAATTTTACTGCATGCCTGATGCTGAATGCAGTAATGCTTCACAAAATAATCACTTGTGTGATGTGAGGGGCGCCTTTGGGGCACGCACAAACATGACGTCACGGGGGCATGCACAAAAGCAAACATAAAATGTCCATAGACTTGACTGCCACATGACGTCACAGGGGGCATACAGTACTTAAAGGAAACATAAGTCTATAGACTTGGCTTCCACATGACACAGTGACAGGGGCACACACAAAGCCAGGAGTTGGAGGGGATAGCGCCCCTCAAACATCTTCAGGCATCAACAGTGACAATGGATGGTCTGCCTTTATATCAGCTAGCTGGTTGAGAGACAGTAGTTCATTGTTTTGTACAATATTCAAATAAGCATTATCTGCACTAGAAAAGGACTGGATATGAGCCGCCCACACCTGATTGTACCAGCTGTGGCTCATGCATTATGCGCAAAGTGCACATTTGTACCAAATCAGAATCAGCTGTATTGTCATGTTTACAGAAGTAAAGAATTGGGTGAAATTCGTTTTGTGCTCATCGTTCCCATTGTATCGTTAATTTCCGTTGAAAATAGAAAGGGAAGAAGAAGCGGGGGGGGCGGGGACACGGTGGCATTCCGACGCACCGCCATTCTGACTACGTGGCTTCCGCGTGCGGTTAAGGGTAGGGGCAGGGTTAGTAATGCGGCGAGTCGGAATGACGATGCGTCAGAATAGCGGGCTTCAGAATGCCGTGGTGTAACCGGGGGCACCGGGAAGGAGATCTAACAAGATAAACAAAATTTAAAATATATTACATGGTGCCTGAGATACACTCAGTGCATGATATACTTATGAACATTAGTTAAGGTCAAAAAAGAAGCAAAAACAAAACACGTCAGTGCGTTGTACATGGGATTTGGTGCAAAATGTCAGTGCGTGATGACTGCATAATCCAATAAAGTACACTGACTGGTGTAATCCACAGAGGTCCAAGGAAAAGCTAAAATCCACCTTGTATAATCCACCGATAGGTCTGAGACCAGCCTACACCGCCTGTTACCAGGCAGCCGGACAAGCTGCTCCAGAATCTAGTGGTGCTACTCTTGATAGTGCAATAGGACCCCTTGCCCGGCCGCGGTTGTTGTAGGTGGTTGAACAGCTTGTGACTTAGGTGGTTCTTGTCATTGATGATGTGCTGGGCTTTGACTACACAACGCTTTTTGTACAGTTCCTGGAGTGCGAGGACCTCGCCTCCCCTGATGCACTCTGCCGATCGCACTACTCTTTGTACTCCTTGTTCAATTCATCAAAACATTTAGAGACGTACAAATAGACACTTCTATATAGTCAAAGAACAGAACAGGAATTCATCATAAAGGAGGTAAAAAGGGAAAAGAAACATATACAGTGAGGGGAAAAAGGGGTGGGGGGGGGGATTCAGATTTTACAGGGGCCAGTTTCGAATTGCAGCCGTCCGTAGGTGCCCTTTGAGAGCGGTTTTGAAGGAGTCAAGGGATTCGCATGTCTTAATGACTGTTGGTAGGGCGTTCCACATTTTGGTGGCATAGGAGCAAAAATAATTTAGTCCCTTGTTTGTGCCGAATCTGGGTTGTACATGGTTCGTTGCACTCCCTCTGGTGTTGTGGGTGTGGACTTCGTTAACATTAAGGAAGTATCTAGACAAGTACATGGGTATCTTGGTGGTGTATCGAATCTTGTGGACCAGACCCATTGCAAGATGCTGTACTCTGTCGTCGACCCTAAGCCATTCCAGCCTGTCAAAGTGGGCAAGGGTGAGGTGGGTTCGGGGGGTGAGGCCAAGTAGGAGCCTGACCAGTTTGTTTTGGGAAGTCTGGAGCCTAGTTTTAAGGGCCTTCATGAGAGCCATGGGAAATTCAAGCAATGCAACATTGCAATATTCCCAAAGACTGTGTACTGTTTGACAGTGTCATTATGCCTCAAATGGCCCCCTCTTGTGACCTCACAGGTTGAACAGACTAATCCAGTCTAGCAGTTGAAACCAAAAGCCAAATTAAGAGGTGGTGCGCTGGGAGTGTTTCGACGAGCGAAGTGAAGCCGAGCATGGCGACGGTAGTGTGTAGCATCACCGCAGTTACACATGCACGTTGGAAGAGAGAGCTCTCCCTCCGTAGAAGTCAAAAGGTGCCATCTGTGGCCTAGAAAGTGATTAATGAGACACCGCAGGTCTCCAAGAGCATCAACGGTGCCACTGTTTTTAATACCGAACACCTGCCAAATGCATTTTACTGTCAGCCTAAATAAAAGGGCAGTGGGATTTTACAGGCAGAGATAACGGGATGACAGTGAGGCACTGAGGCCAGGTTTACACAGCCCAGTAGCTGCCACTGTCACAGCGACAGATGTGTTTTCGTCTGCATGGTTTAAGTAATTCTTTCTGCATGCGCTCCACTCTGAATCCAGTCCTCGCGTCGGTACCATCCTGCTGTGTTCATTTGCATTTTCCCTTGTCTCGATCATGTCTGACATTAGTCAGACACTTATCCTGGCACTTTACTCTTACGTGATCGTTCAAGGATTGCACAAATGTTGTCTGGGCATTTTGGACACTTTCTAGGCTGCTGTAAACACTGGATAAAAAGCATCAGTTGAATGCCTGAAATTAGATGTAATGTAAGTTTCTAATCTCGCTGTAAATTCAATGCTATGAATGATGAACAACCTGGTTACACAACATGGCAGTTTCCTCCCCCAGGCATTTTTTTTTTAAATAACAAAAAAACAATGAACATATTCTGTGGAATTAAGCAAGGCCTTGTGTGCTGATATGGGTTTTTAACTGTTTATGGAATTCCCCCAACCTAGGTTTTTCACAATGCATGTATTGTACATCCTTGTGACAATAAACATCTTGAATCTTGAAAATTACTCTTAATCATCTTAGGTTAGTGTACCTCATCTTAAGTAAGGTAAGTTTATTCAGTGTTTTTAAAAGAACAAAGGAAGCACATAATACATACATGCATATACATACATACATACATAAATCTACATACATGCGGTTGGATCCACTTATAAAAGTGGCACCGAAAAGGTGTAGGCTGAAGCCAAGGCTTATGCTGCCTACCCTTTGTGAACATGGCCTGGTTTTTTATGACAATACTTTTTTTCAATCTTTCCTTACAGTACTGTACCTCACCTCACATTCTCCTATTTCATCTCATTTTATCTCATATTATCTCATCTCATTTGATCATATCTCATTACCTTTCATTACCTTTTTTCATATTATATCATAAAGGAGGTAAAAAGGGAAAAGAAACATATACAGTGAGGGGAAAAAAGGTGGGCGGTGGGGGGATTCAGATTTTACGGGGGCCAGTTTCGAATTGCAGCCGTCCGTAGGTGCCCCTTGAGAGCGGTTTTGAAGGAGTCAAGGGATTCGCATGTCTTAATGGCTGTTGGTAGGGCGTTCCACATTTTGGTGGCATAGGAGCGAAAATAATTTAGTCCCTTGTTTGTGCCGAATCTGGGTTGTACATGGTTCGTTGCACTCCCTCTGGTGTTGTGGGTGTGGACTTCGTTAACATTAAGGAAGTATCTAGACAGGTACATGGGTATCTTGGTGGTGTATCGAATCTTGTGGACCAGACCCATTGCAAGATGCTGTACTCTGTCGTCGACCCTAAGCCATTCCAGCCTGTCAAAGTGGGCAGGGGTGAGGTGGGTTCGGGGGGTGAGGCCAAGTAGGAGCCTGACCAGTTTGTTTTGGGAAGTCTGGAGCCTAGTTTTAAGGGCCTTTGAGGTGCTGTGGTACCAGGAGGTGCATGCATAGTCAAAGAAACCTTGTACGAGGGCTCCTGTTAAGGTCTTCAAGGTGTTTTTGTTGACCAGTGAGGAGATGTCACTAAAATTGTGTTATTTCGATTGGGCCTCTCAAAGGCTTTCAGCTTTCAGGAAGAAACCAAAAATACACAGGCAAGACATATTTGAATATTATAACCACACCTGGGGGTCTATTAGAGTAATGTTAACTATAGACACATGCAAAATCGAAAAAGTACACAAATCACGGCACTCCATCTTTAAAGTATTCTACATACACAAAGAAATGTCTCTGTTCTCTCTCAAAATAGCTCTCATGACAAAAAAAGGAATACAGAATCAGATGCATGGTATTACAGTACTTCTTTATGGTAAGCACACCTCATCTGAAGTTCATCATTTAAAAAATATATAATATATTTTTTAAATATAATTTACATAATATGCATTATGTAAAAGAAGGGGTTTTGTCAATTCAATACATTTTAGGAGTACAACAGTACCTTTTTTCTCAACCATTTACACATTTGCCTCATTTTACAGATTTTTGAGCAAAGGCACCACCACACACAAACACAAACAAGGGATTCTCTGCCACCCAGAGGGTTGGCTAGTGAAGCAGCTCTGACCTTTAAAAGAATTGTTGACGGTCAATGAGGAGAGAAAGACAGACAGAAACAGCAGGACTCTGTCAACAACAGCCATCCACATCAGGGAATCTGAGTTAGAGTTGGCCACCCTGGGAGGACAATCCCAAATGAAGGAGAGAGCCTATGAACCTTTCAACACAAGATGTGGCTTAGTGTCTCACAAGAAGTGGCTTTATTGTAGGGATGCACTGACGGATGCACGAAACCGAATAGTCATGAACTGGGGTTACCTTTTGTACAGCTATGGCAGCAATGGTACAATAACTGGTAAGAAAATATGTATGTGTGTGTGACTGTGTGTATATGTATATATAAGTAGTCATATTCGGATATTGAGTTTTCGGCCAACTGTTTCTATTATTCGGTATTTGGTTTCGGCCAAGATTTCCCATTCGGTGCATCCCTACTTTATTGTCTCACCAGTCCTTCAGCAGCCAAGAAACAGCAACCTTCAAATCAAGCTTTATTTATATAGCACATTTAAAACAATCATGATTGACCAAAGTGCTTACACAATAAAATCTAGATGTTATACCTTCTCTTACTTTATCTTTAACTTTACCTTTATCTTTCACACAGCAGAGCCTGCACATTGTTTTGAGGGCCCTCCTATGTAACCTGACTGCGCCAGATTGCGGCAGTATTGAGTACACAAGTTCCCTCCTCCTGCCTGCATCTGGTCTCTCTCAAGCAGAAACGATGAACCCGAAGCAGCGGGACCAAAATCTGATATCTCCTTAATAATTTCGAGTTGTAGTCTTGTTAGGTTGTGTTTACATTTGCGCTGTGGCACAGCTACAATACGTCACCACCAGTCTCACGTTGATCCCGCCTCTAGCGGCCACATATGGCCGCATATCGCTCCGATCAGAATGTGATCGGAGTGCATCGTCTCTGCCCGAAAGAGACCAGATGGGAGCAGGAGGAGGAACTCACTGCTGCCACCAGCTGGCGGAGTCAGGTTACCTAATATGTCCAGCTTAAAAAAAAAAAAACATTGTGTAAACACAAACATTGAAGACAAAAGTGAGGACGCAAATTGTGATTGGCTGGAAAGAGATGATGTATGATAAGAGCTCCCCTCACTTCACACAGGTGTGTTTTTTTTAGATAGCGCCGTAATATGTCTAAATAAATAATAACCCTCCAATCTGTTACCCACATGCTAGGTACTCTTATACATTTAAGAGATATACTGTAGGAGCACTGCGTCCGTCTGTAATTATAGCCAACTGAGACCAAGTGCTCTTTGGAGAGGGTTATCAAATGCTAGATTATCTTATTATTGAAAGAAGAAAAAAACACCATAATAGCTTAATAGAGGAGCAAGACTGTGTGAAGTGTTGAAGTGTCAGGACTTATGGGACCTTCTAGCCTTTATAAAGTGCAATTTGTTTTCATCTTATTCTATCAAGTATATTTCTTTTCTTTTTTTTGTATGTTTTTTTCCGAAAGAGGATATATTTGAATACAGATCTCTTTCACTGTGCTAATCTTAAAGAGGATATATTTGAATACAGATCTCTTTCACTGTGCTAATCTAAAGAGGATATATTTGAATACAGATCTCTTTCACTGTGCTAATCTTACTAATCTAAAGAGGATATATTTACAGATCTCTTTCACTGTGCTAATCTTACTAATCTAAAGAGGATATATTTACAGATCTCTTTCACTGTGCTAATCTTACTAATCTAAAGAGGATATATTTACAGATCTCTTTCACTGTGCTAATCTTACTCACTCTAAAGAGGATATATTTACAGATCTCTTTCACTGTGCTAATCTTACTCACTCTAAAGAGGATATATTTACAGATCTCTTTCACTGTGCTAATCTTACTCACTCTAAAGAGGATATATTTACAGATCTCTTTCACTGTGCTAATCTTACTAATCTAAAGAGGATATATTTACAGATCTCTTTCACTGTGCTAATCTTACTCACTCTAAAGAGGATATATTTACAGATCTCTTTCACTGTGCTAATCTTACTCACTCTTGCTTTCTGTGTCTCTTTTCTCTTTTCTTTCACCTGCAGGATCAAGGAAAGATTGGTGTTATCTTTAATGTTGGAACAGATGATATCACCATCGATGAGCCTGCGGTCATAGTAAATGATGGCAAGTACCACGTTGTGCGCTTCACACGCAGTGGTGGCAACGCCACTCTCCAGGTGGACAACCAGCCAGTCATAGAGCGCTATCCACCAGGTAAGATCATAGTGAAGAACTATGTTGTAGATAGAGAGATGACGTCAAGTTGGGGTGCATGCGTACTAGGTGTGTTTCTGAAAAAGCAGGGAGAAGAGAACATCCTTGACAAGTCTGAAAGAGAGAGAGAGAGAGAGAGAGAGAGAGTGAGAATGTACAATGAGAAGTTAGGGTGACAGCCTTGAATAGTGAGAGGGACTTCCAGGTCTGCTCGTCACACAGGCCTCATAACTTTGGGGATAGTTTTGCAATGTACTTGTAAGAAGGTCATAATGGAAATGGAAATGTGCCTTTTGACAAATTGCAAGTCAACACTCTTTGTTTTCCACATACAGATCAATATTAATGTGAGACGTTTTATGACCAGATATATTTCAAACTCTTTATGAAGCAGCCACAGGGACGTACCACACAAAACAACAAATAACTATCTTAAATGAAGATATTTAATTCAAGTCACCCTGCTTAGTACATCTAGCAGTACATCTAGCAGTTAATGTTTATTTGCAACAGTGAGTTGCGTCAGCACCTTGGAAAGGTGGCAGTTAAGCTGAGAATGGTGTGTGTGTGTGTGTGTGTGTGTGTGTGTGTGTGTGTGTGTGTGTGTGTGTGTGTGTGTGTGTGTGTGTGTGTGTGTGTGTGTGTGTGTGTGTGTGTGTGTGTGTGTGTGTGTGGGGGGCTGTGTGGGTGGCTGTGTGCATGCGTATCTCTGCAAATGTTTTGATTTCTTCTTTTCTTATTTATTTGTTGCAAAACATTTGCTGTGACATTGTGTATTTTTCCTGTAGACAGTCTTCCATTGACCCAGTTTTCTCACTGAGGAATACATGCTGACAAAAAACATTAGGTTTTTCGGTCTCTATTCTATTTGTGAATTCAAATAGACAACTATAAAAATGTGATCATTGCTTTCTACGGTGTATTCATATTAAATTAAAACAACATTGATAATGTGCCAACTGGAATTTATTTTGGACCAAAAAGTGTCTGTCTGTCTGTCTGTCTGTCTGTCTGTCTGTCTGTCTGTCTGTCTGTCTGTCTGTCTGTCTGTCTGTCTGTCTGTCTGTCTGTCTGTCTGTCTGTCTGTCTGTGTCGTACATCATACACTGGATGAGTAACTACTTCAGGTATTGCATAAGAGCAAAATTATTGCCAAGTGCGATGCGAAGGTGCAGACTAGCCGACACCAACGCAGGGCTAAATGGACAATAATGGACACAACGATCGTTGCCATGTGAATATTGTCAATTCTGTGAAAAATACACAAATGTTTATGGAAACCTGGTGACTAATCACAGACACAACTCCTTCCTCGTCCACTTACTGAATTTATTCTTATCCACTTAAACCCTATACTTCATTGACTGGGGTCTGCACTTGATTCCTCCTTTTTTCCCTCCACACCAAATCTTTCCCAAAAATAGCCGATATCTAAAAGCTTCTTAACACATTGCATTGTAAGCTTATAGATTGGCTATTTTCAAAGAATGTTTGCCTATTATGATGTGATCAGAATAGGGTTTCTATGGTTCAAGTGGCACTGCATCATGCATGGATCAGTCTATGTGTTCCCATGACGAGACCAAGACAACAACTGAGTTTACAACGCTTTACAACACTCAGTTCTAATAGAACAAGTCCAAATTGATTAAATCAATGAATTACCAGCTGCATTATTATTATTATCTGCGGGGGTCCGCTGTAACTGCCTCTATATCAGTTTCAGCGCAGTAGTTTAGGTAGGAACCAACATTCTCTAAGGCGGAACTATTGTGTTCTGAGTCGGTCGTTTCCGCCCGGACATATTTGCGGTGCGCGAGCGCACACACACACACACACACACACACACACACACACACACACAGAGAAACAGAAACAGCGCATTGCGGTTTAGCCAATGAGAACACACACAGAAACATCGCATCACAGTTTAGCCAATGAGAAAGCCAACTGGACTAGAGGACCAGAGGACTAGCTTGCACATCGATGATAGACTCAGCTTGCTATTTCATAGCAGCTGGTAAAAAATAACATTCCTTCTTTCAGAGACATTGGTATTAACATTGCTCTTTAGTGCTTCATCTGGCAAGACCAAGACTATGGTACATTTTAAAATCCATTGTTGAAAAGATTGTGTTAAACTTTAGGGATTCCATGAATATCAGGACTATAATGGATAATACACATCTATTACCTCAACATGAAACACATGTGACTGAAGGGAGGGGGGGTTTAATTGATTTGGACTTTGGTTGTGTTTGTCTCACCTTTTTCCCCTGTTTGTGACATCCATGTATGTCAGTATCTATCAAATCACATTATCGTTTTCTATCATAAATATGTATTGTATGTTACTGTCCAGCACAATGAATCTTCCTGGTTGTTCATATAATGTTTTGAACTGCTTGCTATTTTTAATGCATATGTGACTAAATCATAATAATCTGTAATCATCTATATTGTAATAATATATTACTTGTTTTATTCAATTTGTTGACTTTTGTATACATCTTTATGTGTTTTCTGAACACTTCAGCTTTGCTAAAAGACATCGTAACTAGCCAATCACCACTAACTAGGCTAGCATTTTATAAATAGCCTAAACATTATCCTAATTAGTGTACTGCTGCTACAGTGCATACCTCTAACTAGATACTAAGTAAAGCACAAGTTTCTTTTTAACTCAGATCTGGGTTAAAATGTACAACTTGTTAAACCTGTTAATCTTGATAATCCTGTTTCTAACCTTGTGATCTTTCAACTTCCAGACTTTTAACCTATAACCTGTCTCTCCAAACTCTTCTGAAGGGCACTATGATAATGAACGACTGGCTATTGCTAGGCAAAGAATTCCATACAGACTTGGTCGAGTAGTTGACGAATGGCTACTCGATAAAGGTAATAAATAATTAATTAATTAATTAATCCATTAAATATTTCCTAAACCCTTACACCTGTCCCCCATGAGAGGTGCAGTGCCAGGAGACAAGGGTGACGAGGACCAAATCCTGTCAACCAAATAATACTCTAAATTTCAGTATATCAATTGGAGCTCATATTTAATGTAAATGTCAACAGAATCTGAAATAATGCGGTAAATACTATTAAAGTGTAATTTGTTAGCCCTCCCTTGTCATCCTTACCACTTGTGGAATGGCTGCACCTTTTCAGATATTTTAAACCTGTTAACTAAAACACATAATCCCTGACTAACCCTCCAACCCTCTTAATAATACATGTATGTAATTAGATGCTGCAATTCCTCTTCTGTGGCTCATTTATGGTAAAATATGTAATAATATTAAAATTCTGGGTAACATTATTACCATATATGAAACTAATACGCAGTATATTTTAACTATGCTAACATGGCCTCATTTATTAATCCTAAACTGATATTAACCCCAACCCCCTATCAGGCTATTTATTGCTATAACTTCAGCTGTTCCCCTCCCTGAAATGTTATATCTTGTGCTGCCTGTACCCGGACAGCCTTCTCCAGTTCCAATAGATGTTTCTTTGTTGTTGTTGAATAGTTTCACGGCGACAGGGAAGGGGATCAGGCACTGACAGACTGCTACAGCAGATAGCTGTCCTATTTGCAGCTATTAGCTATGCTAATAAGTATTCTCGTGAGACAGGCTGAATACTGCAACCCCCCACCTATGATATAATACTTCTTATCAGCAAAGCTGCTGACAACACTGGAGTCAGATTGCTGTAGCTGCAGCCAGGGAACAGAAACAATGGCGAGTCCATTCTAGAACATTTTCATCATTTTAATGTGCCCGCCTAAGAAGGCCAAGTTGTCAGTCAAGTTCTTGAATTGACAAACCTTCAGTCTGAAGCGCAGTAATTATGTAATTTCAAGTGTCCACAATGCTAAAAGACATGATATTAACCTACTGTATAATGTGAGCAGACAATGTGCGATAGGCTGGAAGCCAGGTCCAGCCCTCAGGATGTTTCCTGCTGCTTTTTTTCTTTTAACCTTTCGCCATCACAAGTTTCCCCAATATGAAAACCCCTTTTGGGACATGTTTCTGGTGAAATTATGCAAATGAAAATGTAAATACTACAATTGACTAATAGCCATCAAGTATGATATTTGGCAGGGAGTATCCTGAAAATAGAGAAGGTTTGCTAAATAATATTCTGTTGCTTGCTGCCATTCTATTTTTATGTATCTCCAAAAATACAAAACAATTACTGACACATTCTCATCAAAAATGATTATTTTCCAGCACTTGGGGGTCAATATCACTGCTTCACTTGTATGTTGGAGTATATCAATATTGTGATATGAGACTAGATATATCGTCTGAGATTTTACAGGATACCATCATTTTGTGATGTGGCCTTTCCTTGTTTTAATCACTTAAGACTTATTTTGTACTAGTATTATTAGCATTTTTAGGTCTATATAAAAAATATTTTAAAAATGACAAAACAGTGAATCTACAAGCTCACAACACATTGCAATTGCAATGTGTTTTGAGGTTGTAGATCTGTATCGTCTTTTCTCCTAAATCAGCTGAAATGGATCGTATCGGTTGTGTGGTGAGCAGTTTATAGTTAATGGCTTGAATGTTCACCGACTTAACCACCGATTTACTGCACTACTCAAGTTCTCCAAATAAGGTGGAAGAGATCCTCCTCTGAAGTGTTGTCATCTCCTAAATCCTGTCAACGTAGAATTTCATTCTGGATTGATGTCAAAATAAATTCTACCTGCAACATTTTTTTCAAACCATGTAGAGTTTGATTTGAGGCTCATTATCTACCTCAAGCAAAATAAAATGTCTTCTTTCTACACTATTACTCCACATCATTCACAGTTGACATCATTTTTTTACCTGGGAAATATGCTGATCAGTATCAACCAGATGGCTGAAGATTTGTTTCCCATAGTATTGATTCATGTTCTTCACTTCAAATGGCAGTAGTAGCAATACATACTGTACTGTATGGACATTATTGTTAGATGCAAGAAATATGCTTACCACATCTGAAAGAGTAGTGACTGAAAATTAATTTCTTTCTGATTCGAGGTACAGTATATTGAATAATTTCACTATAGCCTACTGCAATTTTCAAGATTGAAAGGTCATCTTGGGAAATTGAAGCTTATGAACTTTGGCAATGATATTCACTATAACGTGCTGGAAAATAATCATTCTTTATTGAGAATCTTCCAAGCGGACAGTCGTTATTTTTTTTTTACCATTTTGGGGATGTTGTGGATGATATTTTTAAATAGAATGCCTATTTATGGCTAGATATTTAGCTACTTTCTTTATTTCAGGCTACTCCCTGCTAAATGTCATGACTATTTACGCGATTGTAGTAGGAAGGAAAGTAGGAAATAATAGCGGACAGAAGGTAGCAAAAAACATCCTGAGGGCTGGACCCGTCTCCCGGCCTATTAGAAAAAGGTATTACATGCTGGTCCTTTCTCCCCTACTACGTCTGCAGTCAACTCCAGACCACTACCGTTGTCCTATTAGAAACACTCAAATAGGCACCTAAATAATGTCTGTAACCTGTCATTGTAACCTGTAACCTAAAGTCGTAAGTTGTAAACATGCATCAGTTACCACTGATATAAATAGTCTTTCAAATTAACCATTAAGGTCAGCTAAAAACTAAATAAAAATTAATTTAATTTGCCATATACACAGAATCTCAGAGGCCCATCTGGGTTGAAGAATATACCGTTATTATTTATCCCCCCTTCTCTCTCTCCCTCTCTCTCATACACTCTCTCTTTATCGCTCTCTCATTCTCTTTTCTTCCTCTGTCTTTATTTCTGCCATTTTCCCCCTCTTTCGCCATCACCCTTCTCTCCTCTTTCTCTTCCTCCTTTCCCTCTCTCCCTCTTTCTCTCCCTCCCTCTTCCCGCTCTCCCTCTCTTTCTCTCCCTCCCTCCACTCCTTATTTCTCCCCCCTTGTTTCTCTCTCCCTCCCTTCTTTCTCTCCCTTTTTTCCCTCCCATCTTTTTCCCTCCCTCCCTCCCTATCCCCCTCCACTCTTTTCCCACCTTTTCCTTCTCACTCTGTCTCTCCCAACCAATAGGGAGACAGCTGACCATCTTCAACAGTCAGGCGGCCATAAGGATCGGTGGTAACGACAAAGGACGTCCTTTCCAGGGTCAGGTATCTGGACTCTACTACAATGGCCTGCAGGTTCTGAAGCTAGCAGCCGAGAACGACCCCAGCGTCCTGGCAGAGGGCAACCTCCGCCTGGTCGGAGACTCTCTGTCTGTGTTGACCACCGACACCACCTCTGCTACACCGCTGGCCCCCTCTGACATGTCCACCACTATCATGGAGACCACCACCACCATGGCTACCACCACCACTCGACGTCAGCGCTCTCCCAGCCTGAGGGAGAGCATCTCAAAGGTCAGAGGGTGTATATTAATCCGACGATGGCCATCAAAGTCATGGAGTGTGCATGCGTGTGCGTTCTTGTTCGGGTTTTCCCTCTGACACTATGCTACACCAGGCGATTTCACTTTCACGGTGTTGCACACTTTACACCAGAGAGGGCTGGATTGACAGTCAGATTACTTAGACCTCTGTGTACAGCACTGGTGCATACAGTACGCTGAAGGTATGAGCTACAGTATGAAGGGTTGAGTGCATCCAGGTTTTTATTTCGGTGCAACACTACTGTACATTGGGTGATTTCACTAATTAGTATTAATTAGTGTAATTGGGTTTCAGCCCAACATCGAAACTGCACCACTGATTTCACTAATTAGTTCCACCCTCTCTTATTAAGGGAGTAATTAACTGAACAGGTATAGTGTTTCATTGAATCCCACTATTTTAAGACATTATATCACCAGGGGGGATATAATGGGTCTTCTATTATTCTTCATTCTGCCACCGATACAAATCATTTTGCAGAAAAAAAAAAGTTCCAGCATATTGCCATTTGTTCCTGTCTGCCTTTTAGGCATATGCATGACTTACCTTACCTTTGAAAATGAGAGTTGCTTATTAAAAATCAAAGCTTTTCAAAAGTAAAGTAATTATTTGAATTTAGCTCTCCACTAAGGCTTCTTTACTGTTATTACAATCTCATTGAAATTGGAAAAAGAGACTGTGTAATTCAATTCCCTTTGAAGGTGTGCTTTGTAGTTGTTGATGCAGCAAAGTTGGTTGTCCTCGAGAAAGAGGTCCCTTTTAAAGCTTAAAATAAAGACTGCTTTAAGCAGCCACTGCTCTTTCTTTGTATAACCAAAACATCCATTGTAGCCACCATTGATTGATTGATTGAAAACAGTTTGCAGAATTACAGTACATTTCAAGCACAAACTCAATACAAAGGCTGTTAACTGTGAGTGGACGACCCAATTAAGCATTACACTTGTTTACAACAGGGTCCACCATGTTCAATTCATCAAAACATTTAGAGACGTACAAATAGACACTTCTATATAGACAAAGACCAGAACAGGAATTCATCATAATGGAGGTAAAAAGGGAAAAGAAACATATACAGTGAGGGGAAAAGGGGTGGGGGGCGGTGGGGGGGGGATTCAGATTTTACGGGGGCCAGTTTCGAATTGCAGCCATCCGTAGGTGCCCTTTGAGAGCGGTTTTGAAGGAGTCAAGGGATTCGCATGTCTTAATGACTGTTGGTAGGGCGTTCCACATTTTGGTGGCATAGGAGCGAAAATAATTTAGTCCCTTGTTTGTGCCGAATCTGGGTTGTACATGGTTCGTTGCACTCCCTCATTGTAGTTTTGGTGATGCCTATTGCTATTGTCATGACGAGTGACGTGCATGGAAACCAATCTTAGTCCTTCTATAATCATGTGATTGCAATTCATGCCTCCTGGTGAAGATCTGCGCTCCACCATTCAATTTTGATATAATTTGCAAATTTGCCCTGTATGTACAATTACTACCCAGAGCCACGAAACGCTAGCCTAGTGTGACATGTGATTACCAGTTGTAGATTGTCCCTAGTGTCTACCCCCCCCTCTCTCTCATACTCATTGTCTATCTCTCTCCAGCTTTCTGTCATTAAATCTATATAGAAAGGTAGGTAGGTACCAAAGGTAGGTAGGGTTAGATAGGTAGGTAGGTAGGTAGGTAGGTAGATGGTAGATTGATGGATACAAATTATTTACAGTAACACATTGTCCCGTCCTTTCCTCTCCAGCCCCAGAACTCTGATGATATTTTAGTAGCGTCAGCCGAGTGCCCTAGCGACGATGAAGACCTGGAAGAGTGTGAACCAGGAACAGGTGAGTTGGACAGCTTTGTACCTGTCGGAGTGCTCTCTGCCAGTGGTCTTAACAAACCAGTTTAAAATGCAGTGTGCACATAAAAAATGTATACGGTACTCTTACTTACATGTACACAAGATGTAACACTAACAGAATCTTGAACCTTGAAATAACGTCTGAAGCAAGTGACAGGTTTGAGTGCTAACTTTGTTTCTCTAAAACAAAGTGATTTTCACAGACACATAGCATCTCTGCCATGTACTGTTATAATGACTTCAGTCAGTGCATGTTTCCTTCAACTGAGTAAATCCAGCTAACCTCATGAGCAGGTGCACTGTGATCAATGAATACACATGAGACATGAGAATGAAAGATATTTACTCCTTTCAAAAACCTTCAGGTAACATACCTCATGACACAGAACAGAATGCAATACTTGTCCTACTTGTCCTAGGAATATTCTGGATAATGAGTACATTGTTTCTCTCTGCTTTCGCAGAGACAATTGCTCATTACTCCCAGCTAGAATTTCCTAACTCTGCTCTAATGTAGGCTTCCCCTACCTTCTCTTTTTCCCTTTCCAGGAGGGGAACTAGTGTTGCCCATAATAACAGTGGACTCCCTTGAGCCTCCGTCCATCGCCACCCATTACCCTGCTATTCCACCTCCTCCCACCCTCCTGTCACCCCTCGAGACCACCAAAGAGTCCCTGATCCTCCCGCCCCACCCTCCCTGTCCTCCAGACCAAGAAGACTGCGGTGACCCTGTGGAGGTATCGGCCTTCGGCTCCGGGGAAATGACGGAATCTGACGACGAGGACTTTTACAGCAACAACTCCCCCATGGTCACTGACAGGACAGTCCTTCCTCCACCCCCTGCCGCAGCCGCCGGCGAGGGTGGAGTCCAGAAACCCCGCCCCATACCTCCTTACACCCCTACAACCAACCCCGACCAGCTCCACATCCCAGCGGGCAAAATGAACACCCGTGACCAGGTGCTTCTGCCTCCCGCCGCCCCCCCATCCTCCCGAAACACGCCAGGACTAACGTACCCCCCCAATTTTCCCCATGTGCCCACAGCCGACCCGACCACCCCCGACGAGAAGGCCCATCCGGGTGCCGTGGAGGTGATCCGGGAGTCAAGCAGCACTACGGGCATGGTGGTGGGCATTGTGGCGGCGGCAGCGCTGTGCATCCTCATCCTGCTATATGCCATGTACAAGTACCGCAACCGTGATGAAGGCTCGTACCAGGCGGACCAGGGCAATGGCTTCGCCACTGGCTCCCCCACCGAGGGCAACGGGGCGGTGGTCAAAGACAAAGCGGTGACGGGTACGGCAACGGCCGCTGTAGCCAAGGCCGCCACAAAGGGCAAGAAGAACAAAGATAAGGAGTACTACGTCTGAGACTAGGCAATTAACGGGTCATTATTTCTTCATTCGGTGCCCCTTATTTACCAGGTCCACCTTCAAGATAAACCTCACTGGTTAAAACAAGAAAAACAAAAGGGAAGAGCAATGTTTTGACGGCTACATTTGATTTGAGTATTAATTGCTCTGCTCCTTTACAAGAAGTGGTCAAAGGCTCTTCTGAAGTATGTCACCTGGTTTAAAACTTGTAACTTGGTCTGAATTCACCCAATCTTTGCTGGCATAACATTTTTTTTTTTGCGTTATGCACCAGTTCAGAAGAAGCATATCCTGTTTTGGTTTTGTATATAGCATGGATATGGTCCCAGTACAGAAATGCTGAGTAAGAACAACTGAACAGTTCTGTGTCAGTGTTTTTGCTCATAAAGATCTGTCTCACTTCTACATGTCCTCATTATGATAATATCATATAAGGCAGGACAAGCTCGATGTAGAATAGTGTAATATTTATGGTAGACAAGCACAGAGCAATTCAACAATTCTGACTACAACTAAAAGAAGGCCATAGCCACATTTACTTGGTTATTCATACTTGAATAGTTGCCCCTACAAATTCCATTTTATGCCATGCAGGTTTACAAATTTCCAGTCACCCAGTTCTCTCGGATTACCCATGGCTATGGCTTTATGTTACTGGTACAATGTCATAAACCATATTTTTGAAGCATGAAGTATAGCACTCTTAATGGAAAACACAGAATTTAAAATGGACTATAAAATTATACAGAGTTACTCTAGCCAATGAAACTTATATTTGGATGGATGAGAATGACAAATCTTTCTTTTTATTTTTCGGTGAGATATCACAGTCAATGTGCCATGCCGTTCAATGTAGGAATAATCTCAGCATCATTCATGCCACTCTTAGTGTGGGTGTTTCTCTGTAAAACATAATTTGTTTGTATGTACATAGAGGTTTAGCGGACCGAAGGAGTGTCAACGTGTATGTTCATTTATGGGAGAATGTGGGGAAAGGGTGTGAAAAAGACATTACATGAAAGAGGCTGCCCACCCATCACCACCCCAAACAGTTTCACTGTCAAAACGCTGCAGCCTGATCAGTGGATTTCTTGGGGGTGGAACAGGGGGATCACATTTGAGGACATTTCTCCTATTGCTCCATGGAAAGAGAGAACTTACCCCACCTCATGTCAGGAGGAAGTCTCTCTATCTCTCTCTCTTTCTTTACTTTTTCCTCCTCAAAATTGTCATGGGAAAAATGATTAAAGCACACAGAAAATTCTTAACATATCTTTAAGACATAGCTATTCCTTGTAAATCGGCCAAACACGTATTGTTTTTTCTACCAGTTACTAAAAAGACTATTCTGTGAGATGAATTATTGAAAGTTTGTGAATTGTATTGGTATTTCTCTGATATTTCGGTGTATATCTTGTTGCCACTCCTCTTAAAACATGACATTTATGTTGCCTTTTAAATCCAGAGAAAAAGCACACTTTCCTCTCGCAGCTGCAAATAGGTTTTGTTTTTCATGACAGCAGGCTGGATATTATGCAGAGACGACACAATGGAAGTGTGCATATGTTTTCTTTGTTCTGCCATCTTGTGCTAAAATCATGGCTCACTGGATCTGACATAAAGCTGATGTCTCTTGAAATATGTCTACATTTACTTAAACGATGTCTGTGATTTCCTGTTTTTTTATTTGTTTGTTTTATATAAAAGTGCCATTCAACATGGACTATTCAGAGTCTACTCCAGTCCTCACTCATTGCTATTGTAATATAGTGTTCCTGTGAAATGGATCTTAATATGTGTACAGATCATGGATAAAGAGGAAAATACACTTGATTATATACTTTGTACGCAACTGTGTTGTGCTGCTTCTTTATAGATTCAGTCCAAGGTTTACATTGTCATGTGACCAGCATTTGCATTCGTCAAGCCCTTAATCACTGTTCCAGTCTCAACAGGCTTCAGAGACCCACATTCAACAAAGGAAATGAAACAGCACCCCCTGTCATTAGACCCAATATTGGGCAAGCAAAAACAACAGCAGAAAAGGAAGAAACCATGGTGAAGGATCACAGGACAGGCAGGTGTGCAACAAGTGCAGAGTGTGAAATACAGCAATCCAAAACAAACAAAAGCTCAAAACTATTAAATATCCATACTAGTGACTGCAATAGTAACAATTATACACAATTGTAAGTAGCATTAATAACAAAGCACAAAGAGGGATTGCAAAGGGTCAATAAAGTTCACAAGGCAGTTGCCATTAAACTCAATTAAATCTATATAGGGGCCTAATGTCATTAAAAAAAAACATCTTACCATTGGGAAACTTTTAATCCTTTTTAGGTTGTAGGGCTTGATGAGACAGTTTGTATTCAGTTCTCATGGTCAACTTTGGTGCTGGTGAGTCAAGCGATTGTGGTTCAAACCAGTCCATGACCTATAAGAACTGAACACAAAATGTATGCTTGTCCCCCCAAGAGACCACTTGTTACTTGTTAAGTGCCGAGAAGCCAAGCTCTAACGAAAAAGCCCGGTTTCTGGTTTACAGGACTTAGTATACTGCAGGAGAGTATACTGCAATACAAAGGCAAGAAAAACAATACGATGAATATACATATACAGTACAACTACCCTGCACTATGCAGAAATCATTACAATCAGTGCAATGCCAATCAAATAAAGTTTCCATTTCAATCAGTGCAATGCTGTGGACACTGGTATACTGTATGGTCTTAGTTCAGAGAGGAATACATGTTTAGTGCATTATATTGTATGACAAAATGATCAACTGTTACAGATAGATGCACCTATATCCACTTAATCGGTATAGGCATTATCAGGCTCCTTTTGTGTCAGCCTGTAAAACTACTTAATATGAAAGTCCTATTTCTAGCTTTGTGAAATAATATGTGTGTGTCTATATTGTCTGTATTTGTGAATCCAGGTTGATTTGTCCAAGATAATAGAAGGTATAACTATAATTTGCTTTCAATTGCAACAGAAAGTAGATCGCATGCAGGCTTTATCCTGATTCCTGACACATGTCATGTACTCACTATTATGCTGTATCACACAACGGTGTTGCTTCACGAAAATAACAAGCCCCTCTACAAGCTCGCAAGGCATCATTTTTGTTAGCCTCGGTCCCAGGCTTACTTGGCATGCTACATCGTCATACGATGGAGACTGAATGAAATATTACACTGGCCCATTGCTGTATCTCACTCCTCATGTCTGAGCACTGAAAACATGTACTTGCTGTTATTCAGATCAGACATACCGCAGCAAAATGTTTCTACATGAATGCAGTGCATGCCTTTTCCCCCCTTTTCTTCTGTTGCATTAATTACCATATCACCCAAATTATAGGCCACGTCATGTTTTAAACATGTCTCTTACACTTGAGTTTCATCATCTTGCTCCTCTCTCGCTCTCTCTCTCTCTCTCTCTCTCAATCTCTCTCTCTCTCTCTCTCTCTCTCTCTCTCTCTCTCTCTCTCTCTCTTAAATCTTTAAAGGGGATGCTACAGGAAGACTGCTATGGATAAAGTTAGATCTACAAGCTTTTAGATCAGGTATTTTCGGCGAACGACTCTGTCAGCAATGAAGTATAAATCTGTCTCTATTGGCTAGAACATGCCTCTGGTGTATTGAAACCAAGGTGTTTATTTTTGTAATTTATATTCCTTACTTAGCCAGTAGTCCTCTTTACCCTCCCTGCTGCAGTGTGGCAGTGACACAGTATTGTAATCAGTTCTGTTTGTGTGTGTTTATTTTTTAGCAAGGTGGAGAATGAATGGCCAGATTTTCATGCAACTTGGTGGGAACGATCAAGATGCTTCCAACTAAAATATGGTAAACGTTTGGGTCAAAGTTCAAGGTTACAGACATGATCAAGGTAAAAATCTAGAACGGATGGGCAGACTTCCATGAAACTTGGCAGGAATTATCAACGTGCTGCCATGAAAAGTTGAGTAACTTTTGGGTAAAAAAAAGTCAAGGTCACAACCAAGGTTGAGGTCAACATGAAGCATAGCTCAGGAAAAGAGACAGAAAACAACAACTTGGTGCAGGCAGGTTTTCATTGGTGTCTTTGTAAAAGAAACAATAATAAAGAGAGATTAGAGGATTGAAGGTTCCATAACATTTTAGTAAAGTAATTTAATCTACTTGAATGCGATTTATTGTCTCCACCAGGCCGAAGGCATGGGGAGAGACTAGAGAGTATGTTTTGCAATCCGTCCATGTGTGTGTGTGTGTGTGTGTGACTGTGTCCGTGTGTGACTGTGTCCGTCCGTCCGTCTGTGTACAGTTAATCTCCAGCACCGTTAACCCGGTCGATGCCAAATTTTGCACACACACTCCCTGGATGCCAACGATGAACCTCTGCCCCAAATCTTCCAGAACGGCCTGTTATAGCGCCACCAGGAGGCCGACTTTAGAAAAACACATTGTTTGATATTACTCCTCCAGATTCTGTCCAAAAATCCCACAAATCGTTACACACTATCTCTATAGTCATGTGTTCAAGCCCGGATCTGTCCGATATTTTATATTCCATCCTAATTGGCTAACATTGGCTTTCAAAGTTGGCAGGATTGGCCTGTTTTGAACAAAAAGCCTCAAATCATGAAAGCAGTGTGCAATTTACGTGAAATCCTTCACAGACTTTCCTACTAGGCTGAGGAACATATCCCACCCTTTTCACATTGGCCTGTTATAGCGCCACCAACAGGTGGATTTTTGCAAAACACATTTTTGGAACATATGGCCTCAAGTCCTGAACACAAGACAGCTGCTGACCCCGCCCATCTATGACGCATTAGCTACAACCAATCAGCTTTCTGGGAACATTACTCTATGCGCATGTGCGAGCATGTGTGTCAACTAGTTAGCCAAGCTAGCTTCTTTGAAACATCACATCACGGTTCTGCCACACAAAAATACAAAATACCACGAAATGAAATGAGAAGCTGTCGCTGAGCATGAAAGAGGACCTCCGCAACCGCTGGATATCTAACGGAGACAAGCGTTTATGCCAAAGAGGACGAGAGACCTTCCTCACAGCTCTGCAGAAAACAATGATAAGTTAGCCCTGCAGCTAATCGACAGCTTTGGCTAGTCCACATAGCATAGTCCACCTAGCATGCTAGCATCCTGGGCTAGTGGGAAGGAAAAATCTGAGATTTTCTTGCAAAGGACTGAAACGCGGAAGAAAGGAGAACATGAGGCAAGCTGAACAACAACTCAAGTTTTAGTCATCTTGCCGTACGGGGCTCATGTTGTGGAGAGGATCTCACACTGAGAGGCACAACATGTTCATTAAATCAAATCACACCAAAAGGAAGCTAACGCTAGCCAGCTAGTGAACTGTTATCAGCTATTTAACGTTAGCTAGCCATATTATGCTAATGTAAAGCTATCCGCTGAAATAATCGTCAGTTACCGACGGTTAACAAGCTCGACTATCGACTGATTCATTGTCCCTGTCGACATATATATGGATATTGTTCAATTGAGCTAAATTGGTCGCTACCAAGCTACTGTCAATTAGAAAACTTAAGCTGGGTTGTGGCAACACTGACCTAGCTCTGAAAATGCTGTTTATTTGGCTGGAAATAGTTGTCTGTCTAAAGTAAATCTGTACAGACATTTACACGTCATCACTTACATGATTAATCAGCATTTGCAATGTAAATAATTACATGAAACCAATAAGTAATAGACCATTTTAAGGTGTTATCTTTTTAAATTATGTGCTTGTGTATGTTCCAATACAAATTACTTGAATTCGTTGAATTCCTGTTAACAGAATGCTGACAGAATATGAGGAATTAAATCAAAGACGGCTTTGATTTTTCTTACAGATGAATACTTTTTATACGTTCAGTGGATTACCAATGTGCCAAAAAGTCACTCTCCTGATTACCCTACAAGGACAAGGCTAGATTTTTTGGCAACAGTGCGTTTGTCAGCAAGCGCATTTAAAGTACGAGTTTGAGACGCGAGAGACTGGCATGCTTGATGAAACTGTACTCAGTCCAAATGGTTAAACTGCCATCCCAAATGGAAGTGCCACTGTAGACACACTGATACACTGTGGCTACAACTGCAGCACAGTTAGAAGCCTCCGAGGAGGCCTTGCAACTTTGGGTTGACTTGACCTGAAGGAGGGAGATGGGTTCCCAAGCTCTTCAGATACTGCGGCAGGGGGTGTGGGCTTCGCTCACAGGAGGCTGGTACGTGGACCCCCATCAGAGTACGTTCTCCAACTGCTTCCACCTATACCTTTGGATATTCCTCCTGGCCTTCCCATTTCTGCTCTACATGGTGAGTTAGTTGCAATTCCACAGTTCCAGAGATTATTGAGAGAGAAAGAGAATGTATGTACCGCTCCATGTCGGAAGGACTAAAGCCTCATTTATACTTTGTTGCCTGCTGGTGTTGTGCTCAGTAATGGCAGATCTACAAGTAGCATGTATATCTGCTATTTACTGCAACACCAGCGTGCAATGAGGCTTTAGAGACTGTCTATCATTAGCCTCAGCTGTCTTAATTGGACTTTCTTTTAATGTGTCAAACAACTATGCCCCCTCAAGCATTCATACTGTAGTTTGACACTAACAGTGGGTGGCGGCTTCTTTGTGACACTAGAAGCACTGCAGGCAGTACACTGACTTGTTTTGTTGGTCTTGCCATTTGCCAGACAGACTACGTGAATGTGATGGAAGTCAGTCACACAGCCTTTTACTGATGATCACATTTTTGTACAACCTTGATTTGTATTAAAGCCCAACCGATATATCCTTAATTTAAGCTGTTTTCACTCCGAGTGTACTGTAAACAAATTAATGAACCTGTCGTGTAGCAGAGGTCAGTCCCTGTGAAATAATGGACAGGTGTAAATAACCGGACATGCATTATGCATTATTTACACACAGATTTCAGTTCTGATGATGCGAGGCTATTTGACGCTTCCCAGACAGCTTGCTTTCATTGGATATTGGTGGTTTGGCTGCTCAACATTCAGTCATGTATTCCTTTCACACTAACGGTACGTTTTAACAGCCGGCGAGCATCGGCCGACACATCGCCCGGCATCGCCCGAAAAGATGAATCATTTTTAGCTTTTCGAGCGACGTTGCCCCGCCGTCTTTTCGACCATCGCCCGTTCGCTTCGACCATCGCCCGTTCGCCTGCTATCGCCGGTAGTCGCTGGGTCCCATAGACAAATGATGCACTTCCGGAAAATTCGTCTGGCTGTCACCCACTGTTAAAACTTACTGTAAGGCCAAAGCTCCACTGCAGCCATCGGGCGTCGCGTCAGCGTCACAGAGGGAATATTCCCTTTTTAATCAATGAAGGGTGCTCCACTGCCGACACTGCGCTGTGTTCGATGGCGGCGTCCAACCTCACAATTCGCCCTGGTTCATTTCTTGACATCACACAGTGGGTGGAGCTTTGGCGTAACAGGTTTTAGTTGTAAATATCAAACATGTTTGATATTTATAATCTTACGTTTTGAGAATCAGTCTGTGACATAAGATGACGTCTGTAAACCGCTCGCACTAAAGAGTTAACCAGTTGGCACATAATCAGTTCAGACCATCCTCAAATTAGGAAAGTTTGTTGGGAGGAGCGATTGGCCCAAAATCTATCAAGTTGTTCTTTATCAGTAGAGTCTGCTTTGTATGCATTCATTTATGTGTTGATATGGGGTTTGTGAGACTTTTTCATCAGAAAATGAGTAAAGGGAAAGAGGGAAGAAATGTGTAATTCTTTGTCCCCCAATCCTCTGATTCCTCTCTTACAGTACAGGAGCATCTGGTAAAGATAATATTTGAATTTAAACTACACCTAAAACTACCAAAGTTCAGCATCTCTTTGACGTAGTCTCATGTGACTCCACTACAGTATACAGAGCTCGCCTCATTTACTGTCGTCATCTCTGCCTCCCTCTCAGGCCCTTCCTCCTAATTTGGTGGTAGCAGGGGTGTACTGTGCTGTGGTGGCGGTCTTCTTCACAGCCATAAAGGTGGTTAACTTCCGGCTTCACACCATGTTCGACCTTGGCGAGATCATAGAGCAGAAGCAGGCCTCACTCACGGCCGATGCCCCAAGGGCAGAGGAGGGAGAGGAGGGGTCAGCAACCCATGATGGAAATCAACACAGGTAAACAATGTTAGATAAGCAAGCTTGTCAGAAGCCTTTACACTTCATTGCCAAGTCTAAGGTTCATAGAAGGAATTTACTTTTTGGGATGTGGTTGCAGTGATATAAAGCCTGACACTGATGCATAGTGCATGATACAGACTTGCAGTGCAGCATAGTTGGAGAATCTGATTTATGCAACCACACATTCATCACTTAAAAATATGTAACCTAACTAGGGGTGCATGATTATGAAATTATGACCGGAAACAAGCCTAGGCCCTAGACTGAGGCTTGGCCCAAAGTCTTAATAAAAGTATTAAATAAATATCCTATACTTCCAAGTGTCTGTTTTCACAACTGAAAGACTACTGAATGAGATGAGTACACAAATTAAATTAAAACATTTTAAAGTTTATTTTTACTTTGTATTTGATTTGGCTTTTGTTCTAGACTAGAGGTACTAGACACTTTTGATTTATATTGAACTCCTTGATGATTTTTTTTTTCATTTAAAAACATTTTTTGCTGGCGCAAACCGATTAAAGGATCTGTATAATTTTGAGACCGTTCCAATACCGATATGACATTTTTATCGCCGATATGGCCTATTCCGATTATGCTACCGATTAATCGTGCATAACTAAACCTAAAACCTATACAGCATATCAAAATATTATATTTTGTAAAGGCCTAGCCCTATATCTACTACTGAATGTGTCCATAACGTAAATGGGTAGACCTATTTCCATATTGTTTGAAATGGGGGCACGGCCGTCATTTTGTGAAAAGGTTATCTCCTCACACAATAAGTGATAACCCCACAGACAAACCTTGTAACAGAGCAAGACTGCCGGTTCAACAATGCACAAATACGCACGTACTGTAAACCACGGTGGAGCTCTTTGTCAGGCTGTTTAGGAGTCGGACAGATGGTGTATACGCCATTATTTCACAATATTGCACAGGATGACAGGGTACGGCGTGCCATTGGAAAATCCGATGCAGCCAGCCCAGAGAACCATGACCAGCACAGACACAGCCACTGGGGCCTGTAATATGTAAGAAATAGGACCTCATTAGTCACTTCTAAAATGTCAACTGTTAATAATTGTTGAGTATTAACAATTTGTTGCTTGGCAACATGGCAAGTAGGCTATTCATTACGGAAATGTACAAATGCCTATTATTATTATTATTATTATTATTAGTAGTAAAATATTTGTATTTATGTGATGTAAGTTTCAGGTCTTTGTTTCTCGTCAACTGTCAACTTGATGGGCCGCAATCCTGAATCAGTGATTTATTTTTCCAGACCACATTCTTCTGACTTCCTTTTTCAAATATCTATATATCTAAGTTTTTCTCCTCTTGGCCGTATTCCCACTTGTCCATGTTGTACACTCTAGGTTCACGACCTCTAAAGCCAGAATTAAGGCCATGATATTTAAATTATCGTTTTCAGCTGTCACATTATCAACACTATCATTCTTGTGCTATGATTAATACGATACAGCCGTTTCATAAATCACACATGAACCCTGTCATAACATGATTTCTACAGTTGGATCTGCACTGGTTTCTATGTTAGATTGATGAGAGCCATTAAGTCCCGTGAACAATAAGTGGATGTTTGTGCTATAGTTTGAAGAAGTACTATTGAAGGAGATCACAGCGTACTCAAATGCTGCATGGTGTATTTATTTCAGTCCTCTTTCCACTGCCGTTTTAATTTCCTCACAGGGACAGTCATGTCGGTGTGGAGATGACTGTGTTTCGGAAGGTCAACTCAACACCGCCTGTGCGCTGCAGCTCTCAGCACTCACTATTTGGGCTCAACCAGGTGTCGGTAAGGGTTACTACGTGCTAAGCAGTTGTTAATTTGCGCAGGGCTATTTTAAATCTCTCCCTTCTATTAACTTAAGTGCTTATATTTTGTTGTTAGTCGTCCTATGTGCTTTATATTCACATCCTAATGGATCTGTGTGTGTGTGGTTGTGTGGTTGTGTGTGTGTGTGTGTGTGTGTGTGTGTGCGCGTGCACGCTTGCTTTTAGGAGTTTTTACCTCAGCTGGAAGATACGGGAGGCACCAAGGGTATGTATCTGTGTTTTCATGCAGCCGCCATGCTGCGCATACTGGGCTAGGTTTACAATCTCACTGTGTGTAGTGTTGTATTTTTCATACCAATATGAAGCATACCAGTGAATGGTTCAAACCAGTGGTTACATGTTGTGAACCCCAGTCCCACATAGGGTTGGGATTTGTTAGGATTTGAACGGTTCCGGTTCCTAACGGTTCACTTAAAGGGGAAAACCACCCATTTTCAACATTTTACTATGTCATTAATATACCTTAGAGCTGTTGTGTGGAAAGTCCCCCCATTTTGTATTTCCTAGAACTGTAATTATGAAAAAAATCATTAACATGGTGAAACACATCTTGATGACATCATCAAGATGTGTTTCACCATGTTAATGATTTTTTCAGACCTCTAGTTCTAGGAAACACAGAATGTGGGAACTTTTTTATTATTTCCACACAGCTCTAAGGTACATTAATGACATAGTAAAATGTTGAAAATGAGTGGAATGCCCCTTTAACTGTTCCTAATATTATTATTGTTTCTGACATATGCTTATATTATAACTAACCAAGTACACAAATTCAATTATTGTATTTGCACTTTACAATTATGAGGTGGCACTATTATTTAAACTTCACCACCACCAGCTAGCCACCACGACAATATCATTGTTGCAATTTGTACTGTATATTAAATATACAGTACACATTGCAATAATGATATTGTTGTGGTGACAAATGTTGTGTCTTTAATGTTCAGATTAATTTAATATGAAGGACCCCAGTTAGACCCTAATGGAAACAAGCCATAGTGCTTTCTTGGGTTATAAAATCCTCTTAGCAGACCTTGTATTGAACTGTAGGCTACGTCCCTGTGCTTTTTTCTGCAAGCTGTTTATAAAGTAATCAATGTATGGAGGTATATATGCACCTAAAGGCTCGGCTATCAACAGCGATTAATTTAGAGCCAAACTAGAAAAAGTGCCCTTCTGGGCACAGGTCTCCACCAGGACGATAGGAGTGTGTGTGTGATGTTTGGCAAAATGTTTAGTTTGATATAAACAGTGATATAAACATGTTTGTTTGTTTTTTGCAACAATTTTCTTCATTGTGTTGAGGAAATGCAGAGTCAGATCACTCATAGCATCTCTGAGGATAGAATTCTGGATGAGCAGGACATGTGCAGCATTTTGTACAAAACGGGCCACTCCTGAAGACTTTGGAAGGCAATCTTAGCCAATCAGTGTAGAATCTGAGAAATCAAACAGACTCGTCTTGATCACATGACTACAGAGATCATGTATACCGATTTGCATGAGATTTGGATGAAATCTGTGCGACTAATATAAACAATGTGTTTAGCAGAAATCGGCCTCATGGTGGCGCTATAACCGGCAGATGTGGAGGGATGCAGGGAAAATGTTTTTCCATGCCTCTAGGGAGTGCGCATACAAAGTTGTACACAGAACGATGCAGTTATAGCTAAAAACAGGAATTGCCCTGTTATAGCGCCACCATGAGGCTGGTTTGGAAAATAAATTGTGTCATGTCGTCCTCAGCCTAGTGGAAATGTGCGTGTATAATTTCACGTAATTGCACACTGTGTTTGTGATTTGTGGCATTTTGTTCGAAACGGACCAATCATGTGAGCTTTGGAAGCGAATCTTAGCCAATCAGGAAGGAAGATGGGAAATGGTGCAGATCCGTGTTGATCACATGACTATGGCGATAGTGTATACCGAATTGTGTGATGTATGGATAAAATGTGTACGAGTAATCTACAGAAATGTGTTTTGCCTAAATCAGCCTCATGGTGGCGCTATAACAGGCCGTTGAGGAATATTTGGGGTAGAGGTTCGTCGTTGGCATCCAGGGAGTGTGTGTGCAAAGTTTGGCATGGATCGGGCCAACGGTGCCGGAGATTAGCTGGTAACAGACGGACGGAAGGAAGGAAGGAAGGACGGACGGACGGACGGACGCACACACACACACACACACACACACACACACACACACGGACGGAGTGCAAAACATACTCTCTCCCCATGCCTTCGGCCTGGTGGAGACAATCAAAAGCAGTTGAGTTGCTCAGATAGCACAGATACTGTGCAGATCTAGTAAGAGTAATGACACTCCCGTTGACTCGCAATGGAATGCGGAAGTGCTCATTCTATCTCAATGGAATAGTTCCAGCCATAGGAGCAATGTTTGGAACTATCGCCCATAGGCACCCGCTTTGCGGCGAGATCAAAGCGTGTCACCACTCTCTTACTACATTACTCTGGTGTTAACCTACACCCTTTGGTATTGCTTCTCAAAGTGGGGTCCAGCAGTTCCAGGGGGTCCCTAGCTAAATTTATGAATATCATAAATATCTATTTAACCACTTTAATCATACACATTGGCTATTTGAAAATAGCTACAAGCTCACACACAAAATATTTTTCCGACGGGGGTCCGCAAATACAAATACATATTAATTTAGGGGTCTTTGAGTGAGCAGAGCCATCTGCCTTTCATGATTTTCAAGGCAAAAAAAGCAAAGCACTCTGTCTTAAAATACCATGTCATTCCTAAGTGAGACTTCGGTTTATGTTGTGGTTTTACCCTCTCTCTAAGGGATTTAAAATGTTATGCTTGCAAGTGTTGATCCTATCTGCTTCCATGGAATACTATAACGCTTTGCTGAGGAGCGCAGTGAGTGTAGACATCTCCTGCTTCCCTCTCTGCCCAGAAGAAATGGGGCGGGGACTTTGGACACAGAACACGACCAATCTATAAGCAAACTATGCCTTGCATTGCGGTGCAGTAGCGACGCGTTGCTAGCTTGTAGATTTGTTATTTTTGGTGAACGAAATGCAGAAGTATAAATTACACATCATAGAACGTGCATTCACTGCATCTGATGCAGCAAATTTATCGTGATGGAAATGATGACTCTAAAATGCCGTATCGTGGAGACATTGTATCGTCCCGGCGATATTTATCACCATATCGAACACCCCTACTCCCAACAGCATAACATGTTGAATTTTATTTTTGACAAGTGCACTTGTCAAAAATGGTGTATAGTGCAATGTATAGCATGATGGGTTGGCACTGGAAGAAAATGCAAAATATACTGGGATTGGTATTATACTAGTTTGAACTCATACCAAGTTATATAAATCAGTCCATTCTTTGTTTTGGAGGATGCCTTGATAATATTCTTGATATATCTTGATTAATATTATAACGTTATCTTTCATGCCTGTACTGAGGTAATAGGTACTGTTAAGTGTTAACCACTCTATCTTGACTGAATGAGATTAGCCTAGTGAGATAGTCTCTGAGTATTTGGAATGAGATAAACGGCGGGGTCATAGTTGTCACATCACTTATTCACCATTTCTTCTTGTTGTGCTTTGTACTATGACAATAAAGTCATGTTTACTCTTCTGTTCTGTTCTATTCCTACTAGTCGTGTTGTAACCACAGTTTCCATATTTGCACTTCAGATATCAGGGAGCTAATGCGGGAGCAAGGCAGCAATAATGTAATTGTGACTTCAGCTCACCGGGAGATTCTACGTCAGAGCTCCCAAGATACAATCAGTAGTAAGCAAGCTTTTACTTTGTAGGGTTGCAGAATTAACTGAACAATGTCTGTTTTTTTGTTTTGTTTTTCCTTAAGGTTCAAATCAAGCTTATTTATTGAGAATGAAAAAACAATAATAATTTCATGACCGGCTCGTTTTTTCTAATGTTTATTTCTCGCTCAACAGGGGCTGCTAGTGTCGTCCAGTCCTGCTTGGCTGCAGCTCTCGGAGGGGAATTCCCAGGCCTAATGGGAGTGTCTGGAGTGTCAAGCGTTTTCAGAGAGCCTGGGGATTGTCTGTCTATACCACCCTCCCCCTCCAGTCAGGAAGACGGTGGGGAGAGAGAACACATACTGGAGGTGGAGGTTGGGGCGCTGGAGCGACTGTCTCCCCAGAGTCCTGAGGGACACTGTATGAGGGCTTACTCTCCCCTTGGTCCCTCCGCTGAGTCCGAGAGCCTGGGGGAGACTCCCCTTAGCCCACTTATAAAGAGCAGCTTGAGCGAAGAGCTAAGTCAGAACCTTCTGGGTCTGGGCCTCGACCCTGTCGCATTTGGCCCTGGGACAGAGCACCCGGGAAGCCGCAGTGGGGTGGCCCTAGCCGCTGGTTCCACGGATAGCTGCTTCAGTGCCGGAGGGGCCACGACGGACCGTGAGACCCTCAGCACCGTTAGCAGCTACCGCAGCGAGAAAACGGACTCCACGCAGCTTGAGAGCCCCTCGTTCAGCCTGCCACGACCCACAGACGCACGGGCGTTCTCCTCAGTCCCTGCCGCAGGCTCTGAGCTCCCCGAGCCCTTGGAGGACCCAACGGCTCAGGACGGCAGTGACACTGACAACCTGTCCGACAGCGTGCTGCTGCGTTCACCTTCCAAAGATCACTCCCTCGGCCAAGGGCTGGACAGGACACTCGTAGAGGGGGAGGACTTGCCCTCTGATATCGCACAGCCACCTCTTCTCCCCCAACAGAACTCCTCCCCCTCGAGCAGTGACCGCTCGATGGACATTCGTGATATAGATCGGATCGCCCTGGTTCCCCCGCCGCCCCCGCCGCGACAGGCCAACTCGGTGTCCTCAGGGCTGGCCCTGGGTCTAGTGAGCTCTGAGCCTGCCCTCCCCGTGTCCTCAGCCCCTTTCCTGCTATCAGACCGGCCTACGCTGCAGGCCCAGCAGCAGGTGGTTCGCCCCAAAGACCTGAAGCTACTGCGGACATCCGCGGGCCACAGGCCAGGCCGACGGAAAGCCCCCCGAGCCCCCCGCAAGCGGGTCGGCGCAATGAGCGGCAGCTTCGACTGTGGCCCGTACAGGCGTCACCACAGCCACAGGCAGCACAGGGACTACATCCCTGTGCGTAGCCGGCTGGGCGTCAAGGCATACAGCGAGAGCCTATTTGAGGACTCCAGCGATGAGGACGACGGCAGCGACATGAGCGCTGGCTCCAGCCTGGGGTCTCAGCGGCGCTACAGCTCCGACGATGATGACGACGACGACGAAGATGACTCGAGTTCCTCTACCTCCTGCTACTCCCCAGACCTCACCAACGCTGGCGTCGTGTCCCCTCTACCCTCTGCAGCTCCGCCGCCCGCCCCACAAAGGGACGGGGAGTTGCCAGACTCTGTGGCCGGCCCCTCACACACGCACTCACGTGCTGCTCATCGCTCAGCCAGCACGGCAAGCGCAAAGACTCACGCCAGGGTGCTCAGCATGGACGGGGCCGGTGGGGGTCAGAGCACCACAGCGGCTGTGCCCCCTGTGGCTCTCGCCATGCCCTTGTCCTCCACTCCAGCCCCCCGCACCCTCACACTCTCCAAGTCTGACCTGGAGGCCCGGAACATCCACACTGACGGCTTTCCTGGAGCTCATCACCACCGGCTGGACTCTCTGGGAGGCTCCTGGACTGGGAACCAGATGGGGTGGAGGACAGGAGAGCTGGTTGAAGAGGGGGCTGTGGGCGGAGGTGAGGTTTTTAAATGGCAGTTTATGTATTCATTTTAACTGTTTACATACACTAATTACAGCACTGGTCTTTGGCATATGGTCTCTGTTGTATATCGTCTCTGTTGTATCTCTGTATTTCAGCTTGTTTTTATGTAAATGAAATAAATAATGCCCTACTTCGTTGTATCGTACAAAATTGCAGATCTGCAAGCTTACAACACATTGCAATGTGACCTCCTGTTTTTGCTACTTTTCATAGCTCATATGAAGATGCAATGCATATGCAACGCATTAGAGCTATGGACCAGAGCTACATTATTGTAGCTCTGGTCTGCTAGTTTACAACTTTTGTCTGTACAGTAGGCAGCCAATGTAGTTATTATTTACTTCGTTTCTATTTTATAGGCAAATATTTTCATATGTCACTGTCCCCCTACAGCCATGGCCCCAGAGGACGGGGGCAAACGTGACTCAGTCAGCAGTGTAAAGAGGACCCAGGCCATCCGCAGGAGACACAACGCAGGCAGCAACCCCACACCTCCCCCCTCCACCATGGGATCCCCACCCAGGTCAGCCAAGCTAAATCATGCGAACAAGCTAGCAATATTCACACAGGTGTTTGAGTTATACTTGTTATAATGTCGTCAATGTGGCGGAAGGTTGGAAAAAAGATATATGGAGAGTATCTGTAGAGTTTGTCACAGCTAAGCTTCTGGGTTTTAAAAATACCAAGCACATTGATTTCATCCTGCACAACATTGAATGTTCACAACATTCATGCTCCACATGAGCGCAGCACTAACCTCCTCCTGTGTTATTTCATATTAAAAATCACACCCGTGTGAAGTAAGTGGTGCAACTCCGTGTGGGAGTCCCTGGTGTGGTCCCCGAGACTTCCAGACCCACAGGAACGTGTCCAGGGTGCCGGCCCAGTTCCGGCAAGCCGCCCCGCGTCTGAAACGGTTGAGAAATGACAGTTACACCGTGTGGGGGTCCCTCTACTGTACTGTCACTGTACTGTCACACCCGAAATCATCATATATACAGTTAATATGTGTGTGTGTTAAGCTGTGCAACAGTGACACTTGGTTGTGAAAACCAACCAAACGCTATTTTCGTGCTCAGACCTAGCCAGGGACGGACACAGCCAGCCAGCCACCCACAGACACACAAAGCTGCGTAAGGAAGTGGTTGCACCACTTAAAAAAATCACACCTGTGTGAAGTAAGGGGCCCTCTAATCAATTATTGTACCAACCTTGAAACATACCGTAGTTACGTCACCAAGAATGGTGGTCCCTTATTGGCCAAGGGTTTCCACAGACATACCGACAGCCAATTTGCACGGACACATATGACGTAAATTCTCCATTCATTGTCAATGGCATTTAATGTTTGTTAAGACAGAATCTGTATGTAGAAATAATGTAGTAATTGAAAATCGGCAGTGAATCTAGATCTGCATGTGAAAATATAATTTAAATGCTAGCTGGGTAATCAATGGAAAAACAAACCAAACTGTCAATGTAGCCTCCAGGACCTCCAGAGGGCTCGGACCTCCTCCCACTCCCGGACCCGTACACTGCCCTCAGCCTTACAGTTCGCCTCCTCGCTGCTGCTGCCCCGTGGTGGCATCCACGAGGCCTCCACCTTCGACGACACATCAGAGGGGGCCGTGCACTACTTCTACGATGAGAGTGGTGAGTGAATATTAATGGCAACTATGCTGCACTTCCTGCGAGTTGTGGTGTTTAAACCTGCGTGCGTGTGTGACCCCCATTTGAGAATTGTACTTACAGTGGTGTAACGATATGTGTTTTTGTATTGAACAGTTCGGCAAGCACCACGAACCAAACCTTTTTTTTAAATCAACTCTTGTTATCAACAAGTCAGACCAAACAAAGTCATGAAAGCTGCTCCATGCTGTCTGCCCCTCCCACCCCCAAACACTATTCCAGTCACAGTCTGAGACATATTGAAAAGTGTGCTATGCTAATACTGCCATAGATGGTAGAGACCAATAACAGAACATCAACAGGCCTGGTGTTCCCTGTGAATTATGGCAAGAGAGCAGTTGGTAAGAAAAAAACGCTATGTTGCGTTTTCTGCATGAGCGTAGGTTTTGTCTGCCGACATCACCCCACTGTGTCAAAAAAAGAGCAACATGCTACAAACCTTCCCTTACTTTTCAACATGCTTAATGTAATCCATATAGTACAGCTACAGGTATATACTCAGTGCTGATAGACTTATATACAGGTACCATAATGTACATTCATAATTTATTTTCGTTGCTTCATTGATATTCATATATTCACTGTACATTTATATTTAGTAATAGACAGTAATCTGTTCACTCATTCAGATCCAGTGCAGATAACTAGGGCCAGCAGCTTAGTATTTTATTTTACCTTTACATAATGCAACAGTAGTGGCTGGAGTGGCCTGCATAGTCTCTTTTCAAACTCTGCACTTGCACTCAAAGAGGTTGATTTGTGTTTCTGGGTAACAGGAGTGAAGAGATCATATACATTTGGACCTGCTGGAGGTGGTTATGAGGACCCAGTGCAGTAAGTTATCAAGCTTTTATATTGAATCATTTTATCCTTTTTCACCCCATGAATTTAATACTTAGATTTGATATTTTTGCTACAGAATGTCTATAATGACATGGCCAAAATAGGAATGACAGTATGAAAGTGATTAATTCCTTTGGATCCATTGGAACACAGATTGTATTTAAAATGTTCAGTTTTTTTACGTACAACCAGACAGAGATGATATGCAGTATTTCAAGTGCAGTATTGTCCCCTTACCTGAACTAGGGCTCATAACTACAGTATACAGGGTATATACTTAACATTTGTTGACGTTACCTGACTTGCAGGGAGAGAGAGAGACAGTCGCAGTCCTCTAGCTTCACCTCCACTGAGGTCCAGGAGGGGGCACCAGTGCTGTCCATGCTCCAGCCCAGGCCGGTGGTTCTACAGGGTATGCAGGTGCGCAGGGTGCCGTTGGAGATGCCTGAGGTGAGCACTGCTTGCTTGTTTCATGTGCTATCACTGTGGGGGCGGCGGTGGCTCAGGGGTAGAGTTTCTGGATGGTAACCACAAGGTTTGAAGGTCCCAGCGTGTCCTTGAGCAAGACACTGAACCCCTAATTGCTCCTGATGTGCTGGTTGGTGCCTTGCATGGTTTCCACCGCCATCAGTGTATGAATGTGTGGGTGAATGTAATCAATGGTCAAGGCTCCAAGGCTCCAAGAATTGACAAAGTCCAAACATTTTTTCGTATTTATTTACCTCCAAAACTAATGAACAGCCCAGACAGGATTGTCACAGCCAAGGTCTGAGGCAAAAATAATACTGGCCAAAATACACTTTCACAAACCGAAAGTAAGAAATAACACTTGACAACTAAACTAAGAAAAAAACAAAACAAAAAAACAAGAACTTAAGAAACTGAAAACAGGATATGCCTTCCCTGAAAGCCCTGGCAGCTCTCCCTTGGGGTTGTTTACTCGTTAGTCTCAAGAAAACTGAGTATTTCATTCTGAGCATCATCCCCTCAACATTTCCAGCCTCCCTTACTGTATATCCCAGATGAGAATGAGACCCACCCACAATTAGTAATTAGCATCATCATCAACCCAAATCAACTAATGACCTAACCACTGACCCATGAGTTAACTATACCATTACACATTTCTTTAACAGACTCTGAATGTATTTCAAGGCATCAAATAAATAACAAAACAATTACAATAGAATTTGGCAATAGAGAGTATGCACATGCATGATTTTCCCATCAGGACACGCCCCCCTCATCTAGACCGAGTGGCAAAACATTGAGCAGCATGGAGTGTTGGAGTTTGGAAGCACTCGTTGGAAATCACTCAACCGTCCTGCGTACCACCTGTTTCTAAATGTCACATAATGCAGGAGGCAGCAAAATGTTGTGTTATTGAAAACAAGCACTTCCAAACTCTGACACTTAAAAAAATAATCAAATGCAGGGCATTTCTTGACAGAAAGTAGCTCATAATGTTTCTATGGTAGATTTTTATGAAACAAAAACTTTGTAAATAGAAAGAGGATAATTCAAGCTTTTCGTACAGCTGCAATGTTGGTGAGTTTAACATTGTTTAATGCAATCAGACAGGACTTTTCTGTTTGGATGAATGGGCTGTCAAGGCCAGAAAGTAGTTTTTTGCCACTCAGTGGGCGTTCCCGCATAACTTCCAGGTACGATGATGTCATGTGCATACCCTCTATAGAGCGTCGCAGTCCCGCCTCCTACCCTGGACCAGGAAATGAAACCCAATGCATTTTCCTCATAGACATTTCTTAAAGTATTTATTTAAAGACGGTTACGCCGCGGACAAAGCCAACTCGAGTCGTGACAACTCATGACAACACAAACAATATTTTGGACCAAACAAATAATTAGAAAGAAGAAAAAAACGGCAGGTTACAACACTTTTTTTGTTGTTTTTCTTCTTTGTAATTATTTGTTTGGTCCAAAATATTGTTTGTGTTGTCATGAGTTGTCACGACTCGAGTTGGCTTTGTCCGCGGCGTAACCGTCTTTAAATAAATACTTTAAGAAATGTCTATGAGGAAAATGCATTGGGTTTCATTTCCTGGTCCAGGGTAGGAGGCGGGACTGCGACACTCTATATACAGATAAGACTATATAGACAACAACACTGGCTGCTACACGGACACACCTCCAAGCCAGCTTGATGACAGTCAATTAATGGAAGCCGCTGTGCAGTGTAGGTTCAGTTTTACACTGTTGAGTCTTTTAGTGTACATAAGGTTGCCTCGTGACAGTCTCCCTAAGTGGGCTAAATAAATTAACGCAGAGTATCACTCTAGTCCAGTGCACACCCAAATGGTGTGCCGCCTGCAAGGCACACTGGTGTGACGAGAGAAAGTCCAGGTGTGCTTCAGGAGTTTGTGTCAACCACACATTATTCTTTATACAAAGATTACAAAAAGCTAAGTTGTCTTTATAAGTTAAATACTCAATTTCACACCTGAATTGTATTTGACGAGCTAACGAAGATGAGGTAAATGTTCAGGCGCAGACATATTTATGAACAAATGCACAGACTCCCTGTTTGCTCTTAGCAACGCATGTTTTTGTGTTGAACAGCTCTCTGGAGATTCCTAGTCCGTGCAGTAATTGTCATAATTGCCATAATGATAATAAAACTGGTTCTGATGAATATTCAGGAGTCCTCTCAACCCTCTTATCACCACACCTCTCTAGTTTGACCTGGACCACGAGTCTCTACAGGAGTCCCAGGAGAACACTCTGATGATTGAGGAGAAGGCCAAACCCAAACAATACTATCGCTTCTGGGTGCTGCCAAGGAAGTGGCTGAGGGTTCGCTATGACCGGCTGGCCCTGCTAGCCTTGTTAGACAGGTAGGATGATAGATGGATGTTTTAATAGGGTGTTGAAAATGAAATTAATATGTTGAAAATATGCATATTTGATAGCTCTCACAAAAATAACCATGCACCTACAAGGTGACTAAAATGTGTTTAAAATGTAAATTCTGATGTGTAAAAGCCATGCATCATTCTTTGAATTGTGAAAGTGGATTGTAAAGAACGCTATCAAAACCATGCGAAGTGGTAGTTACACGTCTAGTGCAACTGACCCCACTTCACCCTTGTGTCAGGAACCGGCGCGTGGGGGAGAATGTGTTTGCCGTGGTGCTGGCCAGCCTGGTGGCCTTCCTGGGGTTCCTGCTGCTGCTCCAGGGCTTCTTCAGGGACATTTGGGTCTTCCAGTTCTGCCTGGTCATCGCCAGCTGCCAGTACTCCTTACTCAAGGTGCAGTCCTGCCTCTGGCTTGCAAGAACTGAATCTTCCTCATTCTGTTTTAGATTTTGGAGCATTTTGTTGATGCCATTATCAAGAGAAACTTCAAATTTAATCCAGAACAGGGTCATACAAGCATGGCTATCGAATATAGCCTGGCTAATAAGCCAGACTAATATCACACAACACTGTCGCGGTATATCAGTCTGGGCTGGCTCCACTTGGATTTCATTTCCCGTCAAACATTTTCTCTTCGACGCAATTGGTCAGAGCTACTGTCAGTCAAAGGTCTCAAGCATTGAACGTCACTGTACCAAAGCCCGCCTATATTGCATACCGTGTCCCGATTGGTCCGACCTGTTCTCTGCTGTAGGAAAGAGGCGTGCTACTGAGCCTCGCCAGACCGTAATCCGCTGGTAGGCAACTTTTTTTTGCCAACGGCTGATTCGGTCTGGTTTATTAACCAGGCTATATCGAATAAGCTTCACTTTCTCATGCACCAGCAGTCTAAGCAACTAACAGTTGCAATAAGAAGTGAAAAGGCCACAATCATTAATCTAGAAGCTTAGATAACGAATGTTGGTGCTGTCAGAAGAATGGAGACATATAGCTCTCATCTACATTAGATATTTGATGTATGATCTCTTCATTGTTATCTCCTTAAACTGTTTTTTTTAAACTTTTTTTAAGTGTAACTTACCATCAATCCATGCCAACATCTTTTCTTACAGAGTGTACAACCTGATGCAGCGTCTCCAATGCATGTGAGTGTTTTATTTCCAGTTGATAACTTAAGCACTTGGGTGGTGTAGGGGTGAAGTTTCTGTCCACCACCACGGCGAGTCAAAGACTAGGGGTTTGGATCCTCTGTGTCGGGTACATAAGGCTGGGCCTGGGTAGCCAAGCACAATTGGCTGCAGGAGGGAAGCTGGATTGCCTTCCCCGGCAATCTTTGCCGCGGCACCAGAGACTCGTACAGGCTGGGGCATCCACTCTACTTCTATTCTTATAATCTTCACTTGTCTTCTGAAATAATGCTGGGCATTACATAAAATCCTTCAGTCTAATAGATAGATTTAAAAGAACATCATGAAATAATTTGACATTGAAAACCTTCCTGTTTTCATTGAATTGTCAGCTGGAAGCGAAGTAATTCACCCATTATCTGCTCTCTGTTCGTTCCCTCCTGACAACAGGGCCATAACTGGATCATTGTGTACAGCCGGCCGGTGTACTTCTGCCTGTGCTGTGTGATGATCTGGATCTTTGACCTGTCTGGAAGCTCTGCCAGGCTGCAGCCCTTCTCCCTCTACGGCGTCACCTTTTTCTCTGCGCAGTTCCTCCTCTGTGCCAGGGACATGCTCATAGGTGTGTGTGTGTGTGTGTGTGTTAGACCACTGATTCCCAAAATAAAACATGAGTATGGAGAAAAAAAAAAATATATATATATATATATATATATATATATATATATATATATATCATTGTTTTTTGTTTTTTTCCCCCCTTTAAAACCTTTAAAAAGCAAGGCTTTTGCACACCTACAGGTGACAGGTGTAAAGGAGAAGAAGTGACTCTAACCTAGTCTAACCTAACTGTCTAACCTAAGGTGGACCTATCAGGTCAAACCAAAGTGTGACATCACTCATTTAAGGTGACAGGTGTTCTCATATGGATAAACGAGAATAAACAATCTCTTTGAAGTTTGAACTGTAAGCCTCAAAAGCACAAACCACACTTTGAGGGAGCAACGTCATCAGGTTAACATCAGCATCCCAATACGCTTGTAGATTGTCTGTTTTAGATTGGTTTTTGTACATAATATAAGTGTTTCAAATAGAATGAAATGTTTTGACTAATTTAGTTTTTTGTTTTCTCCAACAGTGTTTGCATTGTGTTTCCCGGTCATTTTCCTGTTTGGGCTCCTACCTCAGGTCAACACCTTTATTATGTGTGTGCTGGAGCAAATTGACATGCACGTCTTTGGGGGAACTGGTAAGAACATATACATATACAGATATATATTGTTTGACAAATGAAGAATATAAAGCGAGAGCGAGGGGTGATTGATTGGTCTTGCTGGCTCAGCAACTGGCACATGTCGATCCTGGGTTCAAAATACAACTGAGGCCTTTGTGTTGAGTTTGCATGTTCTCCCCATGTTCACTTAGGGTTCTTTCTGCACGTCAAAGTTGAAAATTAGCCGCAAGGATAACACTGGCACACTGACAGTGATGATTTCTGTTGATTAAACCATTCTGGACGGCAACCCGTTTTGGTGTTTTAACTAAGCATTATGTTATACTTTAGCTATTGAAAAATGGCAGATCTACAAGCTCATAGCGTGCCACCGAGTGGCGCGCTACGAGCTTGTAGGTCTGCTATTTTTGAAAAATCGTGAAAATGTGGCACAAATATTTGAATATAAATTCTTTCAGAAGACTTTCGACTTTAGACGTCTGTGCTGTGAAAAAATCAAATCCATGTCTTGTCTCTCTCCACAGCCACTACCAGCCCCTTATCGTCTCTCTTCAGCCTATTTCGCAGCGTCTTGGTGGCTGCTCTGCTGTATGGGTTTTGCCTTGGTGCTATAAATGTAAGTGGCAGCCAGGACACTTGAGAGCGAACATCATGAATAGAGAAACATTGTTCAAAGCGAGAGGAAGAGCTATGGCTGAAAAGGGTAAAAAAAGAAAAAACAAAAGTAGAAATAGCATAAATAATCCAGATGCAGGCACTCAGGGTACTGTAGGTTTGAAAAATGTAAAGGGCCTTAAATTAATTGGGCTAGAATAATAATAAAAAATACACCAAGACATGTCAGTTTACGCTTTCTTCAGGGTGTGAGAAATGCTGCTTCTTCCGCCCACCACAATGTGAATAAGTCAGATGTGATTAATGTGTCATCCTCGATTTATATCCTACATTCTGTAGGCTAAAAAAACGGGCAGGTTGTGAGTTGAATGTGAATGTGGTCTCTCCTCATGTTCTGTCTTTTACCTTTTGACCTCCAGGCGCCGTGGGGTGACGCCCATGTCCCGGTGCTGTTCTCCGTGTTCTGTGGGCTCCTTCTGGCCCTGTCCTACCACCTCAGTCGTCAGAGTAGTGACCCCACCATCCTATGGTCAGTATTCTATTGTCTTCACATGGCATAACTACTTTTATTTTATTTTTATTGAGTGACACATCACTTGACACTGTCGTTTACATTGAAACAGCCTGGATTCATTCGCAACATATTTTGAGATGACTGTTTTATATGTTGCCTAATAATATGTTTTGATGATTGAATCCAGAACAAAGTATATTTTGTGTCAAAAGCAATATTGCACTCGAGGTTGACTGTTACACTGTCGGCATGGCTGTGATTATCTTCAGCCGGTGGCCTCGTAACTACAACCGATTCACATCTTTGATATATCATCACATATCAGTATCCCAGTAGTGTTCTTTTTGTTCCCTCCCCTCCAGGTCGATTGTCCGAGCTAAATTATTCCCAGAGCTGGAAAATCGGACACCAGAGGAACCCCCTGTGGAGATCAAGGACCCACTTCCTGAGAAGCTACGCAACTCTGTGGTAAAGAAGCCAAAAACCCTTAATAAGCCTTAAGAAACTGTTCTAACCATGGTTGGTGCTGCTTTACTTTTGGTTTTTGTGCCTGGGGTTTTGATGGCAATTAATTTGTTTTGTTTCAAGCTAAATCTAATGTTCCATGCCAGGTTCTCGTGGCTCTAATGTGCTGAGATGAAATCCAGGCATGGATTTGATTTGACAGTTTCATATTGATTGGTCGCACGCACCACAGTTTCATATTGATTGGTCGCACGCACCACAGTTTTACATTTGATCATAGATTGGATTCACTGATATAATGCTTGCAGCGGGAAAACATTAAACTCTCTCTCTCTCTTTGTCTTTTTTCTTATAGAAAGAGATTCTTCATTCAGATCTTGTCATGTGTCCCCTCATGGCAGTCATCACCTTCGCCATCAGTGCCAGCACAGTCTTCATAGCTCTACAAGTTAGTTGTCAGCCATCCCCTTGCAGCGTCATCGTATTTCTTTTATTGGAGCCAGATGGACAGAAAGATGTAGACACAACTAGACCAATACCAGACTACCAATACATGACACATTCCACTTAGGGAAATACAAGTCATCCAAGCACTAATGTGTATCTCCCTTTTTAACAAAAAAATGCCCATAGATTTATTCAGAATAGAGACGTAGGGTGCCCAGTGCTTTTGGCCGATAAAAAAAAATTAAAAAATAAATCACAAAAAATTCCCAAAGACATCCCCAGACGTTTTGACTCTTGGGCACCACGGGGTGATTATGAAGACGCCTGGAGATTTCTGTCCACTGTTCAATTTCTCAACTAAAATGTCTGTTATTTCTACTGTCTAGTATAGAATAACCTAGAAATGTTAAAACATGTTAGAAATTTTCCTAATGCAAATGTACCATATGCTTGAGCTATTGTCAAAAGCCCATAGAACCAGAGAGTAGGGCTGTTTGTTTTTGGTAAAATAAATTCTCCAAATATGTTTTTATAAAATAAAAAATGCAAACCAAAACAAATTAAAAAAATCCCTTTGGGATTAATAAAGTGACAACTTTTACAATATGTCCATCAATTACCATTATACAAATTAATTCCTTATTTATTTTACATTTTGGACGGGGAAAAAGCCAATTTAACACTGAGGTGCCCACAATGTTTAGGTGCCCACTCCTGCACCCTTTTGCAATGTGAAATGCCACTGAATCAGTAGGCCTAATCTTTTTCCACTTTGCTTCTGTCTCGTCATACGTATATGGGTGTGTACTATGGCCATATATGCTGATACTGTATGGCTCTTTTCAACTTGTGAAAGCTGAAATGCTTTTATTGTGAAGGCAAACGTCTCACATCCTGCATATTTTCTTGTACCTGCAAATAGCCGATCTACAAGCTCACAACATGTTCCGGATGCGACGTGTTGTGAGCTTGCAGATCAACCATTCTTAGCATACAACACATCGTACGACGAAGCACAAGTCAGGCTTCACTTGACAGCTGTGTTACACAGCACTCCTCGATGCAAACATAATAAGCTATGGGAAGCTAGTTTTCGGTGGCAGAGTGGCACATTGAGGTAAACTTATGTTTGATTAAACACAATGTTTTTGGGTCGGGACATGGCGACAAGTTCTACTTCTGTGTCTTGGATCAGCACGAGCGGCGTGCACATCATCATAGAGTTGTGACTGACTCTGAGCTGCGAGCATCAGAGTGTGATTACGTTTAATTTGCTGTCAGGAGTCGGGACAGATTGGTGTTTTTTCAGCTACATAGTAATGCCTGTTCAGGGTGTGTTTTAGCTGGGTTTTCACCTAGCAGGCTCTATGGAAATCTGGGACACTGTTGTACGAAGTGAACTGTCAAGAGACTGACGTTCACATATGTTCAGGGACAACACTGTCCAACACTGGCAAGACTGCGCATTGCGTTAAAGTACTTTAACACAATGAATTAACACAATTGATTAACGCCTTTAACGCGATCATTTTGACAGCCTTACTTTTTATACCTTAAAGGGATAGTTCAGATTTTTTGAACTTAAGTTGTATGAAATACTTGCCATTAATATAGTGGTTGCAACTGTATTAATTGATTGCCCAAGTCCCATGGTGGGAGTTCTGCTCTGGTTTTGGTCAATATTAAGTAGTTCCGGTCATTTTGTGGGGGGCACTGGGGCCACGCAGTAAAAGTAAATGAATCCACAAAACGAACGTAATTTGTATTGTTGACCTATTTCTAAAATATTAGCGTGACTTTCGTTCAACTTTGACCCCTCTATCACATGGAACAAATTTTTGGGCGTAGTGATATGGACACAAAAAACATAGTTCTGTGTGATAGAGGGGTAAAAAAAGAACGGAAGTTGCACTAATATTTTAGAAATAGGTCAACAATACAAATTATGTTAGTTTTGTGGATTCATTTACTTTTACTGCGTGGCCCCCAGTGCCCCCCACAAAATGACCGGAACTACTTGATATTTCACCAAAACCAGAGCAGAACTCCCACAACAGGACTCGGGCAATCAATTAATACAGTTGCAACCACTATATTAATGGCAAGTATTTCATACAACTTAAGTTCAAAAAATCTGAACTATCCCTTTAATTCAAACGAAAGCACTTTGTTTCTCAGCGGTATTAAACTTCCAATGTTTGCTTCATCTTTTTAGCTAAACCTTCCTCTCTCGCTCTCTATCTAATTTCCCCTTTTCCCCTCTCTCATCCTCAGCCTGCTCTTAGTTTCGTCCTGTACATCATGGCAGGAGTGGTGGGCTTCCTCACGCATTATCTCCTGCCTCAGCTTCGCAAGCAGCTACCCTGGTTCTGCCTGGCGCACCCGGTCCTCCGCTCCAAAGAGTACAGCCAGTTTGAGGTCCGAGGTGAGTGGCTTCTTTTTATTAATTTTGTATGTATTCATTCATTTATTCATTTCAATTGTTGCTTGTAATTCATGCGGTGGTCTGCTACAGATGCTGCTCAGCTGATGTGGTTTGAGAAGCTGTATGCGTGGCTCCAATGCGTGGAGAAGTACTTAATCTACCCGGCTGTAGTTCTCAACTCCCTAACGACAGAGGCCCGCGCTGTGGGACAGAACCATAAAGAACTGGACATCTAGTAAGTATCTTCACACGTCATGAACTGTTATATCAGTTTGACACTCAGTTTTCTGATTTACTGGAACCTCCAGTTAAGTGCAATGGTAGATACTCTTTGATGTAGTGAAAAGTCCATGTGCACACCTACAAGGACAACCTTGACAACCACTTAAACCCTATACATAATGTAGTTGAACAGATTCCCAAGGGCTATACTAGGCCCCATCCTCTTTTCGCTCTACAGCTGAAAATGGTCGATCTACTACCTCACAGCGAGGTGCGTTATGACACATCTGCTTCCCCCAGAATTGGGATGATAGGAATCAAATGGTTAAGTGTAATTATGTACTACTCCAGTGGTTTTCAACCAGTGGTCCGGGGACCACCAGTGGTCTTTGAGGGGGTTCCAGGTGGTCCCCAGATAAATCATGGAAAGTTGGTAACCTAATGGACCCTCATAGATCTTTAACTCTTGAGAGTGTAAAATGAAACCTCAATTTGGTTTCATTTTACACTCTCGTTATGTTAAACGTCTGCATTACTTAATTTACAGGAAGTCTACACAATTAGAGAATGTAGAATGATTGTTATCTTGGTCAATGTTTGCCTGTTATCTCTCCTATGGTACCAACATCAATATGGAATTGTGGACAAACCTTATGCAACAATAACAAAATATTCTTTAGTTTTGTGTCTGAGAGGCTAAATCTCATCAACTGGTGATCCGTGGCTCAAATGTCGAATAAATAATGGGCCTTGATATGAAGAGGGTTGAAAACCACTTTACTATTCTATTGTGTCTCTCCACTCCTCCAGTAGCCGTGCTCTCTTCATCTCGGTGGCAGGGATGAAGCTGCTGCGCTCGTCGTTCTGTGCCCCGTCGCTGCAGTACGTCACGCTGTGCTTCACCACGCTCTTCTTTCACTTTGACCATCCCAACTTCTCTGAGACCTTCCTCATCGACTACTACTTCATGTCCATTCTCTTCAGCAAGGTGAGAGATGCAGTTTTTAACCCTAGTGTTTGGTAGCATATCTGCTGGTTGACCAAGGTTAGAGTGTACATGCTAGACTTTACATTAAATTGTTCTTGAGATGTGCTGTTTGTCAACTGGTAAACATCTTGTTCATTCTGGTTTATTCATTCTTCTCTTTACTTTTTAAAGCTCTGGTTCTCAAAGTGGTGTCCAGGGACCCTCAGGGTGTCCTTGAGGGGGTTATGGCAGGGTCCTTGAAATCAAACAGTTTGAGAACCACTGCTTTGAAGCACGTTGTGACAAAGTGGGCCAGGTGTGTGTGTGATTGCTGATGCATGTGTCTTTCCCGTGCCAGATGTGGGACCTGCTGTACAAACTGCGTTTTGTGTTGACCTACATCGCCCCCTGGCAGATCACTTGGGGGTCCGCGTTCCACGCCTTCGCCCAGCCCTTCGCTGTGCCCCGTATCCTTAAACACTATTCTCATTGTGTGTGTGTGTGTGTGTGTGTGTGTGTGTGTGTGTGTGTGTGTGTGTGTGTGTGTGTGTGTGTGTGTGTGTGTGTGTGTGTGTGTGTGTGTGTGTGTGTGTGTGTGTGTGTGTGTGTGTGTGTGTGTGTGTGTGTGTGTGTGTGTGTGTGTGTGTGTGTGTGTGTGTGTGTGTGTGTGTGTGTGTGTGTCTGACTCATCAAGTATATTGACAATTTCATCAAATAAAACTAGACTAAAATGTTAGGGAGAGACTAGTGGAGAATAGAGACTAGTGGAGAATAGACGACACATTTTATGTTTGGTTGCTGGTGTTTGTGAAATTCTGCTGCTCTAATAGCCCTTTACTGCAAAGGCTATGGGTGCATATGTTACAGGATCCATCTATTGCATATTGAGGGAATTTTATTTGAGCAATTCCATTTATGTCGGAGAGATCCTTAACTTAATTATCTCAGACTCTGCCGTGCTGTTCGTCCAGGCTGTGTTTTCGGCAATATTTTCTACTCCTCTCAACCCAGTCCTGGGCAGTGCTGTATTTGTCACCTCATACACCAGGCCTGTTAAGTTCTGGGAGCGAGACTACAAGTAAGTTGTGTTCGGATTCTGATGCATTGTGTGGTAAAAAGTCACAATTTCGATGTCTACCAGGAAGCTTTTCCGACCATGTTGCATTAGTTGTAACTCTCTCTTGTCCTTCCCTTTCATCTTGTTGTGCCTAGCTTTTTCTTGTGTTGTCTCTTATGAGGTATGATGTTTATGTAGCGGAGTGGCTCATGGTAGAGCCCTGCACGGGAGTGTTTTCTTAAAACACTTTCACAATTTCATTTCAGACCGCCGGCAGTTAATGTCTGCCCACCGCTCCCTCCCGCAACTAAATAATTAAATGCCATTTAGTCCTGCAGCGCATAGTAGTGCGGGTCCCGGAGTCCTTCAGCTTATACATTTTCATTGCGATCCAATATCATTACCAAACATAATGAGAGAGTGGGGCTGTTTATTTGTGAGGAATTCCTCACTCACAGATGGAGGGAGGGAAAGTGTTTTATATTGCGACGGGACATACTGTATATTATATAGGTAGGCTATATATTATATTGTGACACGACGACGAATGTTCTCCTCTGTAGACATTCATATCTTGATAAAGTACATATATGTAAGCTGGTTTATTGCCAGAGGAAGCAGGATTTTACAGGCCATGCTGTTTTTGAGTGGTGTAAACCACTCCTACAACTGGCTTTTTTGTGCAGAAAAAATGAGCATGGTTGCTATGTTCACCCTGTTGTAATGACGTAATGAAATCACACCCGGGTGAACATAGCAACCATGCTCATTTTTTCTGCACAAACAAAGCCAGGTAATGAAATCACACCCGGGTGTGATTTAATTACGTCAGACATGATTTCATTACGTCAGACAGACCTTACACCACTCAGTTCACACGGGTGTGATTTTTATATTGACCGCCTGTTCCCGACCGCCGGTATTTAAATATCGTCCTTCGCCCGCAACATTTATTGGGTCTTGCGGGTACCATGGGATCCTGCTCCCTGAAGACCAAATCCTGAGTTTTGCGTTTACTCCTTTTGTGTATGCTAATGAAACTGCTATAATTAAACAATGCACAAAAGTGAGTTATATTCTGAGATATATTGGCCTTATTGTGCTGTAGTCATAGGCATGAGGGCAAGTACCAATATCAATGTGAAACACAACTTCAAACAAGGTTCAATGTCAATTAAATGAGAACCTATTTTGTTCAAAGCCAAAAGATTTGACAAAGTCATTACGATTCCACCCAATATCAAACTGATGCTGGATAACGTTACATTTATGCTGACAGCTGTTTCTAGATTACAGGTGTAATAAAGTAGAGCTAGATGATAATTTGATAGAGATGTGGTTTGAGCTCTATTATGAGGAGATATTGGCACTCACTAGAACGCCTCGTTAAATGTGGTATGACTTCTCCTACCCTGCAGCACCAAGAGGGTCGACCACTCCAATACGAGGCTCGCCACTCAGCTGGACCGCAACCCAGGTAGGCCATGAGAGAGTCGCCTGTCTTTTGTAAGTGATAAATGGGAACATGAAAGTCAAGGTGGACTTAGAACAAGCTTATACGCCTCAAGGGATCAAGGCTTGGTGAATATGGCTAGACCTTGTTTGGGCAGTACTTTGATTTGAGGAATACTATGTGGTAGTGTCTAGAATGTTAATCCTGGATATGAAATGATCATCTGCACTTTTCTGTAGTGGTCGTAGTAATATTTGTTGTTAAAAATGTACTATATCGCATTACATGGTTAAGCTATGCTTTTACAACATACCCTAATTTATTGAGTGGAACTAGTTTACAAGACTCTGACTACCACACATTTTTCCACTGCCTAAAACAAGATTGGACAAGATTAATTAATGATCGCAGACCGCCTACGGCGAGATCGGACGAGATAATTGTTTATAATGTTTAATAAGAATCTTTACCGGCCTTTGGCGTCACCGTTACCAGGCAAACGGATCACTTCCACCTTGGCGACATGATCGGTTATTTTCCATCCACTGGTCCCCGGCTAGCTTTTCGGAGGTCAATAGTGGCGGCAGAGAAGGAGTTGACTACCACAGAATTACACCAGCAGAACATTACATAACCAGACATTTCCCAGTAGTAATAATCCCATCTGGATATGAATTCATCCATAGACCTATAAAATAAACAATCTTAACTGGGACTGGATGGCGTGCTTGTGACAATATCCATGCAAATACATTGAGAGACAAGAGAGATTAGTCTTAAATCATATTTACACTGTACCTCGGCAAAAAGGGTCTGCCGATCAACTGAAAAGTGATCATGCTGGCTCAGCGGTCCAGGCACCTTGGCTGGTAATCCAGTCTGGATTTTCTCTACAAATGACCACATTATGAAAAATGACACAATGCATATTAACTTTGGGCATCCTTAAAATTCAAATGGTTGAGAATCATTCTAAACCACCTCCCTCTCCCTGTCTCCCCCAAGGTGCAGATGACAACAACCTGAACTCTATATTCTACGAGCACCTGACCCGCTCCCTGCAGCACAGTCTCTGTGGTGACCTGCTGCTGGGTCGCTGGGGGAACTACAGCACGGGGGACTGTTTCATCCTGGCCTCGGACTACCTCAACGCCCTGGTGCACATCATCGAGATTGGCAACGGCCTAGTCACCTTCCAGCTGAGGGGCCTGGAGTTCAGAGGTTGGTTGAGGATAGCACTTTTTAAGTCCTTTAGGTGTTGTCCAGACAGATGTTTTTTAGGTGAGAATGGCACTTTTTAATTAATTTAGGTGCCGTCCAGACACAAGTTTTTCATCGTATTGCCGTTTCATCCACACGAAGCCGGCGTGTTGGGTGACTGAATACGCAATTTTTTTTAAATAAATGAATACATAAATCTGACGCAACCCTTGCATCTGTGTGTACAACAACAAATATGCATCTTTCCTGCCCCCACCCCCCCCTCCTGAATCAGCGGTGCATTCGTGCTGTAAAAGCTACTGAGTATGATAGGGCTTTTACAGCAACATTTACTGCACATATACGACCAGCAGAACAGCATTCTCCATCTGTTATTGTTTACGTCGCAGCATGAGTTGTATGAGCAATTGAGCATGCACATGATCCATGTCTTCTCTCTTTTTGGTGCTTTGTGGCAGCTATAATGCCACTTACAGGCCGGGCATATTCAGTGGGTGTGTGGCCTTTTCGTAGTTTCACATTTCTTGAGGCAATTCTGTCTGTACAGTAACTTTTTAAACATCTGTCTGGATGTGCCCTTAATTTAATGAATGGTTCTCAAACAATGATTTGCAACGCGACTCATTGTAACTTTCCAGTTGCAAGAAATTGCAGTGGTTTGAAATGACTCATAGCAGGTCGGCACAGTATTGGGATAATGGTAGTTAGGTTGCCAATCATTGGTGTGGACTGGGCTTTAGGCCATGGACCCCCATAACTCAATGAGTCTATAAATGGACTAGTAACCACTATCATTAAATGGCCTCTGGGAAGTGCAAAGTGCTATTACCGGTAAATGCCCAGCACAGCTTTAAGAGTATATTTTGCAATACAATTATCTGAATCACAAATTTAGTGGTTAGCCGATTGACTGCACAAATGCTCCCAATTATATTTCTAGGTTGCACAGATTACATTTTGCGAGCATATGTGACCAAAAACAGTTAAAATAGGCAACGTACAAGCACACAACACGTCTTGATCATGCAACGCTGTGTGAGCTTCTAGAAAGTTGTTTCTGTCTGTTTTTCATAAATATTTATTTAACCTGTGAAAAGTATTGAGAGCTATCGACTAAATAACTATATTGTATCCATTGGAACACAGGTTATTATATTAATAATTCATTTTATTTATTTATTCTGAAAATGTGTGGTTTTGGACATACATGGTTTCCACCTGACAGCGACAATATATACTATACTAATGTACTGATGTCCTCTCCTGTACTACTATCTTTCTCGTATACTATACTGTAATGTAATATACTGTCCTCTCCTGTGCTACTATACTGTACTGTCTTCTCTTCCCTCTCCTCTCTGCTATAGACAAATCCGTGGAGCGGTGCCCTGTAGGCCAGGTGTAGGCAATCAATGCTGCGGTGTCGAGCTGTGCTTAATGTGACTCGCAGCACTGATTCCCTACACCTGTCCCTACAGGGCACCGCTCTGTGGATTCGTATAGTAGTATACTATACTGCCTTCTCTCCAATACTATACTAATACAAATATGTTATTCTGTCCTCTTTCATCTCCTAGGGACATACTGTCAGCAGAGGGAGGTGGAGGCCATCACGGAAGGGGTGGAGGAAGATGAGGGTTGCTGTTGCTGCGAGCCAGGCCACCTTCCCCACATGCTGTCGTTCAACGCGGCATTCGGTCAGCGCTGGCTGGCGTGGGAGGTGGCGGCCACCAAGTACGTTCTGGAGGGCTACAGCATCAGCGACAACAACGCGGCCTCCATGCTGCAAGTGTTTGACCTCCGCAAGATCCTCATCACCTACTACGTCAAGGTGTGACGTCAGTCACTTTCACCCTCACACTTCATCAAAGCAGTGATTCCCAAACATAGGGTTGCCACCCTAACCTTACCTACAAACACTTTCAACATTTCAAGCACACAACGTGATGAGTTTGTAGATTAGACTATTTTTCAAATGGGGCTTAAGAGGTTAATTCATAATAATTCATGTTAATTTGTACAGTATTTATTTGTACATTTAGTTCCCTGGAACATACCAAATTTCTGTTTTAGGTATTTTTTGGCAACAAAAAAAAAAGTGTTCATGAAATATACTGTATAAAGAAATGTTGAAGTGATTCAGACTGGTCAGGTACATAACATGTGCTAAATTTAGGCTGAGAAGCTCTACTACAATAAAAACATTTTAACAACCAATATTGTAAATGGAAGATGCAACCTAAAAGCAATCAATAAAACCGACTAAAGTATATTACCAATTTAGGTCATTTATGTATTAGTGCTTGTTTTCATCAACCCTATGTTGTGTCCTTTTTTAAAACAGAGCATCATTTACTACGTGAATCGCTCTCCCAAGCTGGAGGAATGGCTGGCTAACGAGACGGTGCAGGAGGCGCTGAGGCCCTGTCAGGCTCCCACGTACGTGGACAGTGATCCCACCTTCAACCTGAACATCGACGAGGACTACGACCACAGGGCCTCTGGCATCACTCCCTCCGCCTTCTGCATGGTCTACCTGGACTGGATCCAGTACTGTAACAGCAGGCGCCAAACGGTTAGGCAATCTCCTATGTTGTGTTTTCACTGTCGGGCAATAACCTTGCATGTCTAAAACGATTACTTTTCAGGAAAAGAAAAAAAAACCCTGTGTTCCAATGGTTCTAATGTAGATATTATTTAGTCACAACCTTTCATTGTTAATGTAAAATGATCAGATCTCCAATCTCTCTGTGCATGCATAAAGTGAGTGGCAAAGTGCGTTTAACGTTGTTTAGACTTTTCTGTTTGGATGTATGGGCAGTCAAGGCCAGAAAGTAGTTTTTTGCCACTCAGTAGGTGTTCCCGCATAACTTCTGGGTACGATGATCATGTCACGCGCATATCCTCTATTTTACTGCTTTTGTGCAACACCGTTGTATGACGAAGTAGGGCATGCATTTACGACAACATGGCTCCAGCAAGGAGGTAATGTTTTCACCCCGTCTGTTAGCAGCATATATCAAGCACTTATGAAAGGATTTGTACAACAGGGAGGAACGTTTGGTCCTGGGAAGGTGGCCTGTCACAAAATACACAACTTAACAGTTGTCCAGAAAGAACTGATTAACTTGTTGGGCTGTTTCATTGTCAACTTCCAGAGGCCACCAGGTATCAGGAGCCCTTGTGCAGGGCAATGCATCATGAAGGTTTATTGACCAAAAGGGGCCAGAATGTCTGTTCTGTAGAATTTCATCCGCAATATTCATACCGTGTTCAATATACCTGTAAAAGGTAACAGTAGAAAATACGAATTTGTCATATTGGTCCTTTTGTTCCCCATCACTTACTAACTGAAGTTATCACCTATAACATCCCCCCGTCAAACCAAACTCAGCATCTTCTATGCGACGGTAGAGTTTGTTCTCCTATACGGCAGTGAATGCTGGACCCTGAAGCCAACCCTGCAGAAGTCTCTAGATGGGTGCTACACCAGAATGCTGCGTGCAGTACTTCAGCAAGAGTACACATGTTACCAACAAGAATCTGTATGATGGAATGCCAAGGGTGAGCCAGAAAATAGCAGCCATGAGAATAAGACTAGCAGGACACTGCCAAAGACACTAGGAGCTGCCAGCCAGCAAACTAGTGCTGTGGGAACCAACACACGGGCACCGGTCACGAGGACGTCCAACATTAACATATGTGGATGTACTCGGGAACGACGCGGGAGCGCAAAGCACCAACGAGCTGGCCAGATGTATGGCGAACCGGGAAGACTGGAAGCGACGATGGCGGGCTCGTCTGAGGACGACCTAGAGAGACGTAGCTTCTTCTTGTTAACAGTTTGATGTATTTGTGTGTTGTAGCCCGTGGAGAGTGAGAGGGATTCACCCCTGGTCAACCTCTGTTTCGGTCTGTGCATCCTGGGACGGAGAGCCCTGGGCACAGCTTCTCATAGCATGTCAGCAAGGTAAGTCCCTCCTGCCCCTGCAGCCATCTCCACCCACCATAATCCTGACCTCGCTCTTTCACAGGAACACCTTTCTTACACACTTGAAAAGGTACATTCAGCTGCCCAGTCTGGCCAGCTTAATGCTGTCAGCCACTGAACACCCTGTGACCTTGCTTAAGGACCCCTCGGTAGTAGATGTTTGTGTAGAGAGCAGTTCCCAGCTGGTTTGGGGATTTGAACTTGTAATGTTAGATGTTTATGCTTCTCTAACGTCTATACCTCAGTGTCAGAATTACAAGAGCCAGTATTGTGTTTTTATCCCTGTGACAGCTTGGAGCCTTTCCTCTATGGCCTTCATGCCCTCTTTAAGGGAGATTTCCGCATCACCTCCCCGAGGGACGAGTGGGTTTTTGCGGACATGGACCTGTTGAATCGGGTGGTGGCTCCAGGTGTGCGGATGTCCCTCAAGTTACATCAGGTAAGAGTTACCTCATATTATATTACCTCATTATATTGGAGTTACATTTCCATACAACAGTTTTTGGTGTTTCGATTCTCTGGCTTGAGCCCAGGTTGAGATTGTATCTTTAGCTGCCACTAGGTGGCAGCATAAGCACATGTAAGGAATGCCACCCGTCCGCTCTAACTCTGCGATCCTCGTTTCCTTTCCGGGTTATTCAGGAAGGTGGGGGCTTTTGTTATGAGCACAGTGATCACTCGCATTAGCTCAGACCCCTTAGCTATCATTACAACCAGTTACATGTGCTCAGTGATGCGGTACAAACTCACTAAGGATTTACGATTGTCGGTTGCGCGACGGCTCACCATGGACAGCGCTCGAACCTTTTGAGATACAGCGCTTTGAAAATCCTGTTATAATGGAGGCTCAATGGAGCTGGATTTAAAAATCCCATAGCTGGTGGGGACGGAGGCTCTCCATACTTACCGGAGCAATGCTAAAAGGTAAATGGACGGTCGCTGCTTTCATATATGGAGTATACGGTTGTCTACAACATACGCGTAGATAGCACCAGTAGGTACCGATAGCCTAGCTACGTTTATAAACGTAGATAGCAAAAAATGAAAAAGTTCTACTCGGGTCAGGGACGAACACAAGAAATTTAAAAAAAATCAAAATGGAAATGCGACCTGGACTTAAATGTGCTTTGAATTGTACTAAATGAAGCACAGCGTTAGTTTATACAGAAACACGTTAGTCTGCATGCCTAAGCTGTAATCAGCTGTCAGTCAGCTGATTGCATTAATCAGCCTAGCTTCCTATTCTCATTCACAGCTGGTCATTAGGTCACACATTAATACTCCAATCAGAATTCATGCTCAAACATAGCGGTTCCTTTAAATACGGCTTTGCATTCACTTCACCTCTGCTTGTCTTGCTGCCTGCCTCACATCTGCTGATGCTTAGCTGCCTCCTCCACCCCAAACTTCAAAGGAACAAATTGACGGACATCCCTGTGGTTCAACCGAGTCTGAGCACTGAACACACACACACACACACACACACACACACACACACACTATAGATAAACATCATACCCATGATTCGTGTCTCCATCCAGGATCACTTCACATCCCCGGACGAGTATGAAGACCCTGCGGTGCTGTATGACGCCATCACAGCCAACGAGGATAAGATGTTGATCTCACACGAGGGCGACCCGGTGTGGCGTAGTGCCATCCTGGCCAACATGCCCTCCCTGCTGGCCCTGCGGCACATCATGGACGACGGAAGCGATGAATACAAGATCATCATGCTCAACAAGAGGTTCCTTAGCTTCAGAGTCATCAAGGTCAGTGTGGTTAACTAAATCAAATTGGCTGGTTAGGTGTTTGTTTTAGGCCAGTGATTCTCAACCTTTTCCATTTCTAGGACTCCCAATTTGATAGATATATTTTTAAATCTCTGGGACCCCATCATCTACCCAATCCTCAGTGTTAATTTAACTCTGAGAATGTACAAATGAACCCGCAAGGGAACTGGAGTGTACATACTCATTTGTACGTTTTTGTATACTGACCCGTAAAGATCCATTCAGACCCCAGGTGGTCCACCGCACCCGACCTTGAAAAACTGTATTTTTAGAGTAGACTTTTAAAGATTTGTTGTTCTGCTGACCGCATCCTACTCTACGCTCCACCCCCCCTCCCTCCCACCACAGGTGAACAGGGAGTGTGTCCGTGGTCTGTGGGCGGGGCAGCAGCAGGAGCTGGTCTTCCTGAGGAACCGGAACCCAGAGCGTGGCAGCATCCAGAACGCCAAGCAGGCCCTGAGGAACATGATCAACTCGTCGTGCGACCAGCCCATCGGCTACCCCATCTACGTGTCTCCACTTACCACCTCCTACGCCGGGGGCCACACCCAGCTCCGCTCCGTCTGGGGGGGTCCCATCAGTCCCCACAACATCTACACCTGGCTCATCAGCAGCTGGGACAGGTATGGGCCTGATATTTACTGTTATTGTTTAGTGATATTTCTTTATTTTTATTTAGGGGTATAACAGTTAATCAAGGTAGTCGATTTAATACATTTTAATAAAGAATTGATAATAAATAATCTATTAAAACACATTCACTGCCACGTCGGATATAACAACCCAGACAGACCCAGGTTGGGAAACACTACCCTAAGGCTTACACCAATGTCTGGGTGACCTTTTGTCGCACGTTGTCTTCTTTCCAGGTTACAAAAAGGTTGCGGTGCTGGCTGCAACAGCGGAGGGAACATCGAGGACTCTGATTGCGGGGGAGGCTCTGCTTCCATCTCCACCAACCAGGCTGCTCACACTACCCAGAGCACACCGGCCTCCAGCCTTCCCCTGTCCCACCTCACCACTGTACAGCCTTCCTCAATGGGTAAGGCACTGGAATACTCAAATCACCACTATCACCATCACCACCGTTTTGCAGATTCATCTGTAAATACAAAAGTTTAGGTAGTGAAAGATGCTTAAAAGAACGGTATTTGAGGTTAAATGCAAACACTAGGGGGTGGCAGTTACCATTTTTTTAAATCATCACAAACATCAACAAACAACGTACACCCCCCCCCCCCCCCCCTCCCAACGAAACAAGGACAAACAGGACAAAAGCAAATAAAGATTAAAAATAAAAGTAAAAACACAGGTCACATCATGGGTCACAGTCAGAGTATTGTACACTTGTAAGAGAGTCTGTTAATTCTGAAATCCATAGTCCGCTATATTTGGGTCACACCGAGCAGTCTAATCTGAACTGAGCTCTTTTAGTAAACCTCACCTTGAATTTGTGTCACCTGTGTCTAAAAACTACAGTGGCATTGAATGACATTTCTCTTCCCCCCCCCCATTCAGGCACAGACAACCCTGTAGGTCCCAACACCAACTGGCCTCACCACCCCCAGCCCCTCCCGCTGGCCTTGCTCAGCCAATCAGAGGGCAGAATGGAGGCTGGGCTTCTCACCTCCCTCCACCGCACCTCCTCCATTCAGGGCCTGCTGGGCCAGCAGCTCTCCAGCTCCCAGCTCTCCTTCAGTGGGTCTGTGGCTCCTCCTTCCTTGACTGGCCCGGACCGCTTCTGCCCTGGGAGTTTCCTGGAGAGCTCGGCCCACAGGGGAGGCCAGCGGGCTGGCCTGGGTCTGGGCCTAGGCGGAGGGCTGCACTACGAGAGCCACTTTGGGAAGTGGAGTCTGTCGGGAAGGAAGGGTTATAATGGTCCAGCTGCAGTGGAGGGAGATGGAGGCACGATACACAGCATACGCACACAGGTGAGGGAGCACCACAAAAGAACATGATGATTGGATACGGTTGCCGAATCTTTGTGAAGTCAATCAATTCTGATGACTCATTCAGTCACTTACGGACAGATGGCCGAAGCAACATTATCACATTTATGACCTCTAGTGATGACGCCAAGCCCAAACTCGACCACTGAACAGCTGTTAAATTAATAGTTTAGCTAAAACAAACTCGCACCAATCACCTTGTTTTTGCCGAGTCATAATTATTGTACCATATTCCATGTAAGAATAATTTCTAGTAGTTGTAGTGCTTTAACTAAAGGTGTTTGCACATAGGACGAGTTTTTCAGGACGAATATCGGAGCGAATGTCGGAGCACGAAAAAAAAGAATCGACCTCAATCAATCACGTTCGCACACTGCCGCCGAATATTGCGTCCATATGAAAAGTTTTTGGACAGCGGTCGGTTTTCGCAGCTGTCATTCACATACCTAGGCATGGTCTTTCACCCTGTGAACAGTGCTGTGTCCTTCCAGACTAGGGATGTCGTGGTTTACCGAATTTCGGTAATACCGCGACAGGAACTGCCACGGTGTTGATACCGTCAGATTTCCGACCTTACAGTATTTTAATACAGTGTCGGCGGGCGGCGCATGCTGCGCAACTCCACTCGCAGACTAAGGCAAAACATGTATTTTCTCCACACAGCTGCGGTAGATTGAAAAGTTGCTTCCTACCTTGAGTTAATGTGTTGCTGAAAGCCCCCCCATCCCAAACAGTTTGTATTGAGTTGTGCTTTCATGGGCAATGTACCCATTCTGCAAACTGTAAATACTTCAATCAATCAATCAGTCCGATGGGTCCAAAGAGGGAACAAACTAAGTGTCAAGTTGTCAACACTAGACCTAAATAGAGTTGTGAGTATGCGTGCAGTACTTAAGGGTACTCGTACCCAGAGCCTTAAGAGTATGAATGTAGCATAACCGGTCACTAGGGGGAGCCATAGTACAGTGTAATGCATTGGGGAACAGCTATTGATTACTTTATTGGCAGAAATGTAATCAGTACAGGGTACAGTCAAACACATGTCCGAAGACCAAAGGGATCACCGAAACAACACTGAAGTCCCAGCAGCGCACACACACACACAGCACAATGGAAGAATGCAGAGCTAGAGAAACGGAGAGAGGGGAAGAGAAAAACACTGAGATTGCATCTAATCAACTTCTAGTGAAGCAGGGACCCACTGTGTACATTCAACTTTTTCAAAATAATGATGGGATCAGGGGATAATTTTCACTGCTGCTGCTCCACTCCATTTCGTTCTGCGAAAACCTTGCTACGAATATATTTAATACGCATCGCACTCGTTTTTTTTCCCCGCAGATTTTGGATCGGCAAAACGCTGTGATAAAACACAGACTGTGTGAAAATAACTTATATAGCTTAGTGCTCTCTCAGTCCTTTTATCACTTATCTCACACCGTGTATATGTAATACATCCTTGTTTCTACAGCCTGCCCCTCCAGTGCCTCTACCTGAGGCCAGTCCGACCCAGGACCCCCTTGGAGCCATACAGTCTGTGGACAGCACGCCGCTGACCTCAGTAGACTCCACGACCCCGCGAGAGGAAACCACAGAGCTGCCTTTACTTGAGCACCTGCGCTGAGGAGTCTACACTGCTGGAGAAGACAGACTGACCGACACCACAACACCCCCCACCAAACACACCCCCCCCCCCCCCCCCACATCAATTCTGCCCCTCCCCCACCTCTTCTCTGGACTCATTCCATAATGATTCCTCATTCAAAGACAATTTACACTTGAAAATTGTTGCACATTATTTCAACCCACCGCAATACTGAAGATATTCAGTTGTACATGAATACATCTGTCTTCCTCAGCCAAAGGAGGTAGAAAACACTGAATCCTGCACATCAACAGCAGCATCCATTATGCCTCTCTCCCTCCCTCCCCAGCCAACATGCGGTGCTTTTACAGCCAAGTTTACAGTCCAAGTGTCGGCCCAGACAGGACTAATAGTGTAGGCTAATTGACACAGGAGACATGGGAGGGGGTGAGGTGGAGGTGCAGTTTGTGGACAGAGCCGACAGGCACGGTTCAGGATGTATTCGGGGGGTGGGGGGCAGTGGTGCCTACCATTGATATTGTGTTGATCACAACAAGACTATGCTGGTAGTACTGTATACTAAGGCCTCCCCCCCCCTTTTTGTGAGTGGAATGTCTTTTTACTTTTACTTGAAGAATCACATGTCTCAGTGTCTGAGGCTCGCTGAGTTGGGATTTGTTTCTCTAAAGGTGACCTATCAAGAATCCCACCCCACATACGCACGCACGCACACACACACACGCACCTCTGGCCAGATCCAGTCGAGTCTACAAGTTCTCTCCATGGGAGGGGATCCGGGCAGTTCTGCATGTGGCAGAGCTCGCCACTACTACCCAGAAGCCCCTTTCCATAGAGTATGGCTCTTCCCTGCCCCGCCCCCTCCAACTGCTACTATAATACTACTGCTACTGCATCTCCTGCTACTACAAAATATACCCACTACAACTGCTGTTTTGTGAAACAGTCAAACTCCAGCGTTTTAGTTGGAAAAATAAACTAAGTTTATCAGTGAAAGCAAAGGTGGAATATTTATTGATTCTTAATATTGTCTTAAAGATATCTGTAGGGGGGGGGGGGGGGGGGGGGGGGTGCCATTACGGCGTGCTTGGAGAAATTAGATTATGCCTTCTGTCAGCTCACTTTTTTTTTCTCCCCACTTCATCATTGCAATTTTTCATCATCTCACTAAATGACCATCTTTCTTAAGTCTAATATATTTTTTATGTATATGCACATATACATATATGTGTATATATGTGAACTGGAAGTATCTCTGAGAAGTCACTTTAAGTTAGTTTCCTTCCCAGCCTTGCACTCCTTTCCCCCTGCCACTGTGAAAGGCAGACTGATGACACTGATTGAGGGATCTGGTGGGTTGAAACAGAAGCTGACCATCTCATAATAAGTCTGCCCTGATTGTTTCCTTGGGTCAAGCAGCTTTAGGCTAACCAAACTCAATGGATGTATGCGCCCGCAAGATTGATCTGGATGCTGGAATAACCTTGTGCCATAGCATAGACATCTGTCCCAGAGAAAGCCCTGTGCACGCTTCAGATTTCTTACCAAATAAGCATCTAGTATTATGTGTTTGGTTTTATAAGGAAAACAAAAAAGGAAGCTAATGTTCTCAGGGTCTTGACATGGGAAATAATTGATCTACCGTCTTCAACGGTTTGTTTGGTTTTTGTAGGGTTTTTCTTTTGTCCAAAGAGATAAAATCCGATAAAGGTGGCAAAGTCATTAAAAGGTTGCATATTAGGTCACGTTTGAAGTGCCAGAAGGTGCCCCGATCACATTTGTTTTTTTCTTCAGTGATGATGGGTTAACAGTATGGGTTAACATTTCACGCTGCATGCTTATTGTTTTGCCACAACATTTTATTTCTTTTTGTTTTACATAATTTTCCAGCTTCTTTTCTTCTACCATCAACACAAGGGACACACACACACAGGGCCAGCCTGTTTCTTTATTAAATAGACATCATTACTGTCCACAGTGATGCTTGGGAATATCCTGATAAGAAACCTTAAGGCTAGCATGTAATTGTTTGGAGAAATTCAGACTTTTTAAAAAAAAAATTGCCTGCTTACAACAGGCAAATTGTGCGTCAATATCCCCTTTTCTCGCTAATGTGTTGCTAACTCTGTGGCTCAGGAAAAACAGAGACTTTCTGATCAGGGTTGATTTCTGTTTTTCGCCCCTTTCCTCCCTCATTCATTCAGGGAGTTAGTTTATTTTTATTTTTAATCCAGGAGAGGAAAGCACAAATTACTGGAAAGACCTGGGTGTCAAAAAGCAAAAGGGATTACTTGATCTCTGCAATTTATGTACAGCATGTTTCGTATATAAATATATATTTAAGATATAAAATCTATTTTATTATGATTGGATTTTGGGGTTATTTTACATTAAGAACACTATGTTGCGGCTTGGGGTGGGAGGGAGCTTTCAGTTTGTTTTCTGTTCAGAAGAGTGGCTTCTGAGTGGGAAAGGCACATGTCACATTCAACCATGCAGTTTGGGAAGAATTGATTTCATAATTTAATTTTTTTGCACAAATGTGTATCGTACATCAGCCCATTTGTTATGGTTTATTGTTTTAGTTCAAAGAGAAAGGGCGGACGGGGGTCTTTTTATTTAAGAACTTTTAGTCAATATTCAAAGTTCTGTACAGTTTTTTATGTGATTTTCTTTCCCCCCCTCCTATTTAAATTAAAGCTTTTGTGTCTTTGTTTGCAAATTAAATGCAGAGTGATTTCATTTACCTTTTTTCCCTTTTGTTGACTTGCTTGCTTGTTTACTTCTTTTGGGGCTGGATATCCATGTAGAAAAACTAAAGTCAATACTATGTCCAGTGACACATTCTCGAGCACACTATTCTATTCTAGGGGTGTCACAGATCACAATATCTGTGATTCAATTTGACTTTGATTTACTGTAAACTTTTTAAATTTCATTTTCTAAACAAATAAGATAATTCTAATCCTGGTGGCCTTTGCCGGTTAGGACCTATAGCTGTTGTAAATTGCCCAATTTATGTACAATTAATGTACAATTTAACTAAGCATTTAGCAGATTATTTTACCCAGAGCAACTTTCAAGTGTGATATTGGAATAACATAAACAGATTAAGCATGAACTCTTAGTCAATGCAGAGAACTAGAAAAAGTGCTCCTCGGAGCACAGGTCTCCACCAGGTCAGGAACGTTTGTTGGCGTGCATTGTTTGGTATTGAGTGATCATAGAAGTAGCAGTTAATAGACAATGTCTTACCGTAGCATAGAATATATAAAAAAATCTGACAGATCCGTCTCGATCATATGACTATAAAGATCATGTGTACCGATTTGCGTGATATTTGGACTAAAGTGTTTCACATAAGTTGTCGTCCTGGTGCCGCTATAAAAGGCATATTTGGAAAATGCAGGACAGACGTTTTTCCTCTAGGGAGTGTGCATGCAATAATTTACGCAGAACAGTGCAGTTATAGACAAATCCACAGACGGGTGCCCTGGTCAAAGAGATTCTAGAACAAGAGGCAAAACTCCCATTAAGTCCCATAGTAACAACCAGTGCCTCCGCCATGTTGGAGTGATGACGTAACTTCCGGTTACTTTAAAAAACTTAAGTCATGCTGTACAAAACAAAAACTAGTTTTATCATTTTCTAGTCTCATATATTGATTTACTCATATTTATAAATGGATCAAAGCTAAAATTGGTAACATTCAGAATGTGCATGTGTGCAGGTATAATTATGCAGGACGAGTAGCATGCCATTGAGCCCCATTATACATTTCTCAAATTTGAAAGCACTATATTTCTAAAACTGAAACATTTCAAAGATTCCTTTTCAGGCAAACATGTCCACCTGAAGATGAACCTAAATAGGTTTGAATGGGGATTCTAGGTGTAAGTGTAGGACTAGTAGCATGCCAAAGTTATAATTTTTTTTCGGACGGCATACTATAGCATGTCGTTTTTCGTGATTTTGGACTATTTGAAAAAAAGAGGAAAATCATGAAAAAACGACATACTATAGTTCATGGTTTCGGACGGCATACTATAGCATGTCGTTTTTCATGATTTTGGAGGATTTGAAAAAAAGATGAAAATCATGAAAAAACGACATACTATAGTCCATGGTTTGTCATATTTTCAAGATTTTGGGACACTATGTCAGAGGCAGGACTTCAACCTGCAGCATCCAGATTCCCAGGCAGGCTCTGTACCCAGTGAGCCACTGTTTATGCTGTTCTTAAAAGGCCGAATAGATAATGACAGAAGAGCCAGAGACTTGTTTCCATTGTGGTTCATAAACATTCAAACGTCTAGAGATAAACAACAGCAAAAGAAACAATAGACAAATCTCCTGTTATTTTATTTTTTGTATTTTATTTTTGTATCAATGTTGTACTCAAAGGGAACAGCAGACTGTGTTGTGGCAGGTAGCAAGTAGATCACTGACTTAGCACACTGGCTGCATGACCTGGAGATTGTGGGTTCAAACCCCACTCAAATGTTTACTTGCCAAAATCTGCCATTGACCCCCATTCTGAAGTAGCATGCCAAAGTTTGTGCTATTGCCATTGGGAATGCATTGGGCGTTTAACTTAAATAACTCAGAAACTACAAAACATTTCAAAGTAAAAAGTTCCAGCATGTGTCTCCACAGAAAGCTGAATTATAAAAAGTGTGAATGGAGTTTCTAGGTGAAAGTGCTTTTTTGGTGCCAATATCTGCCATTGAGCCCCATTGTAAATGTCTCAAATTTGAAAGCACTATATTTCTAAAACGATGAAACATTTCAAAGATTCCTTTTCAGGCAAACATGTCCACCGTAAGATGAACCTAAATAGGTTTGAATGGGGTTTCTAGGTGTAAGTATTTAGGACTAGTAGCATGCCAAAGTTTGTGCTATTGCCATTGGGAATGCATCGGGCGTTTAACTTAAATAACTCAGAAACTACAAAACATTTCAAAGTAAAAAGTTCCAGCATGTGTCTCCACAGTAAGCTGAATTATAAAACTGTGAATGGAGTTTCTAGGTGAAAGTGATTTTGACGTGCCACTATCTGCCATTATAAATTTCTCACATTTAAAGCACTATATTTCTAAAACTATGAAACATTTCAAAGATTCCTTTTCAGGCAAACATGTCCACCGTAAGATGAACCTAAATAGGTTTGAATGGGGATTCTAGGTGTAAGTATGTAGGACTAGTAGCATGCCAAAGTTATAATTTTTTTCGGACGGCATACTATAGCATGTCGTTTTTCATGATTTTGGACTATTTGACAAAAATATGAAAATCATTAAAAAACGACATACTATAGTTCATGGTTTCGGACGGCATACTATAGCATGTCGTTTTTCATGATTTTGGAGGATTTGAAAAAAATATGAAAATCATGAAAAAACGACATGGGTTGTCATATTTTCATGATTTTGGGACACTATGTCAGAGGCAGGACTTGAACCTGCAGCCTCCTGATAACCAGGCAGGCTCTGTACCCAGTGAGCCACTGTGTATGCTGTTCTTAAAAGGCCGAATAGATAATGACAGAAGAGCCAGAGACTTGTTTCCATTGTGGTTCATAAACATTCGAACGTCTAGAGATAAACAACAGCAAAAGAAACAATATAGCTGCAAGCAGCGATAAAGCGGGACCAAGATAGAAGAAGAACAATGCGCAATGAGAACAACATGCACAAACGAGACTGACGAGCTGAGTTGTCGGTACCGGGATTTGAACTCGCAAACTTGTGGACCGAAGGCGGGAGCTCTACTGACTGACCTACACAGAGACAATCAGTGACTATATTGTAAAACAGTAAAACCATTCAGTGATTTGGTAACAAGAAGGTGTGTCCTCATTTTGGGCATGTCTTAATCCATTACTACAGTGTGTTATCACGCACAGTTAAAGTGTGTGTGCGTGTGTGCGTGCGTGCGTGCGTGCGTGCGTGCGTGCGTGCGTGCGTGCGTGCCTGCCTGCCTGCCTGCCTGCCTGCCTGCCTGCCTGCGTGCGTGCGTGCGTGCGTGCGTACAAACTTCTCTTTGTACGCTTTCAGTGCTATTTGGCATGAACCTCTACTATACTGTAAAGTGACATAAGCACACTATTACACTACTATTACACTATTACACTATTACAAAATTTGACTTATTACACTATTTCAGTTACTAGTATCTCTATTATTGTGATGCCATGTCCTAGTGCCTGATGGGTCAAATGTAATCTACTTCAATATTTCTATAGTTGAGTCATCACAAATCTTGCAGCACACAATGCATACACGAGTTGTCTTTACCCGGATTTGAACACACAACCTTGTGGTCCAACGGCGAGAGCTCTACCAACTGAGCTATGCAGACACAGTCAGTTGACTCATTCTAAACAGTAACATCATTCAGTATTCATATAGGTATTAGGTGCAGAAGAAGTTTCACAATATAGCTGCAAGCAGCGATAAAGCGGGACCAAGATAGAAGAAGAACAATGCGCAATAAGAACAACATGCACAAATGAGACCGACGAGCTGAGTTGTCGGTACCGGGATTTGAACTCACAACCTTGTGGACCGAAGGCGGGAGCTCTACTGACTGACCTACACTGAGACAATCAGTGACTATATTGTAAACAGTAAAACCATTCAGTGATTTGGTAACAAGAAGGTGTGTCCTCATTTTGGGAATGTCTTTATCCATTACTACAGTGTGTAATTCAGTGATTTGGTAACAAGAAGGTGTGTCCTCATTTTGGGAATGTCTTTATCCATTACTACAGTGTGTTTTCACGCACAGTTAAAGTGTGTGTGTGTGTGCGTGCGTGCGTGCCTGCCTGCCTGCCTGCCTGCGTGCGTGCGTGCGTGCGTGCGTGCGTACAAACTTCTCTTTGTGTGTGTGTGTGTGTGTGCGCGTGCGTGCGTGCGTGCATGCGTGCGTGCGTGCGTGCGTGCGTACAAACTTCTCTTTGTGTGTGTGTGTGTGTGTGTGTGTGTGTGCGTGCGTGCGTGCGTGCGTGCGTGCGTGCGTGCGTGCGTGCGTGCGTGCGTGCGTGGCTGCATGCGTGTGTGTGTTAGGCAGACAATCGTTCATAACCATGGATTTGGATTGAAGATCATCTCTTTAGTTTTTGTGGTGTTTAACATAAGGTGGCTATTATCACACCAGTCTTTAAAGTTATTGATCTCACTGATATAGCCCACAGGGCGTTCAACAATATGTACAAATAAGACTGACAAGCTGAGTTGTCAGTAGCTGGATTTGAACACACAACCTTGCGGTCCAAGGGCAAGAGCTCGACTGACTGAGCTACATGGAGACAATCAGTTACTCCATTGTTAACAGGAAAATCATTCAGTGTTTGTTCAGCATAAGTACTCAAACTTTAGTGTGTGTGTGTGTGTGTGTGTGCGTGCGCGCGCAATTTTCATTGGCTCATAAAAACTTAATTTTTTCACTTAACAAAAATGTGCTACGATTATTTGTCCGTATAGGTCCAAAGTTCACGTGTAGAAGTTTTCGTGCATTTTGAGCAAAGATTCTGGGAGGAGTTACATTTGAACTGTTTTTCATATAATTCAAAATGGCGGGTGATCTAAAGGTCAGAGGTCAAAAGTCAGAACACGAAAGTTGTTCGGCATGAGGAGACACATATGTGTATCAAAGTGTCATTGCCAACGGTCAAACGGTTCATGAGATATGCACGTTCAAAGTTTGCAAGTTTGCAAGTTTTACATCAATTGAGTGCTATAGCGCCACCATTTGGCCAATCGTGATGGGCTTTGCATAGTAAAGTGACATAAGCATATGTGTGTATTAGAGGCAGAAGAATAATTTTCACAAAACAGCAATTTTCATTGGCTCATAAAAACTTCTTTTTTTCACTTAACAAAAATGTGCTACGATTATTTGTCCGTATAGGTCCAAAGTTCACGTGTAGAAGTTTTCGTGCATTTTGAGCAAAGATTCTGGGAGGAGTTACATTTGAACTGTTTTTCATATAATTCAAAATGGCGGGTGATCTAAAGGTCAGAGGTCAAAAGTCAGAACACGAAAGTTGTTCGGCATGAGGAGACACATATGTGTATCAAAGTGTCATTGCCAACGGTCAAACGGTTCATGGTCATTTACAGCCCATCGTCCGAGACGATGGGCTGTAGCCCATCGTCTCGGACGGCATACTATAGCATGCCGTTTTCCATCATTTTTGAGGATTTGAAAAAAAGACGAAAATGACTCAGAGACGATGGGCTATAGCCCATGGTCTCGGAGTGATTTCGTCTTTTTTTCAAATGCTCGTTTTTCATCATTTTTGACCATGGGCTATAGCCCATATCGGAGGGCATACTATAGCATGCCGTTTTTCATCCTTTTTGAGGATTTGAAAAAAAGACGAAAATGACTCCGAGACGATGGGCTATAGCCCATGGTCTCGAACGGCATACTATAGCATGCCGTTTTCCATCATTTTTGGGATTTTAAAAAAAGACGAAAATAGCCCATATCGGAGGGCATATTATAGCATGCCGTTTTCCATCATTTTTGAGGATTTGAAAAAAAGACGATGGGCTGTAGCCCATCGTCTCGGACGGCATACTATAGCATGCCGTTTTCCATCATTTTTGAGGATTTGAAAAAAAGACGAAAATGACTCCGAGACAATGGGCTATAGCCCATGGTCTCGGAGTCATTTTCGTCTTTTTTCCAAATCCTCGTTTTCCATCATTTTTGACCATGGGCTATAGCCCATATCGGAGGGCATACTATAGCATTCCGTTTTTCCTCATTTTTGAGGATTTGAAAAAAAGGCGAAAACGAAGATTTGAAAAAAAGACGAAAATCACTCCGAGACGATGGGCTTTGGCCCATGGTCTCGAACGGCATACTATAGCATGCCGTTTTCCATCATTTTTGAGGATTTGAAAAAAAGACGAAAATGACTCCGAGACGATGGGCTATAGCCCATGGTCTCGGAGTGATTTTCGTCTTTTTTTCAAATCCTCGTTTTTCATCATTTTTGACCATGGGCTATAGCCCATATCGGACAGCATACTATAGCATGCCGTTTTCCATCATTTGAAAAAAGACGAAAATGACTCCGAGACCATGGGCTATAGCCCATGGTCTCGGAGTGATTTTCGTCTTTTTTTCAAATCCTCGTTTTTCATCATTTTTGACCATGGGCTATAGCCCATATCGGAGGGCATACTATAGCATGCCGTTTTTCAGCAGTCAAACCAGACAAACGCAGAAATTAAATCAAAATAATAAACCATGTAAGTGTAATACAACAAAATGAGCAGGGCACTTCAGGGAATTGAACCCTGTCCCGGTAAACCAAGGGTGCCAACACCAGTGCCTTCATTTTAGTTTTGTTGTCATTTACAGGCCCAGTGCCTCCCCCCCAGTGTCCCCCCAGACTGGAGTGATAAAGCGTGACGAAAAAGCGTGACGAAAAAGCGTGACGACATACTATAGCACAGTGGTTCCCAAAGTGGGGTCCGGGGACCCCCAGGGGTCCTTGAGGGAGTTCCAGGGGGTACCCAGCTAAATGATAGTTTGGAACCAAATGGACCCTTATGGGACTGTGACTCTGAGTGTACAAATGGAACCAAATGGACCCGAATTAACATTTATTTTACAATAAAAAAAAGACAAAAAGAGACGATGGGCTATAGCCCATGGTCTCGAACGGCATACTATAGCATTCCGTTTTCCATCATTTTTGAGGATTTGAAAAAAAGACGAAAATGACTCCGAGACGATGAGCCCATGGTTTTCGTCTTTTTTTCAAATCCTCGTTTTTCATAATTTTTGACAATGGGCTATAGCCCATATCGGAGGGCATACTATAGCATGCCGTTTTTCCTCATTTTTGAGGATTTGAAAAAAAGGCGAAAACGAAGATTTGAAAAAAAGACGAAAATCACTCCGAGACGATGGGCTATAGCCCATGGTCTCGAACGGCATACTATAGCATTCCGTTTTCCATCATTTTTGAGGATTTGAAAAAAAGATGAAAATGACTCCGAGACGATGGGCTATAGCCCATGGTCTCGGATTGATTTTCGTCTTTTTTTCAAATCCTCGTTTTTCATCATTTTTGACCATGGGCTATAGCCCATATCGGACAGCATACTATAGCATGCCATTTTCCATCATTTGAAAAAAGAAGAAAATGACTCCGAGACGATGGGCTATAGCCCATGGTCTCGGAGTGATTTTCGTCTTTTTTTCAAATCCTCGTTTTTCATCATTTTTGACCATGGGCTATAGCCCATATTGGAGGGCATACTATAGCATCCCGTTTTTCCTCATTTTTGAGGATTTAAAAAAAAGGCGAAAACGAAGATTTGAAAAAAAGACGAAAATCACTCGGACACGATGGGCTATAGCCCATGGTCTCGAACGGCATACTATAGCATTCCGTTTTCCATCATTTTTGAGGATTTGAAAAAAAGACGAAAATGACTCCGAGACCATGGGCTATTTTCGTCTTTTTTTCAAATCCTCGTTTTTCATCATTTTTGACCATGGGATATAGCCCATATCGGACAGCATATTATAGCACGCCGTTTATCTACATTTTTGAGGATTTGAAAAAAAGATTAAAATCACTCCGAGACCATGGGCTATAGCCCATGGTCTCGAACGGCATACTATAGCATGCCGTTTTCCATCATTTTTGAGGATTTGAAAAAAAGACGAAAATGACTCCGAGACGATGGGCTATAGCCCATGGTCTCGGAGTGATTTTCGTCTTTTTTTCAAATCCTCGTTTTTCATCATTTTTGACCATGGGCTATAGCCCATATCGGACAGCATACTATAGCATGCCGTTTTCCATCATTTTTGAGGATTTGAAAAAAAGACGAAAATGACTCCGAGACGATGGGCTGTAGCCCATCGTCTCGGACGGCATACTATAGCATGCCGTTTTCCATCATTTTTGAGGATTTGAAAAAAAGATGAAAATCACTCCGAGACCATGGGCTATAGCCCATGGTCTCGAACGGCATACTATAGCATGCCGTTTTCCATCATTTTTGAGGATTTGAAAAAAAGACGAAAATGACTCCGAGACGATGGGCTGTAGCCCATCGTCTCGGACGGCATACTATAGCATGCCGTTTTCCATCATTTTTGAGGATTTGAAAAAAAGACGAAAATGACTCAGAGACGATGGGCTATAGCCCATGGTCTCGGAGTGATTTCGTCTTTTTTTCAAATGCTCGTTTTTCATCATTTTTGACCATGGGCTATAGCCCATATCGGAGGGCATACTATAGCATGCCGTTTTTCATCCTTTTTGAGGATTTGAAAAAAAGACGAAAATGACTCCGAGACGATGGGCTATAGCCCATGGTCTCGAACGGCATACTATAGCATGCCGTTTTCCATCATTTTTGGGATTTTAAAAAAAGACGAAAATGACTCCGAGACAATGGGCTATAGCCCATGGTCTCGGAGTGATTTTCGTCTTTTTCAAATCCTCGTTTTTCATAATTTTTGACCATGGGCTATAGCCCATATCGGAGGGCATATTATAGCATGCCGTTTTCCATCATTTTTGAGGATTTGAAAAAAAGACGATGGGCTGTAGCCCATCGTCTCGGACGGCATACTATAGCATGCCGTTTTCCATCATTTTTGAGGATTTGAAAAAAAGACGAAAATGACTCCGAGACAATGGGCTATAGCCCATGGTCTCGGAGTCATTTTCGTCTTTTTTTCAAATCCTCGTTTTTCATCATTTTTGACCATGGGCTATAGCCCATATCGGAGGGCATACTATAGCATGCCGTTTTTCAGCAGTCAAACCAGACAAACGCAGAAATTAAATCAAAATAATAAACCATGTAAGTGTAATACAACAAAATGAGCAGGGCACTTCAGGGAATTGAACCCTGTCCCGGTAAACCAAGGGTGCCAACACCAGTGCCTTCATTTTAGTTTTGTTGTCATTTACAGGCCCAGTGCCTCCCCCCCAGTGTCCCCCCAGACTGGAGTGATAAAGCGTGACGAAAAAGCGTGACGAAAAAGCGTGACGACATACTATAGCACAGTGGTTCCCAAAGTGGGGTCCGGGGACCCCCAGGGGTCCTTGAGGGAGTTCCAGGGGGTACCCAGCTAAATGATAGTTTGGAACCAAATGGACCCTTATGGGACTGTGACTCTGAGTGTACAAATGGAACCAAATGGACCCGAATTAACATTTATTTTACAATAAAAAAAAGACAAAAAGAGACGATGGGCTATAGCCCATGGTCTCGAACGGCATACTATAGCATTCCGTTTTCCATCATTTTTGAGGATTTGAAAAAAAGACGAAAATGACTCCGAGACGATGAGCCCATGGTTTTCGTCTTTTTTTCAAATCCTCGTTTTTCATAATTTTTGACAATGGGCTATAGCCCATATCGGAGGGCATACTATAGCATGCCGTTTTTCCTCATTTTTGAGGATTTGAAAAAAAGGCGAAAACGAAGATTTGAAAAAAAGACGAAAATCACTCCGAGACGATGGGCTATAGCCCATGGTCTCGAACGGCATACTATAGCATTCCGTTTTCCATCATTTTTGAGGATTTGAAAAAAAGACGAAAATGACTCCGAGACGATGGGCTATAGCCCATGGTCTCGGATTGATTTTCGTCTTTTTTTCAAATCCTCGTTTTTCATCATTTTTGACCATGGGCTATAGCCCATATCGGACAGCATACTATAGCATGCCATTTTCCATCATTTGAAAAAAGACGAAAATGACTCCGAGACGATGGGCTATAGCCTATGGTCTCGGAGTGATTTTCGTCTTTTTTTCAAATCCTCGTTTTTCATCATTTTTGACCATGGGCTATAGCCCATATTGGAGGGCATACTATAGCATCCCGTTTTTCCTCATTTTTGAGGATTTAAAAAAAAGGCGAAAACGAAGATTTGAAAAAAAGACGAAAATCACTCGGACACGATGGGCTATAGCCCATGGTCTCGAACGGCATACTATAGCATGCCGTTTTCCATCATTTTTGAGGATTTGAAAAAAAGACGAAAATGACTCCGAGACGATGGGCTATAGCCCATGGTCTCGGGGTGATTTTCGTCTTTTTTTCAAATCCTCATTTTTCATCATTTTTGACCATGGGCTATAGCCCATATCGGACAGCATACTATAGCATGCCGTTTTCCATCATTTGAAAAAAGACGAAAATGACTCCGAGACGATGGGCTATAGCCCATGGTCTCGGAGTGATTTTCGTCTTTTTTTCAAATCCTCGTTTTTCATCATTTTTGACCATGGGCTATAGCCCATATTGGAGGGCATACTATAGCATCCCGTTTTTCCTCATTTTTGAGGATTTAAAAAAAAGGCGAAAACGAAGATTTGAAAAAAAGACGAAAATCACTCGGACACGATGGGCTATAGCCCATGGTCTCGAACGGCATACTATAGCATGCCGTTTTCCATCATTTTTGAGGATTTGAAAAAAAGGCGAAAACGAAGATTTGAAAGAAAGACGAAAATCACTCCGAGACGATGGGCTATAGCCCATGGTCTCGAACGGCATACTATAGCATTCCGTTTTCCATAATTTTTGAGGATTTGAAAAAAAGACGAAAATGACTCCGAGACGATGGGCTATAGCCCATGGTCTCGGATTGATTTTCGTCTTTTTTTTCAAATCCTCGTTTTTCATCATTTTTGACCATGGGCTATAGCCCATATCGGACAGCATACTATAGCATGCCATTTTCCATCATTTGAAAAAAGACGAAAATGACTCCGAGACGATGGGCTATAGCCCATGGTCTCGGAGTGATTTTCGTCTTTTTTTCAAATCCTTGTTTTTCATCATTTTTGACCATGGGCTATAGCCCATATTGGAGGGCATACTATAGCATCCCGTTTTTCCTCATTTTTGAGGATTTAAAAAAAAGGCGAAAACGAAGATTTGAAAAAAAGACGAAAATCACTCGGACACGATGGGCTATAGCCCATGGTCTCGAACGGCATACTATAGCATGCCGTTTTCCATCATTTTTGAGGATTTGAAAAAAAGACGAAAATGACTCCGAGACGATGGGCTATAGCCCATGGTCTCGGAGTGATTTTCGTCTTTTTTTCAAATCGTCGTTTTTCATCATTTTTGACCATGGGCTATAGCCCATATCGGACAGCATACTATAGCATGCCGTTTTTCCTCATTTTTGAGGATTAAAAAAAAAAAGGCGAAAACGAAGATTTGAAAAAAAGACGAAATTCACTCCGAGACGATGGGCTATAGCCCATGGTCTCGAACGGCATACTATAGCATGCCGTTTTCCATCATTTTTGAGGATTTAAAAAAAAGACGAAAATGACTCCGAGACCATGGGCTATAGCCCATGGTCTCGGAGTGATTTTCGTCTTTTTTTCAAATCCTCGTTTTTCATCATTTTTGACCATGGGATATAGCCCATATCGGACAGCATATTATAGCACGCCGTTTATCTACATTTTTGAGGATTTGAAAAAAAGATGAAAATCACTCCGAGACCATGGGCTATAGCCCATGGTCTCGAACGGCATACTATAGCATGCCGTTTTCCATCATTTTTGAGGATTTGAAAAAAAGACGAAAATGACTCCGAGACGATGGGCTGTAGCCCATCGTCTCGGACGGCCAGAGATGGGCAGTATTTGAAATACATGTATTTTGTAATTTGTATTTTGCTGGGATGGAAGAAATGAGATGTATTTTGTATCTAGATACTTTCAGATCTAGTATTTTCTGTATTTCAAATACATAAAATACTTTTTAATGTCATTTTACACAGCCTCAGGTTTAAACTGTAGGGGCAAAACACATAACCTGACTCCGCCAGATGGGGCAGCAGAGAGTACACTGGGTTCCCCCCTCCTGCTCCCATCTGGGAACTCTCAGGCAGACTTGATGCCCGGCCACAAAACGGCCTGGCCAATCAGCAGCAGCTAGAGGCGGGATAGCCGCTGCTGATTGGCCAGGCCGTTTGAGGCCTGGCAAGGAACGGTGAGCACAGGGCGGGCGGAGCCGTGGGGGCTTTTTACGTTTTTTGCGCAGTGAGTGTAACGCTGCTCAATGGTGAAATCTTCCGCCAACAGCGTACCTTAGTGATCAGAATCAAGGACAGGCCTATCGTAGTAGACATTTCCACCACGTGGAAACGCCCCCCTTTCAAAGTGGGGGGGCGGCGGGGGTGTGTATATATATATATATATATATATATATATATATATATATATACAATTGAGTTTTTTTTTATCCTTGTGTTTGTATCTATAATTTCCAGGGGCTATGCTTAAGTTTGTGACTAAAGCCACAACACAGCCTCCCCACTGGGAGCACTGTTTATACCAGTCAGTCTGTCATACCATCCCTCCCCACTGGGGGCGCTGTTTATACCAGTCTCTCTGTCATACCATCCCTCCCCACTGGGGGCGCTGTTTATACCAGTCAGTCTGTCATACCATCCCTCCCCACTGGGGGCGCTGTTTATACCATCCCTCTACACTGGGGGTGCTGTTTATACCATCCCTCCCCACTGGGGACGCTGTTTATACCAGTCTCTCTGTCATAGCATCCCTCTCCACTGGGGGCACTGTTTATACCAGTCAGTCTGTCATACCATCCCTCCCCACTGGGGGCGCTGTTTATACCAGTCAGTCTGTCATACCATCCCTCCCCACTGGGGGCGCTGTTTATACCATCCCTCTACACTGGGGGTGCTGTTTATACCATCCCTCCCCACTGGGGACGCTGTTTATACCAGTCTCTCTGTCATAGCATCCCTCTCCACTGGGGGCACTGTTTATACCAGTCAGTCTGTCATACCATCTCTCCCCACTGGGGGCGCTGTTTATACCATCCCTCTACACTGGGGGTGCTGTTTATACCATCCCTCCCCACTGGGGACGCTGTTTATACCAGTCTCTCTGTCATAGCATCCCTCTCCACTGGGGGCACTGTTTATACCAGTCAGTCTGTCATACCATCCCTCCCCACTGGGGGCACTGTTTATACCAGTCTGTCATACCATCCCTCCCCATGGTCCCATGGTCTCGAACGGCATACTATAGCATGCCGTTTTCCATCATTTTTGAGGATTTGAAAAAAAGACGAAAATGACTCCGAGACGATGGGCTATAGCCCATGGTCTCGGAGTGATTTTCGTCTTTTTTTCAAATCCTCGTTTTTCATCATTTTTGACCATGGGCTATAGCCCATATCGGACAGCATACTATAGCATGCCGTTTTCCATCATTTGAAAAAAGACGAAAATGACTCCGAGACGATGGGCTATAGCCCATGGTCTCGGAGTGATTTTCGTCTTTTTTTCAAATCCACGTTTTTCATCATTTTTGACCATGGGCTATAGCCCATATTGGAGGGCATACTATAGCATCCCGTTTTTCCTCATTTTTGAGGATTAAAAAAAAAGGCGAAAACGAAGATTTGAAAAAAAGACGAAAATCACTCCGAGACGATGGGCTATTGCCCATGGTCTCGGAGTGATTTTCGTCTTTTTTTCAAATCCTCGTTTTTCATAATTTTTAACCATGGGCTATAGCCCATATCGGACAGCATACTATAGCATGCCGTTTTCCATCATTTGAAAAAAGACGAAAATGACTCCGAGACGATGGGCTATAGCCCATCGTCTCGGACGGCATACTATAGCATGCCGTTTTCCATCATTTTTGAGGATTTAAAAAAAAGGCGAAAACGAAGATTTGAAAAAAAGACGAGAATCACTCCGAGACGATGGGCTATAGCCCATGGTCTCGAACGGCATACTATAGCATGCCGTTTTCCATCATTTTTGAGGATTTGAAAAAAAGACGAAAATGACTCCGAGACGATGGGCTGTAGCCCATCGTCTCGGACGGCATACTATAGCATGCCGTTTTCCATCATTTTTGAGGATTTGAAAAAAAGACGAAAATGACTCCGAGTCTCGGAGTGATTTTCGTCTTTTTTTCAAATCCTCGTTTTTCATCATTTTTGACCATGGGATATAGCCCATATCGGACAGCATATTATAGCACGCCGTTTATCTACATTTTTGAGGATTTGAAAAAAAGACGAAAATGACTCCGAGTCTCGGAGTGATTTTCGTCTTTTTTTCAAATCCTCGTTTTTCATCATTTTTGACCATGGGATATAGCCCATATCGGAGAGCATATAGCACGCCGTTTATCTACATTTTTGAGGATTTGAAAAAAAGACGAAAATGACTCCGAGACGATGGGCTACAGCCCATCGTCTCGGACGGCATACTATAGCATGCAGTTTTCCATCATTTTTGAGGATTTGAAAAAAAGACGAAAAGGACTCAGAGACGATGGTCTATAGCCCATGGTCTCGGAGTGATTTCGTCTTTTTTTCAAATCCTTGTTTTTCATCATTTTTGACCATGGGATATAGCCCATATCGGACAGCATATTATAGCACGCCGTTTATCTACATTTTTGAGGATTTGAAAAAAAGACGAAAATGACTCAGAGACGATGGGCTATAGCCCATGGTCTCGGAGTGATTTCGTCTTTTTTTCAAATGCTCGTTTTTCATCATTTTTGACCATGGGCTATAGCCCATATCGGAGGGCATACTATAGCATGCCGTTTTTCATCATTTTTCAGGATTTGAAAAAAGACGAAAACGAGAATTTGAAAAAAATACGAAAATCACTCCGAGACGATGGGCTATAGCCCATGGTCTCGAACGGCATACTATAGCATGCCGTTTTCCATCATTTTTGAGGATTTAAAAAAAAGACGAAAATGACTCCGAGACCATGGGCTATAGCCCATGGTCTCGAGGTGATTTTCGTCTTTTTCAAATCCTCGTTTTTCATAATTTTTGACCATGGGCTATAGCCCATATCGGAGGGCATACTATAGCATGCCGTTTGGGCTGTAGCCCATTGTCTCGGACGGCATACTATAGCATGCCGTTTTCCATCATTTTTGAGGATTTGAAAAAAAGACGAAAATGACTCAGAGACGATGGGCTATAGCCCATGGTCTCGGAGTGATTTAGTCTTTTTTTCAAATGCTCGTTTTTCATCATTTTTGACCATGGGCTATAGCCCATATCGGAGGGCATATACTATAGCATACCGTTTTTCATCATTTTTCAGGATTTGAAAAAAAGACGAAAACGAGAATTTGAAAAAAAGACGGAAATCACTCCGAGACGATGGGCTATAGCCCATGGTCTCGAACGGCATACTATAGCATGCCGTTTTCCATCATTTTTGAGGATTTGAAAAAAATACGAAAATGACTCCGAGACCATGGGCTATAGCCCATGGTCTCGGAGTCATTTTCGTCTTTTTTCCAAATCTTCGTTTTTCATCATTTTTGACCATGGGCTATAGCCCATATCATGCGTGACGACATACTATAGCACAGTGGTTCCCAAAGTGGGGTCCGGGGACCCCCAGGGGTCCTTGAGGGAGTTCCAGGGGGTACCCAGCTAAATGATAGTTTGGAACCAAATGGACCCTTATGGGACTGTAACTCTGAGTGTACAAATGGAACCAAATGGACCCGAATTAACATTTATTTTACAATAAAAAAAAGACAAAAAGAGACGATGGGCTATAGCCCATGGTCTCGAACGGCATACTATAGCATTCCGTTTTCCATCATTTTTGAGGATTTGAAAAAAAGACGAAAATGACTCCGAGACGATGGGCTATAGCCCATGGTCTCGGAGAGATTTTCGTCTTTTTTTCAAATCCTCGTTTTTCATCAATTTTGACCATGGGCTATAGCTCATATCGGACAGCATACTATTTAGCACGCCGTTTATCTACATTTTTGAGGATTTGAAAAAAAGACGAAAATGACTCCGAGACGATGGGCCCATGGTTTTCGTCTTTTTTTCAAATCTTAGTTTTTCATAATTTTTGACCATGGGCTATAGCCCATATCGGAGGGCATACTATAGCATGCCGTTTTTCCTCATTTTTGAGGATTTGAAAAAAAGGCGAAAACTAAGATTTGAAAAAAAGACGAAAATCTCTCCGAGACGATGGGCTATAGCCCATGGTCTCGAACGGCATACTATAGCATGCCGTTTTCCATCATTTTTGAGGATTTGAAAAAAAGACGAAAATGACTCCGAGACCATGTCAATGGAGTTTCTAGGTGAAAGTGATTTTTTGACGTGCCAATGTCTGCCATTTAGCCCCATTATACATTTCTCAAATTTGAAAGCACTATATTTTTAAAACTGTGAAACATTTCAAAGATTAATTTTCTGGCAAACATGTCCACCGGAAGATGAACCTAAATAGGTTTGAATGGGGTTTCTAGGTGTAAGTACGTAGGACTAGTAGCATGCCAACATTTGTGCTATTGCCATTAAGAATGCATTGGGCGTTTAAGTTAAATAACTCGGAAACTACAAAACATTTAAAAGTAAAAAGTTCCAGCATGTGTCTCCACAGTAAGCTGAATTATAAAAACTGTGAATGGAGTTTCTAGGTGAAAGTGATTTTTTGACGTGCCAATGTCTGCCATTGAGCCCCATTATACATTTCTCAAATTTGAAAGCACTATATTTCTAAAACTGTGAAACATTTCAAAGATTCCTTTTCAGGCAAACATGTCCACCGGAAGATGAACCTAAATAGGTTTGAATGGGGTTTCTAGGTGTAAGTATGTAGGACTAGTAGCATGCCAAAGTTTGTGCTATTGCCATTAAGAATGCATTGGGCGTTTAAGGTAAATAACTCAGAAACTACAAAACATTTCAAAGTAAAAAGTTCCAGCATGTGTCTCCACAGTACGCTGAATTATAAAAACTGTGAATGGAGTTTCTAGGTGAAAGTGATTTTTTGACGTGCCAATGTCTGCCATTGAGCCCCATTATAAATGTCTCAAATTTGAAAGCACTATATTTCTAAAACTGTGAAACATTTCAAAGATTCCTTTTCAGGCAAACATGTCCACTGGAAGATGAACCTAAATAGGTTTGAATGGGGTTTCTAGGTGTAAGTACGTAGGACTAGTAGCATGCCAAAGTTTGTGCTATTGCCATTAAGAATGCATTGGGTGTTTAAGTTAAATAACTCAGAAACTACAAAACATTTCAAAGTAAAAAGTTCCAGCATGTGTCTCCACAGTAAGCTGAATTATAAAAACTGTGAATGGAGTTTCTAGGTGAAAGTGATTTTTTGACGTGCCAATGTCTGCCATTGAGCCCCATTATACATTTCTCAATTTTGAAAGCACTATATTTCTAAAACTATGAAACATTTCAAAGATTCCTTTTCAGGCAAACATGTCCACCGTAAGATGAACCTAAATAGGTTTGAATGGGGTTTCTAGGTGTAAGTATGTAGGACTAGTAGCATGCCAAAGTTTGTGCTATTGCCATTAAGAATGCATTGGGCGTTTAAGGTAAATAACTCAGAAACTACAAAACATTTCAAAATAAAAAGTTCCAACATGTGTCTCCACAGTAAGCTGAATTATAAAAACTGTGAATGGAGTTTCTAGGTGAAAGTGATTTTTTGACGTGCCAATGTCTGCCATTGAGCCCCATTATAAATGTCTCAAATTTGAAAGCACTATATTTCTAAAACTGTGAAACATTTCAAAGATTCCTTTTCAGGCAAACATGTCCACCGGAAGATGAACCTAAATAGGTTTGAATGGGGTTTCTAGGTGTAAGTACGTAGGACTAGTAGCATGCCAAAGTTCGTGCTATTGCCATTAAGAATGCATTGGGCGTTTAAGTTAAATAACTCAGAAACTACAAAACATTTCAAAGTAAAAAGTTCCAGCATGTGTCTCCACAGTAAGCTGAATTATAAAAATCACACCCGTGTGAACTGAGTGGTGTAAGGTCTTATATAGACTGATCAGCTGTGATCTGACGTAATGTCTGACGTAATGAAATCACACCCGTGTGAACTGGGTGACCATATTAACCGTGCTCATTTTTTGAGCACAGACAGACACGTAAACTAACAAAGCCAGTTGTAGTAGTGGTTTACACCACTCAAAAAGTGTGAATGGAGTTTCTAGGTGAAAGTGATTTTTTGACGTGCCAATGTCTGCCATTGAGCCCCGTTATAAATGTCTCAAATTTGAAAGCACTATATTTCTAAAACTATGAAACATTTCAATGGTTCCTTTTCAGGCAAACATGTCCACCGGAAGATGAACCTAAATAGGTTTGAATGGGGTTTCTAGGTGTAAGTATGTAGGACTAGTAGCATGCCAAAGTTTGTGCTATTGCCATTAAGAATGCATTGGGCGTTTAAGGTAAATAACTCAGAAACTACAAAACATTTCAAAGTAAAAAGTTCCAGCATGTGTCTCCACAGTACGCTGAATTATAAAAACTGTGAATGGAGTTTCTAGGTGAAAGTGATTTTTTGACGTGCCAATGTCTGCCATTGAGCCCCATTATAAATGTCTCAAATTTGAAAGCAATATATTTCTAAAACTGTGAAACATTTCAAAGATTCCTTTTCAGGCAAACATGTCCACTGGAAGATGAACCTAAATAGGTTTGAATGGGGTTTCTAGGTGTAAGTACGTAGGACTAGTAGCATGCCAAAGTTTGTGCTATTGCCATTAAGAATGCATTGGGCGTTTAAGGCAAATAACTCAGAAACTACAAAACATTTCAAAGTAAAAAGTTCCAACATGTGTCTCCACAGTAAGCTGAATTATAAAAACTGTGAATGGAGTTTCTAGGTGAAAGTGATTTTTTGACGTGCCAATGTCTGCCATTGAGCCCCGTTATAAATGTCTCAAATTTGAAAGCACTATATTTCTAAAACTATGAAACATTTCAATGGTTCCTTTTCAGGCAAACATGTCCACCGTAAGATGAACCTAAATAGGTTTGAATGGGGTTTCTAGGTGTAAGTATGTAGGACTAGTAGCATGCCAAAGTTTGTACTATTGCCATTGAGAATGCATTGGGCGTTTAAGAGGACGCCCCTGCCATGCAGAGTCCCGTTGGTGCCTTGAGGGAAGGAGAGATGGAGAGACCGATGCCACTGGCGCACAGATGGCACAGGAGCGAGTACCTGCAAAGGTAAAAAGTGTGAATGGAGTTTCTAGGTGAAAGTGATTTGTATCTGCCATTGAGCGATTTGAGCCCCATTATAAATGTCTCAAATTTGAAAGCACTATATTTCTAAAACTATGAAACATTTCAAAGATTCATTTTCAGCCAACATGTCCACCGTAACATGAACATTTTAAAGTTTGAATGGGGTTTCTAGGTGTAAGTATGTAGGACTTGCCAAAGTTTGTGCTATTGCCATTGAGAATGCATTGGGCATTCAAGTTAAATAACTCCAAAACTAAAAACTATCCTTGATAGGGTACAGTAATTAGACAGGAAAGGGGGATAGAGATGGGGAGTTACAAGGCAAAGGCTGTCGGGTTCGGGAGTCGAACCCGCGGCACGCCGTCCGGCTGGCAGCCTAGGTGCCCAGACGGTTGAGCTAACTGTCCAGGCCAGCTATGGCCATTTTTAGCCCAATGAGAGTGTGCAGAACTAATGCTTGGAATGGATTCAGAATCACCCTAGTTTGACACGTCACATGCGACTTAAAGAATGGATTCAGAATCATGAAAAACCCCTAGTTTCACATGTCACATGCTACTTAAAGAATGGATTCAGAATCATGAAAAACCCCTAGTTTGACACGTCACATGCTACTGAAAGCATAATGGCTGGATTTCCCAAATAAATTGTGTTGCACGTAGCTTGAACACACCCCATGCAGCCAATTGTGCGGTCTAATTGGCTACATGGCCTTTTTTGGGAAACACTGTTAAACACAACAATATAGAAATAGACCACCTAGACCTCATTGCGCACGTAAGGCCTCCTGTATGAATACATTTAGAAGCAAACCTGTGTAATGCCTCAGTAATCTAGGATCATAGTTACACCAAGAACCTAGCATCAGTCCAAGCAGTATACTATATATAAAAAATCACACCTGTGTGAAGTGAGGGGCGCTCTTATCGTACATCATCATGACGTAACATGTCAATTTGCTCAGACACTATGACGCATTGTCAATGGGACTTTAATCTTTATGTAAGACAAAAATCACACCCGTGTGAAGTGAGTGGTGCTCTACATCATCGTACATCATCATCAAGAATGGTGGTCCCTTATTGGCCAAGCGTTCTCACCGACATACATATGTCGATTTGTTCAGACACATATGACGTAAATTCTCCATTCATTGTCAATGGCATTTAATGTTCAAACAACACAAACATTAAACACTATAGCTGTTTATAGGAAAAAAATCACATCCGTGTGAACTGAGTGGTGCAAGGTCTTTTATAGCCTGATCAGCTGTGGTCTGACGTAATGTCAATGACCATAGTAACCATGCTCATTTTTTTGGTACGAACACGGGTACACGGGTACAAAGCCAGTTGTTGGAGTGGTTTACACCACTCAAAAACACTAATAACCTGTACATAGGAAATATAGAAATTAAATGAAATGGCGACTACAGACGTGGAACACAAGCGAGGCCAGCTGGCTGCTCTGACCATGGCGGCGGTGGTCATTGTGGTTGGGGTCCCTCTGTGGTGGGGGACCACCGGAGCGCAACGTGCGTGGCTACCTGTCAGTCAGATGAAGCAGCTGTCCAAGCTTCAGCTGCAGCTCCGAGTAGACGTGGAGGTAGTGTTTGCACGTGGAACCCTATCACCAGAACAGCAGAGGAAGCTTCCGTTGACGCAGACGCAACACGAGGAGCACGTGGCAGACGCGGACACACATTTAAAATACAGTCATGAGACGACGTACCGCATGGCTACAATCATGGAGGAAGATGCTTTAAATCGGCCCACCGCGGCGGAGGCAGATGTCTCTCTACACATGCTCGGCGAGAGCCGATTTGGTTCCATCGTTGCGTATGTCATTCCAGAATCGTCGCCATTGCTGCCCGAGGACGTGTCGGTGTATATCGGTCAGCGGCGAACAGCCGTGCTTCGTATTGGCACGGAGATGAGAGTGAGCAAGACACTGACTCAGTTCCTCTTTCAGCTGGAGCTGCGGGTCAAACAGGTGCTGCAGGTGATGTCTGTCAGTCACGCCGACATCATCACAGTTAGTGACAGAGTCCGCCACCGCCCTGGCTACAGGGAGAGCAGTCCAGAACCCGGGCTGGGTTGCAAGGCTGATGGTGTAGCCTTCCAATCCAGCCCGGGATATGACATCACTTTCAGCCTGTTGAACCCAGACCCAAAGTCGCACAATCTTCAATGGGACATAAAGGGCGCCGTGCAGAGCTACATCCGGCCTTTGCTTACAAAACTGGCCCCGGTGGCCGACTTCAGCGTCGACTCTCAGATCTTGTACTACGCTACGCTGGGCGTGAACTTTTTTGACGCCGGCCTCAACGGCTACACACTCAACGCTGACAGCCTGGCCCACGTCATCAACCCCCTGGAAGCCACGCTAGGTTCAAATGCTGCATCTTCCAACCCGTTGTTGAACTTTGTACTGTACGTCCCCGATGCCCACCACTCTCCACTTTACATCCGCAGCCACAGGAAGCAGGGCGTAGCGTCCAATGCATTTCACTCGGCGCGGTGGGGCGGTATCATGGTCTATAATGTTAAGGCTCACTATGGGCCCCACAGTGAATGTCCTGACAACATTAACGTCAACATGGCTAAAGTCATGGGAGTCTTCCTGGCGCAACTCCGGCTCATGTTGGGCGTGCGGTCCCCGGAAATTTCCCCCGGCTTCCTGGTGGCGCCACGTGGCAACGCAGGATTGGCCGACTGGGAGCTTGACCGCCTGATGTGGAGTCGTAGCGTGGAGAATATTGCCAAGGCAGCTACCACCATTTCCTCCCTGGCACAGCTGCTTGAGCACATAGGTGACATTGTCATCAATGAGGACATTGGCCAGCAGCTATCAAGCAGTGTCACTGCACTGCAGCTGGCTGTGGCTGAGCTTCAGGCCGGGAAGCTGGGCTCTGCTCTGCAGTACAGTAAAGCAGCTGTCCTGGCTTCAGAGAGAGCTTTCTTTGACCCCTCAGTCTTCAGTGTTTCCTACTTATCTGATGAGCAGAAGTTTGCCATCTACATACCGCTGGTCCTGTTGTTCTGTGTGCCCGTTCTGCTGTCGCTGCTCAAAATGTCATCTGAGGCCAGTCAGCGAGTCGCAGATGACAGCGACGCAAGGATAAGAATGCCAAGATGGACTGAGGAACATTCCAACATTAGCACTTAAACCCTACTGTATACTTCATTGACTGGATTCCCTCTCCTTTTTGTCCTCTACAAGCTCACTATAAACATTGAATGGTTCCTTGAGTTCAAGCCGCTTCTTTTCACCTGACAGGGGGGAGTTTCCCCAGTTGGACGAAGTGGATGGAACATGTTATTCCAACCAGTTCCTTTCCCCTCCATCAGGCGCACCAGGATTACTGCATGTTTTTTGTGAGGTAGGCTACCTATACCCTAGGGGACACAGGAAGAACATGCAGACTCCACACAGAAAGGCCCTTTTGATGGTATGAGCCCACACCTAGGGTATGGGCCCATGACACGGAGGAGACGACACTATCAACTGTGCCAACTTTCAACATTCAATTGAGTCTAACTATTGAACAGATGGATGGTTTTATAAGTGTTTTATTTTATTATTGTCGGGGATGCGATCGTAGTGAAGATGAATATTCTGAACTACTTAAAAGGTAAACAAATACGATAAAAGGATGGCAGTGGCTAAACGCAGACAGAAATACATCTGGCAGTCAATGAGTTAAACAATAAATAAGGGATATATGAACAATACCTTTTGGCCTATAGACTTACAAATACTAACATGACTAAAATATAGAAGCCTAACCTTTTTTGGATTATTTGCCTTAACAATGGATTCCTGCCTTCATTAGCACCCTGGAAAGAATATTGCTGCATACAGAGAATTCCTACAATTCCATGCCACACAAACAAATGTCATGCTGATAGGATTTTACTAATAATGTACAACAAAACATATGCTATACTCATACACTACTATTTTACAAGGAACTGACTTAGCTATTATGTCACCTTTATTTATTTTTTCATAAACTGTTCAGATAAATATACAAATATATATTTTTGCTATATAGGGTTTCCAACTGTGTCCACTGTGGCTGCTGTCTGCTGATCTTCTGTTCATGACTAACTCAAACAAATGAGCGTTTCATCAATGAGTCAGTGTATGTGATCTCATTGTAACACTCTTCTTCTTCTTTCTTCCTTTCCCTCCATTTCCCGTCCTGTCCAGAGTGATGGAGCCAGTATACCAGCGCTGTCAGTGCCACCAGTACCAAGGTCATGGTCAGGGTCAGTAGCACCCCCTGCAGGATTCCGCGGGAACTTTCTGGAGCTGTGCAGAGGGGAAAATCACACCCGTGTGAAGTGAGGTGAGGGGCGCTCTGATCATCGTACATCATCATGGCGTAACATGTCGATTTGCTCAGACACATGTGACGTAAATTCTGCATTCATTGTCAATGGCATTTAATGTTTGTTGCGAACGAAGTGAGCACTAACTATAGAAGCTGGCCAAAACTGTCTGTCTGTGTGTGTGTCTGTGTGTGTCACGCTGTAACACCACCCGCCCGCCACCAGAGGGCAAAAGATTGGGAGCAAACCAATACGAACTGAAATTGGAACGATACAGAGGTGTGTGTGTGTGTGTGTGTGTGTGTGTGTGTGTGTGTGTGTGTGTGTGTGTGTGTGTGTGTGTGTGTGTGTGTGTGTGTGTGTGTGTGTGTCAGACTGCCACAACATCTTCGTTCGCTTCCCGCGTTTACGCGTCTTACTTGTGTTATGACAAAAGTCTACACTATAGCTGAATATAGAAGGGGCTAGCACCCCTCAAAAAGAAGATGCTGATTTATAATGACATTTGTATACATGTATATATCATCAGTGTCCGGTGGATTTCCAAAACATGAATCCAATGTAGTTATCATCATTTAGTTCAAATTAAATTTGCCAATTAGAATTAATTTATAAAATGCATTTGTAACTGTAACACGCAAGTTCGAGTGTGGGATATAGTGAAGGACTTACGGCTGTAGACAGACAAGTTGACATAGCAGTTGTGTGCACCCAAAGGGTTGGTGACAGAGCAGCGGTACAGTCCAGAAGTCTGGGATGATATGTTTCCAAGGTCAGCTGAGGCTGAAAGCTCATCTGTTTTGTAAGAGAAAACAATTGTCTCATTGATGTGGCAAAACATTTAAGCTAAGATAGGACATACCCAGTGATGGAAGAAGTACTCACTCACATGTTTTACTTAAGTAAAAGTATCAATCAATACCCTATTGTAAAAGCAAGTCCGGTAAAAGTACAAAGGTATTGGCATCAAAATACACATAAAGTACCAAAAGTGAAATAATCATTATGCAGAAGGTCTCATTTCACAAGCTTTCAAATGAAGATATATAAATATCCTTTGAAAGCAGTCGATCTACAAGCTCTAAATTGCCAAAGTATAGGTCTGAAGTGGTTTCGTAATAATAATAATAATAAAAATAAAAATCTGTTTCTTTTTTGTTGTTCCATTTTGTTTATTGTGTTGCTGTTTCTGTTTATTTTTGGCTATTATTTTGGCTAAATCTACAAATTCTAGTAACTAAGATTTTCAAATAATTCTAGTGGAGGAAAAGTGGTACTTTTCCTTCAATAAAAATCTGAAACTTCAGGTCAGTACTTGAGTACATAGTAGTTAGTTACTTTCCACCACAGAGGTATAGACCAATAACACTAACACAAAGGATTTTGTATTAAATGTTATCAGAACACACTGAGAGAAGGACAGAAAGTAAAAAAAAGTATTTGATGATGTACTTTTGCACTTGATATATCATAATACAAAAAAGATACATGTCCATTGCAGCTCTTACCATGCATAGTGACTGGGAGTGACACCTCAGGATTAAGCTTGTCCCAGTGTATCTCTTACCATGCATAGTGACTGGGAGTGACACCTCAGGATTAAGCTTGTCCCAGTGTATCTCTGGAGTGGGGACCCCCTCAGCTACCATGCAGGTGAGGGTGACACTTCCTCCCAAATCAATATCTCCATCCCACTGGCAGAGGGGCAGTGAGGGAGGTGCTGCAATCAATAAATCAATCAATCAATCAATCAATCAATCAATCAACTATATTCACTGTCTTACACCCTTTCTTTCCTAAAAACAACCAAGCCAAGTTTCTATTGGCAGTTGCCCTACATAAAATTAGAAATCCAAATATCTTCTTGTGTATCAGCACATGTGAATGATGTGATGTAAAGAATAATGAATCTTGAATAGCACAAGAAATACACCCAACGTCACATGTTTTTGAGGATTCCAGCAACACTTGCATGGGAGCAATATTTGAACAGAACAAAGTAATCTATTTATTACTATTTACAGTTACAATATGGCCATCTATTGTTCTATGCACCTTATTGCGAGTTCTGTTAGAACTCCACCACATCTATAATAAAAATAATAATAAACTTTATATTTGTAAAGGACCTTTTAAGAACACAGTCACAAAGTGCTCTCTCTGTCGCTCTAATTAATTAGTCTCATGTCGCGCAGCTGTGTCTAGATTCTCCCGGCGGATCCTGCCGGGAGCTGCCTATGCCATAGAAAGCATATTGGACCCCAGGCTACAAAGTGCTTGACAGAAGAATCCACAATACAAAGATAAAAACAATACATCACTGTCAAACTGGACATATGCCAGATAGTTCTCAACCTTTTCAAGCTGCAACCTCCCCAAAATAATCATTATTTGAAGTGAGGCATTACATTTTGTTTGACTCGCTTCCAGCTAAATGTTATGAAAATAGTCAGATGACACTTCACTGTCATCTGGAGACCCCTCCCCCCAAAAAAAACAAAACCAATCTGATGCTGGAGGTCGCGACCCACAGGTTGAGAATCACGAGTCAGACCCTACCCTGCACTGACACGTATGTCAGTCAGACCAATGAGACCATACACCTACCCTGCACAGACTAGGTAGGCCTACAGTATATGCCAGTTATAGACACCTACCCAGGACGCTGAGCATCAGCTCTCCTATGCCAGGATCTCCTGCCTCTGGTGGGTTGTTCACCATGCAGCGGTAGACACCAGCATCTGATAAGCGTGTGTCATTCAGTACGATATCAGCACTCCATGGGATGCCTATGCAATGGGGGGAGATTGTGTGAATTCCAGTCACAAACTTTTCATGGGGTGGTGAAAGGGAGAGAGGGTGGTGAAAGGGAGAGATTACCAATGATATTGATCATGATACCGACATGTTTCTGTCTGACCATGATACTGACATGATATGAAATGGACAGGATTTTGACATGATACTGACCATGACTAACCATGGTACTGACATGATACTGACATCACGGACCATGATACTGACCATGATACTTGCACCATCGTATCTCCATGATTGTCTGCCTAGATATGTCCCTAACCACCCCCTCAGGTCCTCCACTGCTGGCCTACTCAAACTCCCTAAAAGGTGGCTACTAAGAAATATGGTGAGGCAGCATTCTGCTTTTATGGGCCAACGGCCTGGAATAAACTACCACTGCAGATCAGACAGGCACCCTCTATAGACATCTTTAAGACACAGCTTAAGACTCACCTTTTCACTCTTGCTTTTAGTTGAGCTTTAAAATATCTGTTCTTATTTTGTACCACTGTCCTTGCCTGATTTGCCACTGTGTTGTGCTCTATGCTATGCCATGTCATATTGTTTTAACTGCATGTCTGTTTTAATGCTGTTTTTGTTTTGCTTATGTTTTTGTTATTTTTAACAAAATAATTAGAGAAATTAGACATTCGCCCGGGACCCAACCTACTGAAAATAGCAGATCTACAAGCTCACAATGCGTCGCTCCGTGCCGTGCTTTTTTGGGAATGTTTATTGAAAATGTTTTGGAATAATATTAGTTAAAAACAAAATGTAGGAAACAAAAAATAAAGGGACCCACAAATGGTTCCTAACCCACTGTTTGGGAACCGCTGTATTAGAGCATAAAGTTTGGGAACCACTCTAAGTAACCAGAGTAATGTTAACTCCATAGACACATACAAAACAAAGTGCAAAACTATGGCACCACATCTTTAACTAAACCATATAGACAAAAAGGTACAGTGCATGTTAAACTGAGTGTAAATGGTGAATGGTGCATTTTATATAGCGCCTTTATCCAAGGCGCTTTACAGAGATTGTGCAATACATTCACACATTCACACACACATTCATACACTGATGGTGGCAGAAACCATGCAAGGCACCAACCAGCACATCAGGAGCAATTAGGGGTTCAGTGTCTTGCTCAAGGACATTTCGACACTAACTCTGGGGGAGCCCGGGTTCAAACAGGCAAACTTGCGGTTACCATCCAGCCACTCTACCCCTGAGCCACTGCCGCCCTGTGTGAGTGTGAACAATACCTGCAAATCCCACTCTGCCAGTGAGGGAGGGGTCTTCAATCACCTGCCCATGGTCATACACGATCACCTGGAAGTGAGAAAAGATACTGATGAAGAACTAATCATTGACTTGTACATTCTTGTGAATCACATTGCAGATACACATTTCTTAAAGAGATTTTAAGAAGCGAGACATGGTCAAAGCATTTCCCGGGGGTCCCCACCCAAAAACGTTGAGAACCCCTGGTCTAGAATACGTTAAAATGACCCACACCAAACATGTATAACTGCCTTCTCCCGGTGATCTAGCTGTAAATTATCCCCAGATGCCCAAAATAAGGACCAGAGCAGACTACCTGTTTATACTGTAGTTAGTTAATATGTATTGAACATGAGGAGAGGACTGCTAAAATCCAAAATAGCCTATAACAGCATAACTTCAACAATCAAGTATTGGTTGAAATCTGTGTGTGATGCTGAATTACAAATCTATAACCATTTCAACAATACCACTATGTTAATATCACTAGGAACATCCCTTTTTGCAATTTCAGGCAATTGAGATTAGCCTATTTCATGCAGACCTGCATAGGGGAATCTGGGTCAGAGAAGGGTGCCACGGTCCAGATAATATTGAGTCTGGACAAAGGGGTGGTGGTGATGAAAGAGCAGGGCAGGATGACGAAATCACCTTGAACGATCTCCATGTTGGATTCCCTCATGATCACCGACAGGGCAGCTGGAAGGAGTCAGGAAGAGAGAATGCAGAGTCAACTCAACACATCTATGTTTGATAGTACGATTTGTACAGCCAGTCTACAATCTCACAACACATCATGATGCTGTGTGAGCATGTAGATTGGCTATTTTTGTCGAGTGACAGTCATATGATTAGGAGTATAAATTAAGCATTAGCAATACCCTGCCAAACACATTTAGGTTATCATTTCTATTACAAAATTGACATTCTGAAATACAACAAGTCTCATTGAATTGTCCAGTCATAGACTGAACAACCCTACTGGCCCAACTTTAAAAGTAATGATATCTATACAATATGTTGGATACTGTGGAGGAGGTGGCCCAAAAGCTAACCTGACTCTGCACTAACCTTTCCTCTGGCAGGGAAGAAAGGCTCCTTCAGCAACAGACTGTTACACCCACGTTGCGAGAAAGGAACTATAGGAGATCTTTGCTGCCTGCAGCAATAAGACTGTACAAGTGCTCATCTGCGGTTGGCTTGATCAGGAATGTATGGGAATGTTGAATTCAAGCCATTTGACTCATTCGATTTTGGTCTGTCGTTTTTTAATATATATTGTAGATTGGCTATAGTCTGACACTTCTGAATCTCATTTCGTTTCACTTCATTATTCAGAACATATTTTCTTAATGGGCGTGGCTTGCGATTCAGGGCTGGAGCCAGGCTAGGTTGGCTATGCTTAGATGCCTATTTTCTAACCACGCCGCTCTAACCATCCAAGTCTGAACGCACCTTTAGGTGCTTCCCTGTCTTCTATGGTGATCCCTCTCTTCTAAGGTGCTTCCTATTCCTATGGTGCTTCCTATTCCTATGGTGCTTCCTATTCCTATGGTGCTTCCAGAATGCAAAGAGAAACTAGGATCACATGAAACCCAAGCAGCACTAAACAACATACTATCAAAATAATGTGTAGGCTACATTGAATTGATTAGAAGAATCCCAGGTAAACAATGCTATCTAAATTGCATTCTTAAGATTGTGGTCAGGAAAAACCATTTGCAGATTAACCTTCAACACACAAATGTGGAAGTGTGGGGTTTAACTTCATTATGAACCTGCAGACAGGCTGATGAGGCATGCCTTTCCCTCATTACTGTAACAATGAAAACCCTCCCCCTCCTTGTTGTCCTCCATGTGTGTGTGTGCGTGTGCATGTGGTGCATATTGGTTGTTAATTACACTTGACAGCTGAGAGCAGAACAAGAGCCCAATTCACTGCAATGAAAGCATACAACTCTCCATTTCCATGTAACCTATTTTCACAGAGAAGTAAAAATCCTCAGTGTTAATTTAAAACAAGGAGGAAGGAATAATTTGATAGCGTTACAACTTACAATGATTGTTTTGCTTCCATAGTAAGAACGTTGAGTAGTTGAGTAGCAGCTACAGTAAAAAAAAAAAAAAAAGTCTATGCCAGACTCACTTGACTATGTTTTAGTTTACATTTTAAAAGCACTCACACATTTTTCCATATTCTTTTCCATTGATTAAATTCATAAATTATAAAATAAACAAGAAAACAACTATCACTGATGACAGGAGGTGTCATTTTATTTATTTTTAGGAGTAGCTACAATACATGTACAAAACAAAAACATCTCTGTATGCTCATGGAGCTCACAGTAGCTGATGCCAAACAGTATTTAGTATCTATTCTATACATTTCCCATACATTGCAGGGGTACACTCACTGTAACTTCATTTTCTCTCCCTAGGCATTTACAGTAGGATGACCGAAAGGGAAATACATTTTATTATTTTAAGAGAAATCCATTTGTGTAAAAGATGGTTACACATCGTCTCTAAACCCCACAAAGTATTTGTGCTGTGCTAATGACCTAGATTAGCCAGTCAGGTGAGTTTAATCAGTTCATTTTTGTATTTAGTCATGAGCCTTTTTCATTGTTCCATCTAGTATTCTTCTTCCTTTCCTGAAAACTACAAATGACCAGAGTACAAACATGAAGTTCACCCATGTGACAATACATTTGAAGTGGACTTCTAATGAGACATAAAGTAGATTTTGCTTACCATTCTCAGTAGTGGTAAAATACACAAACAAGGTCCAGAACAACCATCTTCCAGAGCCACCCATAGCCAAGACCAAAGAAATGCCTTCTGCAGCACGTTGTAACCATGTACAACATCCATCCATCCAAAAGAAATGCCTTCTGCAGCACGTTGTAACCATGTACAACATCCATCCATAAGCAAAGACCATGCATGCACTGAGTGATGCAACTAACCCCACCCCTTCTTTCTTTCTCTCTCTCTCTCTCACTCTCACTCACACACACACACACACACACACACACACACACACACACACACACACACACACACACACACACACACACACACACACACACACACACACACACACACACACACACACACACACACACACACACACACACACACACACACACACACACACACACACACACACACACACACACACACACACACACACACACACACACACACACACACACACAGGATAGTATATAGTCAGAACAGTGTTATGATGATAGTAGTACATTATGTCCCCAACAGCTTTGGTTGATCCAAGGAGAAGTTAGAAGTTGAGCTCTTTTAACCCATTCAGGACCGAGGCCGGTCAAAAATTACAAATTTGTTATGCTGCTATATACTGTACATAACAAGAACCCCAAAAGAGGTTCTCGTCCAGAAGGGTCAAAACACCAAAAGGGGTTCCTGTCCTGAATGGGTTCTTCAACCCTAGAGCTCATAGTAACCTCTTGAATTGACTGGTCTTAATTTTACTATTAAGTTAATTCATATGCCGTCTAATCAGGGAGCAGGTGAATGCAATGAAATTATGCATGCAAGGCATTTTTCTAAAAGAGAAATTAATGTTTAATAAAAAATCCAAATAATCCTATACAGTCCATCACCAGGTTTACTTTTATTCATCAAATGACAATGATACATCCAGCACCACCTCTCTGTGTGTCCCAGTTTATGGTTAAAAAGTAAAAATGTTCTAAAGTTCTGAAAATACACATTGCCATAGCAGAGATGATAGGCAGAAACTCTTAAGTGCTTCCCTAAAGAGAGTGCTATTATACACTAAAGGCCTGGATAAATATATTAAATACAATTCTTATTTTTACTCTTCTTGTCTTTTCTTTAGCCAATAGCACATTTGCTATAGCTGCTTGAAACAATTTAGCCATTATATTGTCTTAGGCAGCTACAGGTCCTACTATGACATAGCATTGCATCGTCCAACATAGACGCATCTACCCACGGAAGAGAGAACATATGAACCATGACTGGGGAGTGACATTTGGTAAAGTATGTGTGCGTCTTGAATTCTGGGCTTACAGTACACCAGTGACCAGTGCACGCAAAACCTTCAGCTACTGAAAAGCAAACCAAAAGAATAGCTTTTCCTGTAGCTTTTATCGCATTCATACGAAACTCGTACATAAACTGTGGTACACTGTGTTTGTATGATGCGCACACACACACACACACACACACACACACACAAACAACACAGATGCACAATGAACATACTTCTGAATACAGTACAGTTTGCCCACTGCTTGGACCTTCAAACAAACAAAAACAAATAAAAACATGAACAATGTTTTCCTGCCATTATGGCCAGCCTCTGCCTGGGGTAATGGCCACCCCATTCTCATCTCACTGTGTGAAACATGGGGCCTTAATAAATACATTATGAATAAGGGAGAGAGAAAGAAATTGTAGAGCAACACCGAGCAGGCATGTAGAGATGTGCTGTGTGTGGACAATTGGACATGGTGGAGGTTAGAGTGCTGCCATTTCCCTTTTAGGGAGAGTGGGAGTGTCTTTGTAATAGGCCAGTCAGCCTATCACATGTGGATCAAGAGAGGTCCCGGCCTATCACAATATATATATATATATATATTATTTGACAGTACTGTCCCATCAGAGCAGCATGGTGACTGGTTTCTCTAGGAACTTGCGGAACTCTGCGAGCCACTGGGCGCCGACTGCCCCGTCAACCACCCGGTGGTCACAGCTCAGAGTGACGGACATGATGCTAGCAACGTCAAACCTGCCAAAAATAAATAAACAGCGACAAATATATACATTAACTTATTATCAGCACATACATTTTAATATGTACATTAGTCTATTCTACATATCTTTATTATTATTATCCATTTTCACTATGCCATCATCATTGCCACATTCACAATTTTCAGAAATTCACATTTCCATTCACAGACGGACATAATTTGTATCTACTTTCTTTTGTTTGTTTTCCTTACTTTCATTTCCCTTTTTGTATTGGATTTATAGTCTGCAATGTCGAGAGCAGTACCATTAACTATTGATAACTATTGCATGTGACGGATAAACTTGAACTCAAAGCACTGAATGTATGTACCCAAAATACTGTACAATACTATGTAAACTACTATAATAATAATAATAATAATAATAATAATAATAATACAAAAAGCCAAAGAAACATTTGATTTGGGAGATCTGACATCTACTTGTTGATTTGTGGTAGCATGGGTAATGATAACCCGGACCTACCCTTTCTCATTGTCAGCGGGAATCAGTCGCTTCTCTGAACCTCCGATAGCGAGGATACAAGCCTGGGGGGGGTTGATGATCGCCGAGAAGTTCTTGATGCCAAACATCCCCAAGTTTGAAATTGTGAACGTACCGCCCTTAAAAAAGAAAGAACAAGAAAAGTGATATTTTTTAATTATTACCAGCTGCTTCAGCACTCAGCAGACTGGAATAACGTCGATGTTTTTGCTTTGACGACCTAGCCTCAACCTAGCTGTGATTGGCTGCCTCGTCTCTAGGCTACCAGACACTACCTGACTACCTGTAAGACAATGGGAGAGCAAGCAAAAACCCATCGTCTGAACGGCATGAATAGTCTAGTCATGCAGAGAAGAAGAGAGCTGTGAATACCGGCTAATAATTGTTTTTATCATCCTATCCTTGTTTATATATATATATATATAACGCCATTTAGGTCGAAATCATGATATAACTTTATGTTGTGATAATAATAATATAGCTGCTATGCCAGTCAACTATGCCAGTCAACTGTCTTCCTTCCGTGTGCGACGCGACGCACCACATCACATGCGTGTTTGATGAAACTTAATAAAGTGAAAGATAGCCAGCGGTGCCGATGATACGAACAGGGCGGGCAAAGGGAGGGGCGGGCTTGGTTGTGTGTATCACTATGAGCTGTCACCTCGCGCTATTGAAACACCATGGGATTATAATATCAACATTTAAGCACAAGATGTAAGCTAAAGAAATGCGTTACTCTGAAAGTTTAACTAAAGTTATAACGTAATTTCTGATACAGACATAGCCTATGATCAATTCAAGACGGTCATCAGGCTAATCTTTTTTTATCATCCTATCCTTGTTATAACGCCATTTAGGTCGAAATCATGATATAACTTTATGTTGTGATAACATAGCAGCAGTAGCCTACTGTTGGGCAGCCCAGTCAATGGAGCTCTTGCCCAGGCTAGGCTGGGCTGCTGAAAGACACGGAGGTGAGAAAAACAACCGACAGCAATAGATATTGGCACCTTTTACCAAGCCACACGACGCAACTCGTGCACATACAATGGTCCATGTGTGACCTGTTAAGTAATCTGTAGCCTAGTCTGTAGGCACATAGGCGTGTGTGTGTGTCAAAGTCACAAATTGACACGTCGGAACCAGTACATTTTCAACACAGAATTATGGTGCTACCGTGCTAGTAAAGGCTGGTAGAGTGTGTTGTTACTGTTGTTTTATGGTCATTTGAATTAATTCATTTGTCACGAGTTGTCTACTTTTGTGTGTTTGCATGTGTAAAACTCTCATACTAGGCCATCAGCTGTTCTGTGCACACATGTAGTGTGTGTACAATCTACAAGCTGAGACAAAATATTTTTGCAGCCAAATACATATTAATGTTGTAGGTGTCCTTGAGTGAGCAGAGCCATGCAAAGCAGACACGTGTGTGTTTATTAATACAATTTGGGAGCTCAAGAAGCACAAGCACACGCACACGCACACACACACACACACACACACACACACACACACACACACACACACACACACACACACACACACACACACACACACACACAAAGCAGGTGGTAAATTCTCCTTAGTAGTCTTTCTAGTAGAATAGCTGAGATGGAGGCCAAGGAGCAGCACAACCTAGGGGGCACTACTGGGGTTTACATACTGTGCTCTTGGGTTTGTTGTAAAAGAGTGCTATATACTGTAGCATACATTTAACTTAGACTGAAACAGAATTTATTGTCATTATACAGAGGTACAAGATCATTAAAAACTCAGCTTTAAAGCGCAGGTCAACATAGTATTATGGGTGGTCAACAACAACATTTAAGGACAAAAAATATTATTTAAGACATTTTAAGACTTTTTCAGGAGCTGCATGACTCATACCTGGAACTCGTGTGGCTGCAGTTTCCCCTCTCTGGCCTTGGCTGCGAGTGAGGCCACATCAGAGCAGATGGCAACCAGTCCTTTGGTGTGAGCGTTGAACACTATGGGTGTAATCAGACCATTGGCCGTGCTCACTGCTACACTCACATCCACCACGTGGTTCCTGCAGACCCAGACAAATGTATGTACTTACACAAAAGGTATCCGAGGAGATATTTGTGTGTGTACAGTTCCTGTAATTGCCCCTACAGTTGTTGGGGGTGTTCAGTGGAGCAATCGAACCCAAGACACGACACTGTAAATCCTACATGGGTTGTGCTTATAACCACACCCCGCTTCTGTGGCGAACATGGAAGTGCCTCTCACCTACAACAACTGCAGACTAGACCTTATGTATAACTCTATGGACTAGACGCCGTCTCAAGCTAATTTGAGCCACGTGAGACACCACCGAGCGAGCTAAAGTGAACGAGTTGCCGTGTCGAACGTTGCAAAGTTCACTTAGCCGACTCAGGGCCGTTCAAGTTGCGACCCGATAGGCAGAGAACAGTAAATAATGTTCTGGCGAGAGCGTTTGCCCCAACTGCCACTGGACACTGAACCACCTGGACACCCCCAGTCAGAACTCAGATTTAAACTGTAAACTGTACTATTATATTACTGTTTATGTCAAATTATTTAGCTTTTATGATGTGCCAATACAATTAAAACTAGGTTAAACATAACAGCTCTTCATAGCATGAATCAGATTCCCAATTCCCATTGCAATCAGAACTGCAGACTCACTCCCAATCGTCCGCCGTAGTCTGAAAACCCACCTCTTCAGACTCCATATTAGCCCGTAGCACTTGCCGTAACACTTGTCCTAGCCTCGACGACCTTACAGGCGTATGCATAGGCTCAACTTATGTAACTTAGATAGCATTTTATGTAGACATGGCACTCTGTAGTGTATACGCATAGTTTCATTATATAGATATCCCACTGTTAGGTTCTTAGCTCATGTATGATTCATGATGACATTTTATGTATTTGATGTATTACCATGTTTTTGTTCTTGCTTACTCCAAGTCGCTCTGGATTAAGAGCATCTGCTAAATGCCTAAATTGTAAATTGTAGCATAGCCATTGCCTACATCACATGACTACTACGGCTAGTCTGTACATGTCAATATTATACATATCAAATTCCTATTTCATACAGCCACGCTTTCCCTACTGCATCTACCCATGTAAAGTGTATATGTCTATCCAAAGTATTATGAGGGTATGTTTGGGTATGGTACTATTGGTACTATGAAGTATGTGGTGTGACATCACGTGTGCGACTGTGTTGTTTTGCCTGTGTGTACTGACTGGCGTATGACTGTATCCAGCCAGGATGAGTTGGCTTCAGGGACCTTGAGGCAGGACAGTGCACTGGCTTTGATGATAAAATCATTCACACTCAGCTTGATGTTCTGGGCTTTGACCTCCTGCAGAGGAGACAAGACAGATCAAACAGATCGTTTTTTCTTCTTTTCTTTAAGTACACAATTCTCTTACTATAATGCTATAACTTCATTACACATTTCTTGATGTAATTTGATTTGTTGGCTTTAGTTTCAATCCAAACCCATTTTTAACACACTAACCTCCCACTGGCGTGGCTGGCTGCATGTCGTAAGAAGCATGTCAAAACATTGATTTCTGCTTTTTGAACCACCACATGACAATCCCATTTGTTTTGCTTTTTTCCAGTTAATATTTGACACATCTGACCTGTTTTCCTTATGTTCTGTCTATCTCTATTATTTTCTCCCTTTTGTTGAAAACAACAAATGCAAAGACATTTACCTTTTTTCACACCTGTGATGTGACAATAAATTTGATGTTGATCTGACGTTGATTAGGTGTATACTAGTGTAGCATACTTGCTACTGCTGCTTGTACCTATAGTACAAATGTGGTGAAAACAACCAAATTTGCCGTGCGGGATCAATAATGCTTTTACATTTAATTCAGACTCAGATTTCTTTCAACTGGGCACTACTTGAGACCTTGGATGCCCTCGTGTTCTCAAGCACACAAACTCACATTGTTTAGTTCCTTCCTAAGTTCCATGACTTGGTCCATGTTGACGTCTACAGACAGGTAGTAGTGTGGGATGGTCTGTTTCGACTGCATCAATCTCTGAGCAATAACCTGGAGGAGAGACGACATCATTCACAAAACCTGTGTGTATGATTGTTCCGGACATAACTTGGGCATCATCTGAACGCACGACGTCAAGCGTGCGTGTATGTCCCAGATGAGGGGGTGTGACATGCCGACTGGGATCAACGGTTTCTAAGAACTAAAAACCACGGATAACGTGTCCGCAGGTCTGTGGAGGACGCACCGAATCTCTGTGTGATTGGGGTGGGGGGGTTGTAGACAACAGATGTCCCTGTTCGGCCAAACCAAAGTTCCCAAACCATTGGCTTCACGGATTGGCCAAGCCTTGCATCACGTGTGTGCAGCTGCGCATATATAACAATAATGGAACTTTGTTTGTGTATGCTCATGTACTTCATCAAAACGACATCAGGAATCCCCGTATTTGGTCGTATGGTAGTGGGTACCACACTGGTTACTCTGAGAATGGGTACAACGGATACTCTGACAACATGTACTGACTAGAGACATGAATTCCCAACTTGCATCGTTACTGAGTAGACCAGTGCCCATGGGTAATGCACTGAATACCCAAGGGTATGTATATGTACTTTGAAAAACAATCACATCCGCTCCATTACGCAGCTATGTGTGTATGCCTGTCTCTGTATTTATGTATGTCTGAGCACGGACAGCTGCAACACCTCGCCACTGGATGGCACTGTTGCACAGCGACAGAAACACACACACAGTTAGCCGATTTGCGCATCTACATATGACGTAGATTTTCCCTTCATTGTCAATGGCATTTAATGTTTGTGTTGTCACAAATTAAGGTCATATTTGGTGGACATTTGACCTAATTTCTAATTTCATTGTAAATGGCAAATATTTAGAATTTGAGACATGTGGGGACAACATTTATGTCATATTTGGCAGACATTTGACCCAATTTTCTCATTTCATTGTAAATGGCAAATATTGAGACGTGTGGGGACAAAAGCTGTATATAGGAGGGGCTAGCGCCACGCAAACAAAATTACACCTTTGTGAAGTGAGGGGCGCTCTTATCATCACACATCATCATACATCATCTCATTCCGGCCAATCACAATTTGCGTTCTCACCTTCGTCTTCAATGTTTGTTTACACAATGTTTGTGTTTACACAAACTCAAAGCTGGCCATTCAATGTTTGTATTTACACAAACACTCAAAACTGGCCATTCATTGTGAATGGCATTCAATATTTGTGTTAGGACAATGTTTGTGTTTACACAAACCCTCAAAGCTGGACTGTGGAGGGGCTAGCGGCACACCCCTAAACAAATCTAAAAATAACGGGCACGAGTGCTGGTGGGGCATACATTCTGAACTTGAATCATTCCCGATTTACATCGTTACCGACATGCGTTGTCCCAAGTAGTAGTAGTAATCATAAGAATGATAATATGGAGAGAAAGGGCAAAGACACATCTCCTACCACCACATGTATGCGCGTGCGTGCGTGTTCTCACCCTGCGGATGTTGCTGATGGGGATGTCCGTGAAGGTGCCAGCGGGGCTGATGATGGGTGCAGCAGGTGTAGGAGGAGGGGCAGCTGGAGCTGCAGCTGGAGCTGCAGGTGGAACGGCTCCCACCTGTCCACAATAACAAACATACAAAGTCTCATAAACGATCACAAAGTGCACGTTTGTTAGCACATAGTACATTTATACTCTGATCATGTCTATGACAAGCCCTGCACGGCCGGGGCTTGTAAGGAAAACAAGCACTCCCCTTCCCACATCTAGCTAGAGATATGCTGGATCACTGTAGACACAAATAACGCACCTGTGATTGATATAAACTGATCTAAGGGGTCTTAGCCTCTAGTCTCTTTAGTATGTCTACTAAAGGGAAACCAGACGATCAGAATCAAGGATCGGGACTAACCGTTTTAGAATATCTATTTAGGAGGAGCGGCTGAAATTGTCACCAAGTCAAATCTGCTGGTTCACCTTAAGTCAGTCCAAGGTATGTTGGTGTTATAACCAGATACAGACAGAGCCCATGGATATGAAGCAGGTGATTTGCAAGTTTGTAATAGTTGTAAGTAATAATGAAGGAGTCTCAAACCACAGTAGGAGCATTTATTGACTGACAAACCTGTACGCAGTGCACTGCTGCCATGACTGGTACATTCACTGGTTGAGTGCAGAGCGCATTGGAACTAGTCGATTAAAAAAACACAGCGTACCGGGCAGTTCATATTCTCCCTGAACTATAAGGTTCAATACGAATGAGTAACATTACACACCTACTATCGATAATTCAAGCCTTGAGAGGAAGGCCACATCGTTATTAAACTCCATGTTCTTGTTATTATTTTAATAGTTGGCTTTACATTGCTTGACAACTGAATGCAAACATATACGGACATGCACACAGAAGACAGTACTTACAGGGGCAGCCTTGGGTGGGACAAAACTCTCAATGTCTTTCCTGGTCACTCGCCCATCAGGACCAGTGGCTACAAATCAAAGAGATCAGAATGACTTTAATAAATTAGCACAACAAAGGAACAGGACTCTCTGCCCTGCACAGAGGGGCGTAACAGTTAATACGGAGCATATCGTCGCTGTAGGGCAGAAATCTACATTTTTTTACTTTATTTATTTCAATAAATCAGTGATATTGAACACCATTCATGTCTATGTGCGCTTCTAACTAAACGTCCCAACTCCATTGGAGTTGGGACACTGTCGGTCAAACTTTGGAGATAGGAGCTGTTTTTTCTATCATTGATTAGAAGGACAAAACCACGTCCTAACTCCTCTTGAGCTGTAGTAAAGTGATGATAATATAAGGAAAGGACACATTTGAGTATCTGACAACATATAAAGTCACCATACCAACTTTGATGAGGCAGTATTGTGTTCCAAAAACTAACTAAACTTTTTTTTCTCCCATTTCCTGAAAAGTGAATAATTTGGACATTGGACATTTGGCTGGTTTCTACCGGACAGCAGGGATATTCAGGCAGTATTCTGAGCGATGTGCTCACAATACTGCCTGTGAAGAAATCACAGGCAGTATTGTGAGCACATCGCTTGGTTACAACACCATGGGGCTGATGTACTATGAAAGTTCATAAGAGAGTAAGAAATCAGCTCATGTATGGTTTCATTGGCATTAAAGCCTGCCTACTATGTCTTGCTGCTTGGTCATCCAAAACTGATTCTCTCCTAGAGCCACATTCATGTGAATTAGAGATGTAATGATGAAGGGGAGACTGCAGCCTCAGAGCAGTTTTGGCAAATCACTAATAGCTTATGTCTGCTCAAAAATCTGCTAGATAGGTTTTTTAATGACTTGGAGAGCACATGTCAAAAACTAAATGGATTTCCATCGACAATAGGGTAGGCCAGGGGTTCTAAATGGGAACCGGTTTACTATTCCCTAATCCCTTCCCTACTCTTTCTATATCACCTTTTCCCAAATACTTTTTTCTCAAAAGGTTCTTTGACAATTGACAACATTGAAAATGCAATCTATTGTCACACAAATGTTTAAGTTTAATGTTTTATATTAAGATCGCAGGAGAAAATAAAAACAAAAAAGCTAAATTAAACTAACCACTTGAACTAGCATCCCTATTTTGGGGTGAACATTTGCCACAAATAGAAGATCTACAAGCTCACAGCGCATCACAAGATTTTGTGCAGACTGTAGAGTGGAAAGAAGGAGCACAGCTATTATAGAGCCCTGGAGGACTCGGTCAACAAAGCATAAAGGGTGTAAGTGTTAAAAGGCACTGGGTATTGTTTGACACCATGCCAGCTCAGAAAACAAAAAGATATATACCAAGAAACAAAAATCACACCTGTGTGAACTGAGTGGTGCAACTCCCCTCTCCCCCTGCCCCTCCCCTCTCCCTCTCCCTCTCTCTCTCTCTCTCTCTCTCTCTCTCTCTCTCATTAGCAGTGCAGCACTATATCTCTCTCTCCGTTTCTGGCACAACAGCGCCACTTTTGCCCCTACTGCTACTCATAGTCACACACATAGGTTAACACAGTCACATAGTCACATAGGTTAACATGGACATTGCTGTTCCTTGGAGTGGTTGCACCACTCAAAAATGTTCATCACTTCACCATCGATTAACGGGGATTTCTCAATAAAACAACAAACAAAACAAACATCCGTGGTGGAAGTTGAACTCCAGTGTTTGGTGTATACTCACCGCTAACCTGAGCCAGGTCAATGCCTTTCTCGGCAGCCAGTTTCTTGGCAAGGGGGCTGGCAAACACACGCCCTTTCTTGGGAGCTGCCGGGGCTGGGGCTCCTACAGCTGGAGCAGGGGTTGGCGGCGTTGCTACAGGCGGAGCTGGTGCAGCCTACAACAAACACATTATGTGTCAGGAGCTCTTATACTAGACAAACACTTGTCAAGAGACCTCACTCCGTGGATTAATTTGGTTGGGACAAGCTATCAATCTCAAGAAGACAAGACTGACTGCTGTATTTTGTGATTTTGTCAGAGAAGAGTACGAGCAAGTGAGCGAGTATCTCACCGGTGCTGGGGCTGGTGTGGGGCTGACGTCAGCCACTCCTCCGGTCTCCACATAGTCTTTAAATGCTGCGATGTCGCTCTCCCTCTCTACAATAATGCACAGCGGAGTGTGCAGGGGAACGTCTCGGGTACCCTCCTCTACCATGATCTTTGCCAAGTATCCTTCCTCCTGCACCTCAAAACCTGTTTACAAACACATGAAAACATGCCGATCCTTGCTGAGGCATATTTTTCACCACTTTCAGGCCACTAGATTAGATTATTAATCACTTTGAGATACTCAGTGATTACAGGATCATTAGTGAACACTTGTCTGTTTACCAATGGTTGCCTTGTCCGTCTCAATCTCAGCCAGCAGATCTCCCTCGCTCAACTTCTCCCCAACCTTCTTCTCCCAGCGTTGCACTGTACCCATCGTCATGGTGGGAGACAGGGCAGGCAGATTGATCTGTAACACACACACACACTTTCTCAATCCTGATGAAGTCACTGTGTGTGTGTGTGTGTGTGTGTGTGTGTGTGTGTGTGTGTGTGTGTGTGTGTGTATATGTATATGAGATGGGGCCCGCCATCATCATAACCCAATGACACCAACCTCCTTCTTCCTCATAAGTACAAACTAGATGTTTATTCATAGATGCTCTTCTATTGTTGTGATAATGTGATTAGACACATAATCAAAAACAATAGATATGCCAAATATAAGGTTCATTATATCTACTGCTGTGCTGGGTTGACAGGGAGGCACCCCTACCTTCAGGTGTGAGGGGTAGGAGCTGCCTGGGGCCGCAGCAGGAGCAGCACTGGCCGCAGGAGGAGGAGGAGCGGCGGAGGCTGCCGATGAAGGCTCCGCACCATCGGCTTTTAGTGATTCCAACGTGACATCCTTAAAGGCTGCTACGAGGTCAGGACTGTTTTTTTTTTTTTAAAGCATGTTAAGTCATGGTTAGGCTTGTCCTTTGAACACGACTTCCATTATCTGAGCAGAACTCAGCTGTGTAAACACTTATACTTGTAACGCAACCTGACTATTCAGACCAGATGTAAAGTTCCCACACAATATGTACATCAGGACAATGGCATTCGCCAATAGAGCCATATTTTCTTTATATTTTTACTATTTTGTAATGGTGGCAGGGCCCATACACTTTGATCAGGATTGACAACAGTACGAGTACAGGCACGATGATGAGGCTTATGTGTAATAAATTGCCTGGATTGTGCCCACATAGCTGTCCACACCTCACTGAGATATGAACTTAATGTAAACCAGGCCAGTTCGGCTTGTGGTCTGGCTTATCAAATCACAATGCAAGATTTTGGAGCGTGCAGACTTAACAGTTAATAATAATAATTGAATTGAACTTTATTGTCCCCTTGGGGAAAGTATGTCCAATCCCAAAGAGCAGTGAGCAGCAGCAGCGCAGTGCTTGGGCACCTTGGCATCCTCGTATGATCGGATGACAAGTTTAATCAGAAGTGATAAATAATCTTTTAGTAAATATATTTAATAAATAAAAAATACTAGCTTTCAAAACGGAAACAATTGAGGCCATCTGCAATGAATGGACACTCACCTGTCAACAGTAATGCAGATCACTGATCCTATGGTGACGTCCCTGGTGCCCTCTGGAACCAAGATTTTGGCCAGATAACACTCCTCCATCATCTCAAAGCCTACTGTGGCCTTGTCTGTCTCCACCTGCACACACACAGCAATTATGTACGAATGCATACCCATACACTGCACATTTCTACACACTATTTTGGCTTGTAGTGTTCACACACACTTCACTGATAGCATATGATAAATTGCATAATGCTATGCTTGTGTACAAAACATTTGCAAACACAGCATCAAGATTCGTGAGCTGCTGTGATAGGAGAAGGATATCAAATAGAACACAACCACCCTAAAGACTACTAATCGTTGTGTGTAGTCCTGCACTATCTGCATTGAGAGATCTTGGTACATTTATTCTTGGATTTATTGGAGATTCTGACTTTCAATTGTACATACATTTTCTCTTGATCGAATTGTTCCCCTTTTGCTTTGGCAATGAAAACGTATGTTTTCTCATGAGAATAAAGATCTTTCTATTGAAAGTTTAATTTAATTGTGTACCACGTAGCAACCAGACTGTCTCTAGTCTACACTTCAAACCATTTAGATACAGATAAAGGATACTCTCACAGTACAGTAGACAGAAACACACAAACAGCTTTTTACCTCTGCTATCAGTTCTCCCTCGCCGATTTTCTCACCCTCCTTCTTCTCCCAGCGAGCGATGGTTCCTGTCTGCATGGTGGGAGATAGAGCAGGAAGCTCCACCTGTCAGTCAAAAAGAACAAAAATTTTTTAGATATGAGGTTTATTGTCACCTGCATTCAGAATACAACTAAATTTCGTTTAGTGCACCCACTCCAAATAGCAGGATCATACAAATACAGCAGCTTAGGTAAAATACCAAAACAGGACCTTGGTTTCAAGTACATTTAAATCTGAAATGTTTTCATTATTTGCTAACATTAAAGAAGTCAGGATAAAGTGGGGGACGGTCTTCCAAACCGGCCCAAAATATATATATATAATTATAGAAGTATTCAGACACACAGTGACAGACACACAGTGACAGAGTTCATCCCTCCGGCTATCACCCTGCCATTTGGCTACATTCCATCACTGCAAGTCTTTCCCCCTTATTATATTAAAGAACGGCAGTAGTACCCATCGATCATGACACGGCACGCATTTTCTTGACTGACGAGACTTCATATAATGGAACTTTGTTTCAAAACGACAACTTTGCACTAGCCTACATGTGGTGCCATTTCATTACACAATGCCAAGCCCCCTTCTACAACATGCAGGCTCAGCATGTCCACAACCACTAAAATTCACCTATACAAGCTACAGCTGTCATGTTCAAGGTCAGATAACATTCATTCACTCCAAAGTGCTGTCAGTCAGATAAATCCTAAGAAATTATTATTTACCTGTTAAGCCTATACCAACCATGATAAGCCGTGAGTGTCAGTGTCATATCACTTGCTAATCAGGATATGTAGTGACAGTGACGATATGAATGTCATTACATGTACACAAAGCAGATGAAGGGTTCCCTAAGCAGAGAGAACCAACCTGATTCTGATACACCACAGCGGTACATACTGTACATCTCTCAATACATTACCTGTCATTAAGGAGGTCATGCACTAGTAATAGTATTACTATGGTATACAGTAAAACTAAAAACCTCGGATTATCCTCTCAGTTTATCCACTTGTAACTCTGACACTGAACAAAATGGAACCAAATGTCCATTTGTACACTGTCAGACTCAGTTCACCCCTGTCTGATCCACCAACTATCCCTGTGACTAGACTGTGTAGTCTGTGCATGTAGGCTACCTTCTGGTGAGGTGGGAGGCTGTAGAAGCGCTGGCTGAGGCCGCGGCTGGCAGGGTGATCACACCGCAGCAGAGGCATACTGTAGGGGCTGAGGACATTGCACACAACGCCCCTGGATGTGGAACCACCGTGGAACCTCCTCGGAGGACCGGAGTAGGAGCGGGAGCCGACAAGCCCAGGCCCCGTAGAGGTGGAGAGGACACGGGAGCATGAGGGGCCGCCGCGGGTCGGTCTGAGCCGCAGGATTAAACGGAGCATCTCGTGGCGGTGGCGGGCTCTTTTAGACGAATCTCTTAAATTATGTAGGAGTTTAGACCGGCATTAAGCTTGAGGCGGCACTGTGTCTCCCCCAGAACCGCTCCGTGTTCCTCACTTTCTAATGACCTCCCTTCCTCACAAGCCAAAACAGGATGCTTTACGGCTCTCCTTCACCGTCCTGATGTGAGGTTGCCAGTTCTGCTAAGGCGAGAGAGAAAGACGGAAACGTGCCGTAGCCGATTGGGCCCATCGTGATTTTCTTGTCAAATGTAAATGAATGTTTAAACTGACATATTAACCACAAACCAAACACCGTGAAATTGGGCTGACTGAATCGAATACAAATAAATCTGGTAAACGGTAGATGGGAAAGTACAAACTGGCAACCCATGTCCCCACTTGTTGTAAAATGTCGCAAAATGAAAACAGCCGGGCCTGTGACTATTTAGCAACCACGCGATGGCAGTAAAGGTCTGTCTTCGATAGCTGTGAGCCTGTGTCCAGAGCCATGTATCTAAGACTCTGGCTGCGTCTACACATTGTACTGTCTCATCTACTGTGTGTACTGTGTACTAGTAGCCTTGTTATAACTCTATGGTAGTAGCAGTGAGCACAGTCAGTGGTTTTCAAAGTAGGGCCCAGGAGAAGACCCAAACTAACCAAACATTCAGTGGGTCGATATTCCTGGAGGTAGCCCCACAGAATATATTTTATGGTATGATTATTCATTTTTCAATGGTGACCTGTAAATGGAAGCTATATGTAAATAATGAGGATGTATATTAAAGATTTTCGTTTTGTTTTGTTGTATCTCATATTCAAGTAAATTGTGGTTTTGGTTCTTCAACAATCAACATTGTAGCAGAATGTAGTAACATTAAATTTGAATAGTATAGTAGTATATAATAGTAGTAGTAGTAGTAGTAGTAGTAAGAGGTGCTTTGGAAATTCTAAAGGGGCACAGAGCCCTGCCCCTTTTTAGCTCCTGAACACCAACACAATGCACTTGTCTCAAGACTTTCTATTCTTTGTAGTGGTGTAAAAAACAGAAGACACTATTTGAATTTGAATTTAAAACATTTATTTTATTTTACACTACAATATATCAAAGGATTACTACCATTACCAACATTCAATGAATACCATGTGAACACTATGTTAGGAAGTATACAGTACAATAACTAACTATATATAGGCCTACAGTACATTTATATACAAGTCAACAAAGACTACAGCATATAGAAATAACCACCACTATTGAAGGGACGTACGAAGTTGAGTCTTCTAATCTAATACAAGTTATAAAACGAACTGGGAGTTTAACCACCACTATACCACTGATTTTCAACCTTTTTTATTTAAAGGACCTCCAGTTTGATATGCATTAGGCCACGGACCGACCCCCATTTGATACAATTTGTCATCTCTGGTGGTACCCAAATCTACACTTTTATTCATAGACTCTGGTAAGGGTTAATTTATTGGACCCCTGGTGTTGAAAACCACTGTAATGTACAGTATGAGTGCATGTGGTATAAAGTAGAAGACAGTATAGTATACCACACATTTGGTTCCATACTGCAGTCTATTCAAGAGCTTTTCAAACCTTTTGTGCACAACACCAACAGACAAGTCCAAATCTCAAGGCATACCTGTATTTAGGCTATGGCAAAAATAGATGATCTAAGCTCAGTATGGCCCCTTTTGTCTGGGGTATAGAATGTGCCTCTGCATTGGGAATGGGTGTGCACAATATACTTAATAAAAATGGTAGTGGTACTAGAACAGTATATTGCAATAATGATGTCTGTCACACAAATAGAAACCACTTGTCTATTCAATTAATTTCTTAGACAAATGAAAAATTATACCTCAAATTCAAGAGTCAGACCCACAATTCTCATGGTTCAAAATGATCAATTTATTATATTAATGGATATTTACAAAATTCATATTTACACAATCCATAGGTATTTACAAAATGTACATGAGACCTTTGCTATATACATATATACATATTTGATGGTACACATAACATCAACATAAATGATGTTACATTGTCATTTTCACAACAAACAAATATGTACAGAGACAAACAGAATTAGTAGAATTAGTGATTTAAAAACATAAAAGAGAAAAGAACTGCTGGAGTGGCTGTCGTGTGCTTCCACAAGGAGGGATTCAATATCCATTATAAGTGCAAAGAACACTAGCAGTAGCAGTATATACAGTTCTGATATAAAGGCTAATACTATTGCTTGGTCTGTAAGATTGTCAGGATCAACAAGTAAACTGATTTTGTTGACAAAAAGTACTTTGAAGTAAAGTTTTCACTTAAAGTGAGAATGATTGGATTACATTTCAGCTGCACAATGCTGACAACTTTGAACGATCAGACACATTTTTACAACAACTCTTTGAGTAGGCTCTCACTCATCACCCCATAAAAAAAAATACAAATAAATCACACTTGTGTGAGTGAGGGGGATCTTATAATCACATTCTGTGCTCAGCCAATCAAATTATCACAAATGTCATTCCGGCCAATCACTTTTAGCGTCTTCACTTTTTATCCTCAATATGTACTTTGCTCAGCTAATCAAATTATCGCTATGGGGTGATCTGCCAATCACATCATAGGTGTTTGTGTTCGCAAAGCTGGGCATAGGAGCAGGAGGGGGGAACCCAGTGAACTCTCTGCTGCCCCATCTGGCGGAGTCAGGTTAGGGCTAGCCCCCCTCAAAAACAAAAAAAATATATATATATACTAAAACATTTCAATGAAAGGCAGCATGTCTGATTCAACGTCAGGGATGGCCAAGCAGGGGAGCAGCTAGGCTCTTCACAGTAGATGACTCAGAAAGGCGAGTGACATCCAGCTTGCTCTCCGAGTACCACTTCATCTTGACGGCCTAGTGGAGAGGGGGAAAAAAGCATTAGAATTAATGTATTTAAACACTTGCTCCATTATATTATACACAAACATACATTATACTAACACTAACCCTAGTGTAGAGGGGCTCATGTATTTAATACCTATCTAACTCCTCCATTACATGCTACTACATTATACTAAACCTAGTGGAGAATATACATTTTAGTATTCAATATTCATCTATGTAAACATCCCCATCTTACTACATTACACTCCAATTTAAATACATACACATACACCACATGCAGAGAGCTAATGTCTCAATAGGATCATGGGTCTGAACATTATAATGTAAAAAATCTGTACATAGAAACTATAGAATGCCTGGTAAACAAATTAACCTAGCATCTGTCTAAATAACATGCCACCACCCTAGTGCCTTTGTGTGCCAACTCACCTGGAAATTTGTATTCCCCTCGCTGACAACGACATTCTTGGCAATGTGCTGCATTATTGGTTTCAGGTGAGCCTCATCATATGTCGTGTAATGCTGGTCTGTAGGACTCTGCAACACATGAAAAACAATCATTAGGATCATCATGTGCAGTGCAAAATAGTAGTCTGCAAGCCATGGAAAACCTACTCAAATCAAAAGACAAAATGTCAAGCTATCTATTTGTAATAATAAGCCAACATATACATTGATTCTATTCAACTCACCCATGGCAGGCCACCCAGCAGCAGCTGAGAGAGGCAGAGGGAAGCAGCAGCGACCTCAGAGGGCCTGTAGTGAACCATGGCGTAATCAAGGAGTGTCAACTCCATGAGATACTTGGCCAGCATGTCTCTCTCCACAGAAGCCTAGTAGAACAAACAAACACAATTAAAAAGACTGCTTGCATAATACAACTCAAAATACATCATGCTTTAGTTTTTCATTTAGACTATGTTCACACAGTCAGCCCAGATCAGATAATTGTCCTAAACCAGAGTCGCTTTATAAAGTTTCAACAGCGTAAATCCTCATGGAAATCAAATTGATCAGATTTGAACCACATTCCTAGGTGGCTTGAAATCTGTTTTCTAATTTTGTGTTTCAGTCTGAACACTGACACTTCACACAACCACGGCAATCATGGTAAATAGACAATGCACAAGCTTGTCAAATTGTGACATTTAATCTGCGATTTGAGAACGAAAATAAATTTGCCTGCAGTCTGGACAAAGCCTTGGTGCAGATAGTCAAGTCTGGTCACTACAACCTTGTATGACAATGACTCACGTTTGCAGCCTTGGATGCTCTCCTGAGGAAGTGCAAGGCCAGCGGGCGCCCCAGGTCAAAGTTGAGACGCCGTAGCACCACCCGCTCCGCTTGTCTAATCTGAGAGGTTGTGAAGGTGTTGTCTGTAATGTCAGCCAACTCCTGGATCCCATGGGCGTCTATGTGTCCCTCCTCGTACTTGGAGGCCAGCAGCATTGCAGCGACACCAATAAGCTGGAGCTTATTTGGTGAAATTGGCTGAACCTGTAACACATCACAATAGCTCATTAAAAAAGGGAAGAAAAAAAAAGAAGAAAAAAAGAAAGTAAGACTAGAGCTGATAAAATGGCAAACAAAGGCAAGCAAGATAAATTGCCCTTACTTGCAGAAAACGATCCAAAATGGCAACTGTGAGATAGAGGGTCTCCTGATGCAGCTGGAAACTGGAATGAGCTTCGATCAGCCAGTCGATTAAGACAGCTCGCATGTCTGCCGTTATCTTAGAGCCCTCCAAGTACCCCGGTCGCACAGCCTGCTTTACCTGTACAAACAAAACACTTAATTACATTGCTGCAAGACAGACACCAAGTCATAATCGTCATAATCTCTTTCATGTTCAAAAATAGTGTATGTATAGGTCTACAAGCTCACAATGCGTTGCACCAATTTCTAAGCTTTTAGATCAGCAAATTCTTTGCATGTTTAAGTTATTTGTCAAATCTGCACAGTGCAATTTACAAAGCCTAAAAGCCAAATAGGAAATAAATGTTTATTTTCAGTTGAAAAAACACAATCGCAATTATTTGTATGACAATTCATTTGTCAAGTAAAATGTCATGATTGTGACACTGACAGCCCTAGTCACATGATCAAATCCTGTAGTAAAAATCACACACGTGTGAAGTGAGGGGCACTCTTATCATCGTACATCATCATGAATCATCTCATACTGGTTTACATACAACGTATATTTTCCCTTCAATGTCAATGGCATTTAATGTTCACATACCTCTAGATCCATTAGATATGCATATATGTCTTTCACATATTCTGAACATAGGTGGAGCATCTCCGAGTCTCCTGCATCAATGTCCTCTACGGTTGTTTTGGTTGGAGGTTTGGCCGCTTCAGTCCTCTGAGAAGGAGAAAAATATATATATGTCAAAACCAATTATTTTTGAGTGGTGTAAACCACTCCTACAACTGGCTTTTGTGTGCAGAAAAAAATGAGCATGGTTGCTATGTTCAAAATAATTTCTGACGTAATTAAATCACACCCGGGTGAACTGGATGACCGTAGCAACCATGGTCATTTTCTCTGCACAGAAAAAGCCAGTTGTGAAATCACATCCGGGTGTGATTTCATTACGTCAGATCAGAGCTGATCAGGCTACATAATACCTTACCTTATTTTATTACGTCAGACATTACGTCAGACCACAGCTGATCATGCTATATAAAACCTTACACCACTCAGTTCACACGGGTGTGATTTTTATTTAAAGTTAACTGTAGGTATTTGCATCTTAGTTTAAATGGCTGGTTCCATAAGGGTCCGTTACAGTGTATATCGTCACTGTAGGGTGAAAACCTGTAAGCCCATAACTGTTACGAATGGCAAAACACAACATGTGTTCCAAATTTGGATCCAATGGAATAATCATTTAGTCACAACTAAGCTCTTGTTAATACTTCAGATTCAATATTTATAAAACCCACACACACTTAACTTAACCCATTCAGACCTGGAAAACCTAGTATATGCATACCTTTCAATCTGGGAAAGCATCTGTAATTTTAGATGCATATATTGCAACATTTTATTAATACAAAATGTTCTTCTGAAAAATAACCGTTAAGATGAATCGGCATCAGGTCTAAATGGGTTTCACTTTAAAATATCTTCAAAAATAGCAAATCTACAAGCTCAACACATTGTGACTCACCGAGCTTGTAGATTGGCTACTTTTGCATGGCACTCTTGCACGACAACATAGGACATTCATTTATATACATTTTAAAAAACATACAAATACAATTCTACAGTGCAGACTATCAAAAACTTACTCTGGACTCCAGGATGGATGCTCTCCACACCTTCCTATCCAGCATCAAGCGCTCTGCAGTGTTGTTAGCTCTGCGGTCACGCTGCAGTGGGTCTACATAGGTGAAGCGCTCTCCCCATCTAGCTGTGCGTTCTGTCACTTTGCTGGCCATCAGTTTCAGGTGCCTGCCACAGTGCCCAGTCAGCCTAGTCATTCTCTCCCAGATCTTGTCCGCAACAAATGGTAGACCAGGGATCACCTGTAGCGGTCTTGTGTAGACACTATCCGAGGCCTTGAGATGTTGCACTGTCTGGAACTGAGTGTGCAAAGGGAACCATATGAGTTATGGCCTCAAATTACATTTAAACAACACACTTTGTTTCAAATAACAGTCAGTTTAAATGAACACAAGGGATTTTGCAGTGTAGGGCTCCGGAAAAACAAAGTATCAAAATGGGGTCTGTGAAATTGTAAAGGATGAGAATCAGGGTTTACCTTGGTGTTATGCACCTTGTTGGCAAAGTTAGAAAGGTCTCCAAGAGCAGCTATCTTGGTACATCTAGTCCTACCCGGTACGTTGACATTCTCCATGTGTACAGGGTTCTCGTTCATCCCCTGTTCAAAAACAGAAAATAAAACAGTTACAAACATCTGTTTGAAAAAAAAACCCGTCTACAATAACATGTCGCTTGCCGTTTGCCGAACAGAACAGATATTCAAGCAGACAACGCGTCGTGTTAGATCGGTTGGGCGAGCGACATGTAACGGTGCATTCCGACACCGCATCGTGTTAGATCGGTTCGGCGAGCGACATGAATCCCAACGGTTATACAATGTGTCAGTTGTCGACCAGAAAGAACAGATATTAAAGCGGACAAGCGTCGTGTGAGATCAGTTCGACGAGCGACATGTAACGGTTATGTTATGATGTCGCTTGTCGACCAGTCCAGAACAGAGTATCGTGATATCGGTTGGCGAGCGACAACAGCGAGCCAGCGGGGCCGGGGCACGTTAACCCAGCATGCTACCCGGCCGGGAGAACTGCGCAACAAGCTAACTTTAGTTATTATCATTTTTCATAAATAGTTTACTCACCGCATGGCGGAATCCCCCTGAAGACACGACGAAAACGGGACGAAAAGCGTTTTCCATGATGTGGTGTTTGTTTAGTAGAGTCTACTAAACAAAGTTGACAGTTTCAGCTTGAAACTTCCAACTAAAAACGAAAAAGTTTCGAAAAGAAACGGATATGTTGAGTTAACGTATCAAAATCGCGAGTGAGTCAGATGATCGCTGTCGAAAAGTATCTCTGCAGAACACTGACTGAAGAAAAGATCTCTCGGCTCCGCTTTTAAACGTTAATGCGCGCCTCCTCTGATTGGCCAACCTCCCGCTGAACGCGCGCCGCTCATTGGTTGACAGGTTACACTTCGGTGTGTCATAACTCTATGAGGTGTAGTGTGCGGCGGAGTAATAGCCGATCTACAAGCTCACAATGCGTCGCGTCATTGTCACGTTGTGAGCTTGTAGATCGGTTACTTTCACGCACAACACCACGACATCGACGCATTTAGAGGTTTTAACCGTTTTTTTAAACGATATTAAAAACACGGAAGTTTAAAAAAAAAAATACATTATAATATGCCTATATATTGTATTTGCGTTAAAAACAAGAGTTTTTATCAACTTATGATTATTATTTAAATGCAGTTTAATGTCCCCTTCAAAGGCTACTCAACAGACAACGCACGCACACACACGCACACACACACACACACACACACACGCGCACACACACGTAACTTACGTAAGAAAGGCGATGGCTCACCTGCGCTGACGGCCATCTTACTTCGGGGCAGCATAGAGTGACGTCGCTACGTGGCGGCCATCTTACTTCGGGCCAGCATAACATTGTGTCTATGGGACATGTACTTTTTAAATAACCATAACTTACTGAATTTTCAACCGATTTTCAAACGGTTTGGTTTGTTATAAACATCAGAGACGTCCGCATACTTATATGCTTTTACATGACGTTCATATAAAACACAACATTAAGCAGATAAGCATCCTGAATCATAGCCACGTTGATAACGTTCGTAATAAACCAACCCACACACACACGTAAGAAAGGCTATAGACGTGCGTTTTAAATCTTCACTCGAGAATAAGCACCTACTGTCCTACTGCCAAGAAAAACACATCCAATCCGTCCCCTAGCCTGTCCCATACGACCGAGCCTCGTTGATCCAGCATTGTTGACCCTGCAATAACTGTTGTTTCGGTTCGGTAACGGTTGTATTCTTTTTTTATTTGTTCTTTCTTTTTTTTTTAATAATGCCTGATCATGTGAATTAATGTGTTGTTGTTGCTATTGTCTTTCTTGAGGTGATAATGGGTGGCTGCGAGCCATGGTTTCGAGGCAATTCACACATTATGTGACACTGACTTCAGTCTTTGTCAAAAATGGGCAGGGGTGAGGTGGGTTCGGGGACTTGCATCTCATAAGTGGGCTACACAATTTTGGTAGTTAAAAGTAAAAGTGGCACAGTAGTGGGTAGAAAACAGAAGACAATATTTGAATTTAAAACAAAATGTTTTATTTTACAATATATCAAAGGCTTTCCATTACCAACATTCAATGAATACCATGTAAACACTGTTAGGCAATAACGTGTATATACAGTACAATAACTATATATACAGTACATTTATGTACAAATTGCGGTCAACAAAGACTACAGCATATAGAAATATCCAAAATGTAAAATCGTAAAGCAATTATGGCATCTGTGTATGCTAATCTCTAGCCTCTTATGTTTATTTATGCAAGACAGTGTAAAGGCAAATATTTGAACCCCAAATTGTTCTGTACTGGAATAGATCATCTGGTATCAAACTTCAGTCCTGTGTGCCTCAAACAAAAGCAGGGTCTGGCAGTAGCAGTGCTAGACTCCACCACTATTCCCCAAAATAGTGGTGGAACATACAACCAATTTAAAGAATATTATGATTAAAAAATTAAAAAATAAACATCTAGACTTTGCATAAAATATAGAATTTTGGTTTTAATATAGTGCCAATGGAGAAAGATAATTACAATTTGTTGATCGGATGATGGACTTTTGTTTTTTTAAATGTAGGAATCCTTTAAAAATGAGGCCCCCTACAGCTTGTTTAAATGGAGAACTGATATTATATCCACAGTAATACATCCTATTCACATTAAACATGTGCAGATGCACTCTTGCTTCACAAGATGCTGGTTGATTGCACTAAATAAGACATTTTCTCTAAATAATAATAATCGAAAAGGCAACAGTCCACGTCTTAAATACTGTATATCTACAAGAACAGTAGAACTTCAGTCTATAACATCCAACAATAGCACCTCAGTCAGTGTGAAAGACTTGTGTTAGTTTAGTGAGTGTGTGCATGTATTAGAGCTTAAAATGTCAAATTTACACTTTGTCCTATGACCATATAGTGGCTCACTAAAAATAACCAGTGAGAAACGTAGTCGTACAACAAAGCACACCGTTTGGTTTCGGGGTATTTCACAGCCGCTCACATTGAACCCGATTCTTATTTTGTTTACCTGTGCCAACAGTGCCATTGAATGAAATACAAACAGGCCAGCACAGGTCAATTTCCAGTGATATGTAATACTTTTACTAGGTTAGCCTGAAAGAACCCTATGCTTTTCTGGGCATTGAGGGGCAGAACAAACTAGCGCTGGAAACCTATGAGCCCGCCTCCCCCGCAGAACACAGCAGAGAACACTGACGCCCCTCTGCACTGTTATTGGTTTAGCGAAATACAAGGTTCACTCCCACTACTTTGCCACTTTTCCTGTTGGTCTCGCCCAGACTTTTTTTTCTTCTTTCTTTGAAAAGAAAAACCTGCGGTTTCTGAGGCTATTACATTACTAGATCAACTTCTGTCTACAAACTATAGCCTTGTTTTTCAAATTAAGCCATTAACTATTTGCTATAGTTTGGACACACCTCTGAAATACAGCCAGCATGTGGCTTTTAGCACACACATCTAATCAGCATAACCCTTTTTCTTTTTGCAGCCATATGGGCTTAAACAAAATGTAATACGTGAGGAAAAAAAGCCAGATGGAATTTGTCAAGTAAACACTGACAGCGAAAGGATGGACAAAGGTGGTGGAACATATAAGAGGTTTAAAGAAAGAGGTGAAAGGACACGTGCAGGTCTGCATAAAATAGCCTTATCATGTTTTTATGTTTTGTTTTGTTCGGCCCCACAGGCGTTTTAACTCCCTGGCCAGTAGAGGTACACCCTACTCTTTACAGACTCCATCTCATCTGATACGGCTTTGTATTTTATTTTTATACTGATCCTCTTCAATCAATACTGAAGCAACAACACTACACTTTAATTCCTAGGACGTCTGGAGACGTCTTGGGCACAAATTGTGTTAAAATATGCTGTAGACTGTGCATAATGGACAGCAAATTATTGTTTAATATCCAGCTGGATTCAGTGACTGCTTTTGTAAAATGTATTTGCTGTATCAGAACATTGACGTCAATGACTTTGTCAGTAGGCCTAGCCCCGAGCCACAGGGCTACTGAAAAGTTAGGGAGATTCTTTGTGCCCTGAGCAGACAGGTGCTGATATAAACAACTCTAAATGGCCACGCCCCTTACTTTTGACAACCGTTTCAATAAATATCTAATCATAGGCTACGACAAGTAATACCTTTGATATAACCTTATGGCAACCAGCCAACCACTCTGATTATTCACAACCATAGGGTGGGAAATATTTAGAATCTAAATAATTCCCCTATGGCTGGGAATAAAATACATTTTAGATAACATGCCGTATGTCACGCAACTAGGTTGACAGGAATAACAAGGTCCTCCTCAATTGCCATCTTAGGAGGAAATAAATAAATAATAATAATAATAATAATAATGTTATTTGATATTACCTGACTTCATATCCATATCTCCCCAAAAGCACAAGTCACCCCAATACGATCATACACCTTAAAGTGATTTTCTGTAATATGTAACAGTTCATGAAACACAATTGGTTTTGTAGGCAATCAATCTGCGGCCTGTGTGGAAATGTTTGTCACTGACTACTAGAGTCCTGACATGAGGGAACGAGGACAACAACCAACTCCTGTCTACCTAATACCGAGACCACACATTTTGCATTGACAACAAATTTAGGGTTGGAGCACAAACTATTTCTCCACTACAGTTGCTCTGTTCGCAAAAACCCTGTCAGAACATCTTGTATCTTGTATTTTAGTGGAGGAGGGAGGACGTGGCTGTGAATGGCAATTATCTGTGATGAAAACACAAGACAGGCAAAAGACAGTGTAACCAGAGAGAGAGAAAGAGACGTGTGTGTGTGTGTGTGTGTGTGTGTGTGTGTGTGTGTGTGTGTGTGTGTGTGTGTGTGTGTGTGTGTGCGCGCACGCACACATGCGTGTGTGTGTGTAGAGACATACACACAAAGGAAGAGTCTAAAGGCAGCTCCAGACAGCACAGACGGTCGGCTGTCGGCCAGTTTGAAATTACATTCATAAACAAACATCTAGAAAGTGTTTGGGTGGTAAGGCACTGGGCTTACAGTGTCTCCATATCCGCACACAGCAAGGTGGAGTGGGGCTAACTGCGGTTTACTACTCGCTGATGAACTCTGTCGACTCCCAGGTTCTCTTGTCCACTCATCCGTGTTGCTCTTTCTGAGTTGTCAGCCCTTTTTGAGTCTCTGGCCCCAGTGAAACCAGCAGCCAGCAACAGTTTGGATGCCATTGTGTCCCAGCTTCAACCTATACTGGTCTGAGGGCGATGGTTGATTGATGATTGTGTGATAAAATGCAGAAAGAAGAAAGTCATTGACAAATGTGGCTGCTATTCGTTTATAGTATAATAAATGACTGCAGAGACTCATTGTATGTAAATGTACTGTATGGGCGAAATGACTAGGCTACATTCTTTTTCACCTTTCCTCTCCATGGTCTTCCTCTACCCAGGCAACAATCTTCCCTTCCCAGCCAGGAACAATGGCCCCGTCCAAGAAAACCTGCTCAAAGGCACAGTGTTAAACTCTGCAACAGTAGAACAATTCTACCAGATTATTGTACATCGTTTTCTTTAGGTTCTGCTTCACCCTGTTTCCAATAATGACTGCCTATTTGCAGAATATTCCTCACGTATTATGAATCAATCAGACAGACAGACATAATTAAACTTGATGCGGTGCCATGGCCTCCTCTTAGTCTTACCTCTTCTTTCACAGTGCCAAACTCTGGGTCCAGGGCTTTGAAGTGGTACCTGTAGTTCCCCTGTCGATCAACAGCTGCCTTCACATCCTTCAGAGTCACCTCACCCAGCCTGAATGACACATAACGTGACGTTACCAATACAACATAAGAGCAATTTACAACAATCCTATGCACCCACACGTCCTATAGCACCTGGACACATACCGACCTCTTGGAAATGTTGATCATGGAGGGCGTTGGTGACTGTCCCGTGAAATACAGTATTTTAGTGGAGGAGGGAGGACTTGGCTGTGAATGGCAGTTCTCTGTGATGAAAACATAAGACAGGCAAAAGACAATGAAACCACAGAGAGTCTGTGCATGCATGCGTGCGTGCGTGCGTGCGTGTGTGCGTGCGTGTAGAGACATACACACGAAGGAAGAGTCTTACTTGTGCAAGGCCAGTCATCAGGGTCTGTGTGAGCAGCTTTACGGCGTGGGGATTTCCCCCTTCCCCCCTGAAGCAAAAGGACGGACACAAAATCAACACACGGTTTGTCTGCTCTTTATATGGTTTACAATGGCCTTAACCTATGACTAGAATATTGCAATAATACTGTTACTTTTACTAGCAGTGTTATTAGGATACGTGTTGCAATTTGGTTAAATTACAGCATTTAATAATCATTCGTATCCGTGTGTGTGTGTCTGTGTGTGTCTGTGTGTGACTGTGTCTGTCTGTGTGTGACTGTGTCTGTCTGTCTGTCTGTGTGTGACTGTGTCTGTCTGTCTGTCTGTGTGTGACTGTGTCTGTCTGTCTGTCTGTCTGTGTGTGACTGTGTCTGTCTGTCTGTGTGTGACTGTGTCTGTCTGTCTGTGTGTGACTGTGTCTGTCTGTCTGTGTGTGACTGTGTCTGTCTGTCTGTGTGTGACTGTGTCTGTCTGTGCGTGTGTGACTGTGTCTGTCTGTCTGTGTGTGACTGTGTCTGTCTGTCTGTCTGTGCGTGCGTGCGTGCGTGCGTGCGTGCGTGCGTGCGTGCGCTCTTGTACCCGTTGTGGATGTACAACATGCAGTCGGTCTATGAGCGATGCGATGCCTTGCTCAAGGGTATCCAGAGTGTGTTGCTGAGGGTCGTGTTCTCTGAAGTTGTTCCTTAGACTCCTCAGAGCGTCTTTGACCAACTGCAGCTCCTCTGCCTGTTGGTCAGAAAACAGTGTACAGTCATAGAAGATAATATATAATGGGATAAAATCAGTCTGCTTGCTGAAAGCCCTATAACAGCTGCCATAGCAGGACAGTGTGCACAGACTTTAGATAAGATACCGTGGCCGACTTACCCCTGACCCAGACGGAGCAGGAGGATATCCATTGTTATCAGCACTGGTAGAAATCTGCGAATACACAGCGAACATGTCAAAGGGATTATACAGTCAGTTCAACACACACACACACACACACACACACACACACACACACACACACACACACACACACACACACACACACACACACACACACACACACACACACACACACACACACACACACACACACACACACACACACACACACACACACACACACACACACACACACACACACACACACACACACACACACCCATAACTGGTAACAGAAATCACTTATTTCATCTTTAATTCAAAACAGAAGAATGATAAAGACCTGATGTAGATCACGTCCCATCAGTTCCTTCAGCATCAGGGTTTTCTGATCCAAGTCTCTCTGTAATTCATTCTGCCGAAGAGACAGATAACCATCCATAAACACAAATGAATTACACATAAGTACATGACCTCACCTTGGATTGATATGATCCTGTGCTCGATGCATGACATGTAAAGAAGTACATTTCACGACTGTATAAACTCAGAGAATGTATAGAAGAGATGTGCAGCGACTGAGCGATAACTGTATCCTTCCAAATTGGAAACTTTGTATTACCTTTACCACAGTGCTGCTTGAATTCCCTTCAGGGCACCACTAAAGTGAAATCTATCTAATTTACTCTATTCAGCACAAAGATATTATTTACTGAAGAATGAGAATTAGTTGCAGAATTGTCGATTTGCACGTTGGAAAAGATTCAGTAATGTTACATACCTTCTGCTGTTGGCTTTCTTCTAGTTTGTGTTTGTGTTGCTGTACCAGCCTTTCCTTCTGTGCCACCTCCTTCTGCAACTCAACCAAGCAGGGACAGCAGCCATTTAGCACAAGTCAGTATGAAATATAAGTAAAACACTGGAGCACTCATTTAAGCCTGTAGGGTAGTCGATTTAAAGTGCCCAGGTAAGACGTTTTGCTTAAATACAGTCCTATATAATACCAAGCATTGAGCACCAAAAGCATTGTAATTTAGTTTTCTTTTCTTTTCAAAATCTTTTTATTTTCGTTTTATAACAGTATGGGTGTCAAGTCACAGGTTCATAGAAAAAATAAAAATAAAATCAGATTTTAGTATCAGTGACTGAGGTAAACAAACATACTGTATGAATCACAGAGATCGTGAGCAGACATAATGAAAAGACTGTTATTGTGCAAAACATGCCCCTTCAAGACAAAATAAAAACATTTTCTCCCCTTCAAGTCCCAATTTAGTAAAGCCAATTCCCAATTCCCCAGCCTCTCTACAAGTACTCCATCTCTGCTAACCCCCACAATCAGTCATTGGGAGGGTGAAGAAAGCCTCGGGTCTCCTCCGATACCCGGCCATCAAGCCAACATCTTCTTTCCACCCGACAGTGAAAGGTCTCACTAGGGGGGCGTAACGCATGTGGAGGTACACGCTATCCCCCCCACCTCCTCCCTCCCCTGAACAGGCGCCCTGACTAATTTAGTTTTCTATTAAGACAACAAACAGTAAGGAAAGAAAAATAGGCTGACACAAGAGAAGATGTTTCACATCAAATGAATTTAGGCCAATCGAGTCAGGTTAAACGAGCCACATATACCATGAATGGCTGAACTAGGATCAGATCCTGTAGGAAGATGGAGGTCCTCAACCAGTACAATAACTATTAAACCTAAATTCACACAGCGGTCATTTTGCGGTCAGTAAGAGTACTCTAGATCAGGGGTTCTCAACGTTTTTGGCCGGGGACCCCCGAAAATGCTTTGGCAACGTCTCGGGACCCCCGCCCCGCCCCCTCCCGACCCCCAATATAAATTGACTGCTACAATAACCTTAAACCATTTTGGGCGGGAACCCCTTTTGGTGTTTTAAGCATTGTTATAATTTAGCTATTTAAAAATAGCAGATCTACAAGCTTGTAGGTCTGCTATTTTTGAAAAATCGTGAAAAAAAAATAAAAAAAATATATATATAATTTTTTTTTCTTTTTTTTTAATAATTTGGGGACCCCCTAAAATAATTTGGCGACCCCCCGAGGGGTCGCGACCCACGGGTTGAGAACCCCTGCTCTAGATTTCCTACTCTGACTGTGATGTAAAAGCAAAATGGCTGCTGTCGTGCTGTGTGTGTATAATATGGTCACGAACAGACAAGACATCATAAGTCAATAACACTTTCCGACGCTTGATTTACAGGGTGACACACCTTGCATTCACTCCACAGCCTGTTACACTCCTCCAGTTTCCACAGCAGCTCTGCCTGCAAGAACATATATACCATCAGTTCATTGAAGACTGTACATTGTCCATTTGAAACATGTGTCAAACTAAACATGATGTATAGTCCGTGTGTGTGTGTGTGTGTGTGTGTGTGTGTGTGTGTGTGTGTGTGTGTGTGTGTGTGTGTGTGGACCATGTTTTACTGTCTGTGTTTTTGTTTGAATGCTGTACATTCTGGTTGTTGAGCTCGTCTTTGGCCATGCCGGCTCGAAGCAGCTCCTGCTTCAGCTGCAGGATGGACGTCTCCTGGACGCACAGTCTCTGGTGCTGAGCCTCCTGCACAGACACACACAAACAAACACAAAGTTTTTTTTTTTTTGAAGACTACAGTGAATAACAAACTCTCCAAACTGGTGACAATGTTTGACCTATGAAGGGAGCTTCAAAGCTAACTTCAATAGCAACACAAATGTAGTACTAGTACCACTACCTTTTTTCTTTTATTTTCTTTAATGCATTTTGTCTTTTTCTTTTGCCTTGTTTCTACTGTATACTACAGTACTTTTTCCTTTATCTGGGGTATTAAGGTCCTCTGGTATGTTACACAGGTAAACCTTTGTAAATTCAAATTAAATCTCGAAACCCATTATTGTGTTAATGTCTGATACTATTTCTAGCCAGAATTGTCGTATTATTGGGCAATCCCAGAATACGTGGAAGTGGTCAGCCATTGCATTATTACATTTTCTCCAACAGTTCCCTGCTTCCGGTGTCCCACTCTGTAGGCTTTTTATTTTCGGTGTAATGAAGAACCTAATCATGTTTTTCCATGAGAATTCTCTCCATAGGCCAGAACTAGTGGTTGTGGATATCATATCTTTTTCCTTTTCTTATACTTAAATGTAACCTGTAACATTAACTGCTGTGCCGCCTCTGGGCGACTGATTTCCTCCTGCGGAATAATAAAGGTATCTATCTATCTAAGTAGTAGTAAGCCTTGTGGAGCCATGTGGCAGGAGTCTATCTCCTGTTTCTGTAGCGTAGGTTGCTTGATGTACAAGTACACCCCTCAGCCATGATGTACAAGTACACCCCTTGGACACAAAGTTAGCATGTCACAGGGACTTAACCCCAATCCAACCCTTGATGCTGAGTGCCAAGCAGGGAGGCATAGGGTCCCATTGTCTTAGTCCGGCCGGGGAATCAAACCCCAACCTCCCAATATCAGGGCGGACACTCTAATAACAAGGCCACTGAGCTGGTGTGAAAAATATAAAATAAAAAAAACATTTCTTTTTTAAACGTGCGTGAAGTAAAACTACTAGCTCTAATCTGCAATTATAGACAAGAATTGCAATTGCATTGTACTAACAGAGGTTTATTGTGATGATTGTCTTGTGTACATTTATTGTAGTTGTTAACTATTCTTTTTATTTCCTTCTTTATTTTTTTCCCCGTTAATGTAATGAAATGTAATGAAAAGTGAAGAAATTTGTACATTTAGGTTAACTTTCGCTTCCATTTCTAACGGAGTGTGTACAAATGTAACCAAATAGACTTCAAGGGTTCATTTGGTTACATTTGTACACTCTCATAGTTAAATGAAAACTTATTTTACTCTCTGTGTGTGTGTGTGTGTGTGTGTGTGTGTGTGTGTGTGTGTGTGTGTGTGTGTGTGTGTGTGTGTGTGTGTGTGTGTGTGTGTGTGTGTGTGTGTGTGTGTGTGCGCGCGCGCGTGTGTGTGTGCGTGCAGCATGCGTGCATGCATGCGTGGTGTGCGTGTGTGGGAGAGAGACACCTACCTTTACACCCTGCATGTTTCTCAGCTCCTGCTTACAGCGTAGCAGTTCCCGCTAGCAGACAATGCACCACAAGTTAAATATTTATCACACTGTGTTCTTAAGGCTAACAAACATGTACAGAAATGAGAAATTATCTGTAGCTTCTTCCACTATAACTGAACACAATATTAAAGAATACAGACATTTAATTGTTAATATGAGCTTAAAACTATATATTTGAGTTGGTACACGACGCCAAGATGTCCCCATAATAAATAATGAACACTGACAGCATATGGCAGCAACAATTGGAAAAGAAAAGAAATACAAAACCACTTGAAAAACAAACGTCTTACCTTAAATTCCTGAGCTTCCTCCATACTCTGATCCAAACGACTGCGAGTTATCACCTGCAAAGAAAGAGAGAGGAACGAGAAAGAGAGAGAGTGGAATAAAAGGCTTGTGTGTGTGTTTGTGAGAACCACACTGGATTGACGGAATATAAGAAGGAAAACAGATACCTGTGTACCATTGTGTGTGTGTGTGTGTGTGTGTGTGTGTGTGTGTGTGTGTGTGTGTGTGTGTGTGTGTGTGTGCGTGCTTGCGTGCGTGCGTGCGTTGATGGTGCGCCAGCACACACACAAAGAAACTTGATCTGTGCCATACAAAAGAGCTAGCGAAACAGAATGAGAGAGAGAGAGAGAGAGAGAGAGAGAGAGAGAGAGAGAGAGAGAGAGAGAGAGAGAACAGAACAGAACAGAACTTAAGACCCCAAGCAGATGAGGTAGAGAGTGATAGAGAGAGGGAGAGAAAGAGAGACAGAGCATACAGAGAGAGAGAGAGAGAGTGATAGAGAGAGGGAGAGAAAGAGAGACAGAGCATACAGAGAGAGAGAGAGAGAGAGAGAGAGAGGGAGAGAAAGAGAAACAGAGCATACAGAGAGAGAGAGAAATAATCCAACAACAGTAAGAAGAGAGAAACAACGTGGAAATCTAAGACACCGAAAAATATATCACTACCAGTTGTTGCTGAGAATCGTCTCCTTCCAAACTCACAGACACCTCCTGCTCGTCCTCAGGCAACGAACCGTTCAGCAGCAAAGCCTTGGGAACGCACACACACACACACACACACACACACACACACACACACACACACACACACACACACACACACACACACACACACACACACACACACACACACACACACACACACACACACACAACACACAACACACACACACACACACACACACACACACACACACACGAAACCAACACGTTTAACGCTAGCTTGCTCTTTGGAGGGACGCATCTAGTGTTCAGATAACTCCATTCTGTGTGTGACCTTTCAAAACAGTAGCTTATCTGATGTGTGTCTGTGTGTCTGTGTGTAATTATAACTTTTTACAGGTCAGAAAGTAGAGCCCCACCCTAGTGCTCACAAGAGGAATAACAATAATAACATTTTGTGGACAGACCAACCAACTGTGTCTCACTTCCCAAAAGGCATATTGTGACAAACGCCACCATGTGCCTTGAAGGGGGGAACTTTTCATTTACCGTAGTCCAGTTCTCAGTGTTTATGACTGTCCGACGAAAAAACGGTTAAAATCGTCAGAGGTGAGCAGGCTTAGGTGAGCGAGTCGCCATGCCGAGCGAGAAAAATGCTGCCAATACTAACTCAAATCATTTATCGCGTGATAATATAAAATTAATTAATTAATTAATTAAATTGTGCCTGCACTTACTACCATTTACTTTATTCCTAATTATTTTATTACGCATTTGTATCGGATTGGTATTCGAACGATACACAAGTTATCAGAATTGGTATGGAGAAGTTAAAAGGTACTGGAAGCATCAGAACTAATACAAATATAATGATGTCTCAGAGATGTATCAAATGGGGGTCCGTGGCCTAATTCATATGAAACTGGCGGTCCTAAGATAATTACTGGTGTAAACAGTCTGTCTGTACCTGTAAAGCATCCATCCATGTACAATAAACGACAATCTGTTTGTACCTGTAAAGCAGACACCATTTTGCGAGTCTCCAGCATCTCTCTCTCCAAACTTTCACTGACAGAGTCTTCCCACACAGTCTTCACTACGATATGAGTAGCTGACTCAGCTGACTCAGCTGACACACACACACACACACACACACACACACACACACACACACACACACACACACACACACACACACACACACACACACACACACACACACACACACACACACACACACACACACACACACACACACACACACACACACACACACACACACACACACACACACACACACACACACAGAGAGAGTATTAGGTGTGTTCAACAATGAAACTGCAATCTTTGAATGAATTGATTGAATTGATCGGAACTCACTGCTCCTGTCGTCCTGCTGTGTGTCCTCTGAATGACTGCTAGGGGGCACTCTGGGAGAGTCTAGAGGGCTGATGGAACTGAGACTTAGAGAGGGAAAAGAATATGCCATTTAATTACCTTAAGATGTACAGACACCAGTTCTAAACTCTATCCAAATAGAAAAAAGTAATAAAAAGTGCAGATGCAAAGATAACAAAGACAGATTTAGACATTCTAACATTGTCAAAAATAGCTGATCTACTGTATATCTACTGTAAGCTCACAACGCGTCACAATGTGATATTGTAGATCTGTTATATTCAATCTGCAACACCATCATACAATGGAATATAAATTAAGTATAAGTTAGTGCCATACATATTTGAGTGACTAAGGACTACTATTTGAAGACTGTTTATTGACATGTTTGATGTAATGTTTTGTCTATGTGTTGTGCCCAAGGACCCCCTCTAAAACGAGATGATGTATCTCAAGGGGCTTAACCTTTAAATAAAATTTCAATATATAAAACTTTACAACTGATTTGATTCCCTTGACTGAATTCTCCAACATCCCTAACCACTGCTACATCCCTTAACCCTTGCACTAAACCTTTCCAAACCCTGAATCTACAGTGTCCCCAGATGTTGTCAAAAGAAACAGCTACGTGTAAACTAAGTACCAGCATGCGCGCGCACGCACGCACGCACGCACGCACGCACGCACGCACACACGCGCACGCGCACACACACACACACACACACACACACAAACACACACACACACACACACACACACACACACACACACACCTTACCATTTCATTTGAATCCCACCCATCGTGGCTTAAAGTCGACCCAAATTGTATGTATGTTATCCGGACAGTCAAATCGTAAGCCTGCATGTGTATCTATCTTGAGTCAGAATCTGAGCAAACTTATGACTCATGACTCACGCCCCACCCCTCTAGCTACAGTTATCTCCATGACAACCACAGCAGCTCAAGCCCCCCACCCCCAACACCACCACCCCCACATACTGTAGAAGCATCACTTGCTGCGTTTTTTTGGTTTCTTTTTAGGTACAGTAATTTTAGGTACAGTATTGTGTCTCTCCGATGTCTGCAATCAATGTACATACCGTACATCTATTGTGCATCAGTGCATGTTACATGGAAAAGCACACAGATGTTATTTACAGCATGGAGAGGTGCTTACACAGATCTCAGAGATTTGTTGGCACGCGCACACACAGCCACCATGTGATTGGTGAACTAAAAAGACCAATTATTCCTCTCCTCTATCACCCCCGTCTAAGATACTTTTTATAGTGCCCTGAAGTCTGACGATCAAACACTGTCAACTGCCGCAGGCACACGCTTGCGTGCACACACACACGCATGCACGATGCCCACTATTCAAAGGCCTTTGGATAGAAATGAAACAGACTCCATGCAGTCATACTTTCAGTTAAGTCACATTCTCACCTAATACTTCGGTAGACTCGAATGCGAATGGGCGGAGAATTTGGATTCTTGCATATTTAATTTGCTGCGGTTTGCCTTCACACTGGCTGTGTCAGGCGCAGCAAGGAAACGTAGCAGGGAATTTTATCAATGTGTTCAGAAAGCCGATATATACTTCGAGTAATAGTTGAGGGTGAGGGTAACGGTAATGCAGTGTGTCGTCGGGGACTTACTGTGTGTGTGTGTGTGTGTGTGTGTGTGTGTGTGTGTGTGTGTGTGTGTGTGTGTGTGTGTGTGTGTGTGTGTGTGTGTTAGCCACTGTTCTTTTGGGCACATAAACGAGGCACAGCGGAGACGGGAGCGCAAAATGATCCGAAGTTTACAATAGTATAGCTCCCAGAGTCCCATTGATGATCCGATCACAATTATTATGCATATGCCATGTTAACTATACAGTTTATAAATCATGCTGAGCTAAACATGCGTTTTAATTTTGAAGTATTTATATTTAAACAAGATGAAGAAAGTCTCCACTCTCCACTCGGATCCCCACACAGTGACAGCCCTCCATGTTTATGCACGACAGACAGACAGAATATTCTGTACACTGCAGTGTTTTTTATGTGTTTCCTTAAGCAATAGATTAATGTGCTCGTCCTCATATTTCGATGAGGGCTTAATTCGGTCTCCTTATTTGACCACATCACATGATAACGGGACATATTTGCACTGCGTAAGATGAATATCCCTTCTCCGTCTCCAACTGTGTTTAGCTCCTTATCCGCCACATGATAGTTTGCTTCATTTCCTTTATTTGCTACGGATTGCATTCCCACCTGCACCGAATCGAAATCAAGTGCGATTGGATGCGTAGCAAAACCCACGTTTTTGGGCAGAGTAGAATGCGGTTCTTTGCTGCGCATTAGGATTCGAATGAGCCTTCACACCTGCCAAACGAAGCGAACTTTCGGACAATGCGCAGCAGGATTCGTTTTAATCGCAGTAAAGCTTTCTGGTGTGAATGTCACCTTAGAGTGCTGCCCTTTTTTAAACCAGTCCCTTGACTTGAGTGTCTGTGACCAGCTGATGGTCGTTGACGCTTAATTGATGCATCAAGGCAGGCAATTATGTTTCTGCACTGTCAAATAGGTCTATTCTATTCTACATTACATTACATTACAGTCATTTAGCAGACGCTTTTATCCAAAGCGACTTACAATAAGTGTATTCAACATAGGTAGGGAACAAGAACTACTAATCACCAGAAGTCTTTAGTGCATTTTCTGCAAAAACAAGCAACCAAGAGTATACCTAGTGCTAAGGTAAAAGTGCAATATATCAGCTACCTATTTCCTTAAACAGATGAGACAAAATAGCTAAATCAAATGAGCATGAGCTAAAACAATTAAGTGTAAGATAGCATCTTAAATAAATGTGTTGTGAAAAGTTAATACAAATAGTTCCAATGGCATGGAAGGTTGCAAATATGCTTATCGGTGTTGCGAGGATGAGGGGGTACCTGGAAAAAGAATCTTCCCCCCCAAGGGGTACCTGGGCCAAAAATGTTTGGTAACCCCTGTGCTAAGAAACACCCTTTTCAGCTTAAAATAATGAATGAATTGTCCAGTGACACAGTAGAGTGTGTGGAGGGTTACCTGCTTGGCTGAGTGCTGTCCGTCTCCTCTGGAGGGCCTTTCTCATACTGTTGAACCATTGCACGCACACACACACTACCTTCTTCATCAACCCTCCACCCACTGCAGGGAACATACAACACAACACAGATGCTATAGAGTATAGATTCAACGATAAGAGGTCAAAATGTTTCCCTGTTAAGTTGCATTTAAGATGTAAACGATCTGAAATAAAAAACAAGTTTGTGATAGGAACTGTATCTCTCACTAGGAACTCAGCACACCAAGCTTTCTGAAACTGTACGTGACATGTGGCCGTCTGTGACGTGACATCTTTGATGACTCTATGACATGACTCGATCTTACCGCCATTTACTTAAACATTAGAAATAGCACAGATCTCCCCCAGCTGGGTTGCCTACCCATGGCTGTGTCAGACGTGGGGGGTGCAGCCACTATTGTAGGCGACTAAGATCGCAGGCTGGACACATGACATCCCAGATTCACAAGGATGCCACGCTATAATATTTAGGACGACCGTTGAGCCGATTCTACTCTATGGCTCCGAGACATGGACACTTTCAAAGAAACTAGAGAAACGGTTGGATGGCACTTACACCCGCCTTCTAATGAGAGCGCAAAATCTGTCTTGGAAGAGCCACCCATCGACTAATCTAATATACGGTAACCTTCCCCGTGTTTCTTCACTAGTCCGATCCAGAAGAACCGGCCACTGCTACAGAGCTGACAATGAGGTTATATATTCCCTTCTTCTCTGGAGTCCTGCCTCAAAGCAGACCAGAGGTAGAAAACTGTCGTTCCCTGATGTCATTGCTAGGGACACAGGCATCAGTAAGCAGGAACTGGGGATGGAAATGAAGGACCGGGAAGTCTGGCGAGATATTGTGAAATCCACGATCTCGACCGCGGTCGAAAAATGATGATGATGATAATCAGACCCAAATTTGTTACATCTGCATCTGTCCCACTGCTGCTTGTAGAGCACTTTGAACTGCATTTAATGTGCTATACAATTCAACATGGATATGATCATGTTTTTGGCTGGCTGTTGCAGTGTGTATGTTTCCCCAGCAGGGGTCAATGAAGGAAAGATGTATGCCAACCATGTAAAGAAAGAAAAGCAGGTGCTTCCTCTGGATACTCATACTGCCCGTGGTTAAGGGAAGGCCGTGGGTGCTCAGTTATAAATACAACTCATAAACCACCAAAGTGGAAAAAGCGGCACTCCAAAATAAAAGATGCAAGACTGGCTCAGATGCAATTTCTCATATTTTATTGAGAAAGCTTAAGCGTTTCGGCAACAGCCTTCCTCATCCTCAGAGCATAATAAGATTTAAAAAATAAAAAAAAACTTATGCCAACCATATCTGTTCAGTCAGAGGAACAGTAGGAAACAAAAGAGCTAAAAGTGACCATATAACACCATATAATACCATATAATACCATATAATACTTTACCGTTTCATACAGTAAAACTGTAGTTTTGTATGAATGCACGTATGTTTGCATACCTGCGTAGGTGTGTATGGCGCGTGGGTTGTGCGGCGTCATGTCGTGCTGTCACCAATGCAGCAGCTGCACCCTGCACCAACGCAACGGTGGAATGAGGATTGTGAGTGGTCACGCCACTTGATGAGCTCCTCCCACTCCCAGCGGCAGTTCTGTGATTGGCTGATGGTTTAAAGTGAGCGGCCAGTGCCAGGATCATCCTCATCACAGCTTTCAGATTACCATCCACTATGTCTGCAATAGTAACAACATAATGATGATACATTATTTATGATACATACACAGCATTTCTTAAACTGCATTTTTGAGCGGTGCTAACCGCTCCAACATGTGACTCTGTATGTCGGTAGCAACACGGTTACTGTGGTTACCGCCATGTGAGATCGTGTGGGTCTATACCTCATCATCATCATCATGATCAAATGTACCACTCAGAGTCATTTCACTTTTTTTTGGCTTGTGTGTTGGACCAACTCCCTAATCAGGGATCATCACAGTTCATCTGGTCTTGTTTCAGCTCACTGAAGAGGAACATATTTGACAAGGAGACAAAATCACCTCTTCTTCTCATATCATTGTCGGGTACCTTGTACTGTATGTCCAAAACTGTAACTTTTTAGGAAATGGAAAAAATAACCTCCAATGGTTATTATTTAGTCACAAGCTCTTATATTGAATATTAATAAAATGAACTACAAGCTCGCAATGGGTCACATCGTGTCCTTCAAGCGAACTTGAAGGTTGTTTGTTGTACTGTAGTTGTATAACGAAGTAGGGCATTTACATATGAAAATATGTCCCCGCACCTCTAGCTGACTGGATTCATACAGCATTAATGGTGGGCAGGAAAATCATTGTTAAGGAATGGAAGTCTGAGGATTTGCCTCCAGCACATGTATGGTTCACTCAGCTTGGTATTGTGGCTGCTTTGGAGAAGTTATCTTTTAAGATGAATAATCAGTTAGATAAATATGATTCGAAGTCGAACGTGTTCCTCAGTCATGTTGCAGGTCCTTGATGTGATCCATGGTCAGGCAATGCCCTTTTGATTGTTCACTGTCTTAGTATACGATAGGGTTGATGATGCTGCGTGTTTGGTCGTGTAAACTAATTTTATTTGTATTTGTTTATCTTGTCTATCCATGTTTTTGTGCTCATACATAATGTCCATGCATACGCATTCTGTTGTTGTTGCTTGTGTTTGTTTTTTCTGTCTATTTGTAAAAAATCCAAATAAAGTGCTGATCATAAAAAAAATAAAAAAATAAGTTGAAATATGAAGATACAAGGTTTCCTAGAGCAGGTGATGTAATGATATATGCCATACGGTGAACTGAAAACTACTGCCAATGGTTTTTTAGATGGCAAACAACCACCGAGAATGTCACATGGCTCTGCTAGCTTGTGCAAGGCTTGTTGAGTGGCTCATGAGAGCGACTTCATTTCGTGTCTGCCATGGTAAATGAACAGGCTGTTTATTCACTCTAATAATAATCAAGATGTGGGTGCACAATGTGCATGCCTTTTAAAAAGCAGAGGTGAAAGTCTCCTTAATATGGTACGACCTATGCCAGAAACAAATAGAAACCCACGATTCTTAATTGAGACAGTGACTGAAAATGAGAGTGTCTGAGAGACAGAGAGAGGAGACAGATTGAGGAAGAATGAGAGGAAGGAGAGAGATAAAGAGGAAGAAGGCGTTTTACCTCGAGCAGATATGTGTGACATGCGGATGTGTTTGGAGGAGATGAACTGCAGCACTCGTTCCACATTCTCCTTGCTCTCCTCTCTGCTTCTCGGAGTCAAATACACGCCTTCCAACACCTCCCCAGCTGTCAACATGAAGAAAGTTTGTCAATCTACGTGTCCACACACCTTTCACCCCGGGAAAAGCATCATTCCAGATTCGAACCACTTTAACCATATACTTTGGCTATTCAAAAATAGCAGATATACAAGGTTACAGCACGTCACTTCATGCGCCTCTATGAGCTTGTAGATCCGCGGCCAAATACATATAATTTTGGTGGTCCTTGACATGAAAACGTTTGAGCACATAGGTATAGCAACATAGGTTTTTCAGAAAACTATAAAAGTCATTTTTAGAATCGACCTCAGGTCTTAATGGTAAAGTAGCTACTGTTTGGTTGAGGAACCGTTATAAAACAGCTTTCTCTCTTACATTCCAATACAAATACCACAATTGAGGAGCACACTTTTCTAATCACAGTCAAATTCCCTTTTAGTGGTTAGTTGGTTCATCTGGGTTACCCGACTGACTTGGCTGTTGTCTGGGGGTGATTAGCAGAGAGGAGTGTAACACAAGACATCTTAGTGTAGTGGGACAAACAAAACCACAAGACTGTTTTGATCATAAGTTATCGACAAGTTTGTCGACACTGAACAATCCAAGGAGCAAGGACATTGCTAGATCGGAGCCAAGGACCTGTGCTGGCCAGGAAACACAGCCACGAGGAATTCCAATGAAGGGCTTGGAAACCAGCGACACTACAGGAAATAGCATATAGTAACTCACGTTTGCACATACAGTATATGTGACCAGATTTGACTGAGAGCCTGCCATCACGCAAAGTGTTTTAAATCCAAAATGAGTTAATAGCACAGGCAGACTCTTCACATACTAGAGCATGTCTGATATAAGTGTCAGAGCTGAAATTGACATCTAAATATGAAATAAATGCTTAAACATGTAGCTAGGTGTAATGTTAGAGACCACAGAAGTGAACCTTTCAAGCCTGTTTTCTCTATAAGCCATATCTCCTAAACTGGTGGGTCAAATTGAACAACCAATATGTAAATTTGAAGCTATGATTCCCTGCTTTCATATGACATGAAAAAACGAAAATTCAAAAAAATCCAATGGCAGTCCCTCAGTCAAATTTAGTCACATATGCCTGATGAACTAAATTAGCTCTCCCTTTGACAATAGCCAAAACGCCTACACAATGAGAACTGACTGAGCAGATATAATTTGGGTAATTCAGCCATGGCATCTGACATAATAATTTGATTGTGATGGCAATTAAGATAATAATTACTTTGCTTGACATTTTGAGCACAGTTTTTAATCTTAGTCTGGTTTCTATAAAGCTAGCTCCAATGCTTTTAACACGTGTGCATGTATGGAACTTTCTATATTGTAAAATTGTCAATTGTCTGTTGTAATTCGTATCCAGTGATTCTGGGATGTCAATACAACTTGCCACCTTCTCTGTCGCTTCTATATCTTCACTGATATGAGGGTCCCTCAGTGAGTGGACATTACTGACTGATAACACAAATCTATACAACCTCTTGGCACAGCTGAGCAACAGCACCAGGCAAGTGAGCAACAGAGCAACAAGTCTAACTCTAGGCAACAAACAACAGAACTTTGTTTCTCTCAAACATGTGCATGTACTCAACTAAATTATCCACTTAAAAGGACTAATCCATTTCAGTAGTGACATAGATTGGCCAAAATGGCAACAATGATAAAATCTCACATGGACCAAAAGTTATAAAAAAGAAAATTGGGAAATCCCCCCTTTAAATGCTTCAGAGGGAGGATTTAAACACTTTTGGGGGATACTATTTGTGTGCTTAAATAAAGGTCTTACAATGTCTGATTGCATTTCGTCAGTCTGATCCAACTTAATGGATTCTCTGTGCTATGCTATAGAAGGCTGTCTCTTTATCCTACGCTCAGAGGCCTAGTCCTTCTTACGATGGTTCCCTCTTGTCTCCATTCATGGGCACTGTCTCTTCAACATCATGTCTTTCCACTTACAGAAACAGCTTTTACTCGTAGGCTACGAGCTTACGCAGAGTTTCGAGATGGAGGGAGACCCAGATGGCTCTGAAGAGAGGGGGAACGATCAAGTTTCACATCAACCTGACATCTCTCAAGAAGACTGCAAACTAGCACAAGAAATCACAGTCAGACGTTATGTGATAATTGTGATTTATCCTATAGTTTATGTAGGTCAGAAAGACGGTCAGAAAGTCAAAAAGTGTCATTCAGGCCTGGGCCGGCTTAGTGATCCAGGCACCTTGGCTGGTAATCCAGCATGACAGTGTGTCATGGGTTTGAGTCCCGACGAACATTACTGTGTGTCTTCCCCCTGCACACCTCTCTCCCTGTTTCCTGTCTACCTACTATACCTCTATCAATAAAAGGCAAAAAGCCCAAAAAATATCTTTAAAAAAAAAATGACATTCATATAGGACCATGTTGGATTTGATGCTGTGCCGTTTATCAGTTGCTCGTAGTGCAGATTAACAGATCAACAAATTAAAGATCATTCAAAGGTTACTCATCACCTCGCTATTAAGTTCCATTTTTCTGCATATTTCAGGATAGTTGTATATATGTATATCATGTATGTTGTTCTGTAATGCTCCTTATTGTTTTTCATGCCCTTGTATTGCTGTATACGACAACAGTACTTTCCTTACTCTGTACCTGTCATTCTTAACTGCTGTGCTGCCTCCCAGATCAATAAAGGTATCTATCTATCCATCTAAATTTATAACATAAATGTAATGTAATGCAATGAAAGATTTAGCTATTGTACAAGTTGTTACAGAAAAGTATGTCTGTGATTCTGTCACAACCTCCCATGCCCCACATTTAGGTCTCACTCTCAACCCATTGTTTGGAAAGGACTGTCCTAATTTGAATAAAGAATGTCAATGTCACTACAGGCCAAATGAATGTTACAGCAGCTTGAGCAATCTGGGTCTGTAAAACAGCACCCCCTCCCCGAACCATTCTCTCCATTCTTTTGAGGATGGTGCTTTGTATTGACCATAATCACACCATGGGCATTTTGTACTTTTGTCATACTAGGGGGAAGGGTGCATAAACTAGGGCTGAAAATGTCTGGAAATTTCATGAACAATTTCAGAAATATTTCCATGGCTTCCACGGAAATATGTATGGCTTCCATGCTCAGGAATTATGTGGGGGAAAAGTTCTACCTAATGATAGCTCTTTTATTTTTGTGGAAAATACACATAAGGCACTACTAGGGGTACTAGTAGTGGTATCCTGATGAAGGTTTTATGGACAGTTTTCCTCTAGTGCCACCACTAGGATAGTAAGGATATATTTAAGATATTTTAAAATCTGATGGGGTAAATTGCCATTGTTGCTGAGCATACTCGGCAGGTGATGAACACTATTGATTTTGGCGAAATGTCAGAATCTTACTTTTCTTTACTTGTCTACACACCTGTTACTTAGCTATTTTGTATTTATTTTATTGTCCCTAGAGTACATTTATAGTGTTAATTAAATTACATGTATGCATGCACCAGGACTGCAAGATAGAGCATCTGTGGGACATCATGGCTGCAATGAAAACAATAGCATTCTGATTGAGTTAACTATGTTATTTTTCCATAATCAAGTTATCGGTTCCTGCCCTGTCATGTTTGTCAAGTCAAAATTAACTTACAAGTCAAGGGATGAATGATTACAATTGTGGAGAAACTGACTAAGTAACTAAGTCAGTGGTTCTCATAGTGGGGTCCGGGGACCCTCAGGGTTCCTTGACAGGGTTCCAAATGGACCCTTACAGGTCTGTAACTCTGAGAGTGTACAAATGGAACTAGATGGATCGTGTGTAATGCTTAAAATGTATTTCTCTGTACTTTGCTGACTATGTGCTAGTATAACCTAAACCTGACTCCGCCAGATGGAAGAGACGCTTGCTTCACATTTGTTTCACAACGAACGTCCATCTGGGATCTCTGTAGCCCAATCGCTGAAGAAAGCCATCCCTTTTTTCAAGCTACTTGGCAGGTGATTGGATGGGACTGTCTGTCTATCACCGTCTGGGCGTCAGGGCGTGCAAACTCCAACCAATCATATTGACGTGTCTACATGACGTATAGTAGCTGTGGCAGCAGGAAAGCAAACACTAATATAATATGATTTTCCAATTTTAAGGGGCTAGGAAATACAATTGTAACAGGCGCTTCTCGATGCCGCCACACCCGGTCTCGACAAGATCCCGCCTGTAGCTGCCGTTGATTGGTTCAACCCGGGCACGGGACGGTTTCAACGCCAATCCCTGCACAATCCCAAATGGAAGCTGTATTGTGAACTCAATACTGCCCCAATCTGCCGGAGTCAGGTTAAGTATAACTAATGTACTAGGAAAGGAACATGGTTCTGCTGGTTTAATGTTAAGACAACTCAGCAGTGATTGTTTAGAAGATGTAGTAGACAGTAGATTACATTATCATACACCTATCACATATTCTAAACTAGAAAAAGTGCCCTTCCGGGCACAGGTCTCCACCAGGAGGATAGGAGTGTGCAAAAATCAACCTGTTGGTGGCGCTATAACAGGCCAATGTGAAAAGGGTGGGATATATTCCTCAGCCTAGTAAGAAAAAGTGTGAAAGATTTCACGTAAATTGCATGCTGCGTTCATGATTTGAGGCTATTGTTCAAAACGGGGCAATCTTGCAAACTGTGAAAGCCAATTATAGCCAATTAAGATGGAATATGAAATATCGGACAGATCCGACTTGAGCACATGACCATAGAGATACTGTGTAACGATTTGTGAGATTTTTGGACAGAATCTGGAGGAGTAATATCAAAAAATGTGTTTTACAAAAGTCGTCCTCCTGGTGGCGCTATAAAAGGCAGATGCGGAAAATGCAGGTCAAAGGTTTGTCCTTGGCCTCTAGGGAGTGTGCATGCAACGTTTCACGCAGATCGGTGCAGTTGTAGGTAAAAAATGTGAAAAGCTGCCTCATGGTGGCGCTATAACTGGCCGTTCTGGAAAATGTGGGGCAGAGGTTCATCGTTGGCATCCAGGGAGTGTGTGTGCAAAGTTTGGCATCGGCCGGGTTAACGGTGCCGGAGATTAGCAGTACACAGACGGACGGAAGGAAGGACGGACGGACACACACACGGACGGAGTGCAAAACATACTCTCTCCCCATGCCTTCGGCCTGGTGGAGACAATTATTCTTTGTTTTGTATTTCCTTATGACAAAATACAAACATAATTGCCCTTTGTCAACTCAGTCTGACAAATTTGAATTGAATCTGACTGAAATCATCCAAGCAACGGGCTGGAACTATACGTCAACAAAGCAGGTATGAATTGCTTTCAATTTGACTGGTAAAGAAAGAAAATTATATCATTGCAAACAGACCCTGCATTACTTCATTTGGCTGCAAATACATTGTCAGTTTTTACCCTGGCTCTGGAGTGATTGTGAAAAACTAAACCATTGCTCTGAAACCACCAAACATCCTGTGTTGTAAGCTTTGTGAAATGGTGTAGCGTGCGTGCAATGACTGTGTCTGCACGCCAGTTTGTCTTTGCCTGTGCATGTATGTATGTATGTATGTATGTATGTATGTATGTATGTATGTATGTATGTATGTATGTATGTATGTATGTATGTATGTATGTATGTATGTATGTATGTATGTATGTATGTATTTGGTTAAAATGGGTAAGGTTTTAAAAAAGGCAAAAGCATGCTCTGTTGCACTGGCCTAAAAGTGGGTCCTCTAAAACTGCTTCAACTTCTGAGAATGTGTGTTTGGTTCATTAGCCACCAGATGGCATACCTTATAAGTATGTATGTATGTCTGTATGTCTGTATGTATTTAAAAGGGGGGCTTTTTTGTAAAATCCCAGCCTACAATACCTTAATATATTTAAAATCCATGTATGTATGTATGTATGTATGTATGTATGTATGTGTGTATGTGTGTGTGTGTGTGTGTGTGTGTGTGTGTGTGTGTGTGTGTGTGTGTGTGTGTGTGTGTGTGTGTGTGTGTGTGGTAAAGGTAGCAAGGCAGTTCTCCAACGACCACCACACATGTGTACTACACATTACCAGTAAGACGCCTAAAGGCAAGAAGCGACCTCGTGTGTACGCATCCGTCTCGTTGACTGCTGGGCGAGTGCTGGCACTTTGGCACGGGGTGTCAGATCAACATGGAATGAATTCTATACTGGCCATATAAGGAGCATGTCTTGAGTGTACAGGGTTTGATGAGGTCTGATCAACATATGGAATGTCAGAACAGGTCAGCTCCATATATGGAGATCTAAGGGTGGTAGCGGGGACATTCTCTTGAGTGTACAGGGTTTGATGATGGCCGGGCCTTGAGAACTCTAGTTTTCATCGGCTGCCGGGCGTGGCTGCACTAATAACTTTGGGGCAGGCCCATCTATAGTCTCAATTGACAGGTATCAGTGAAAAGGGAGACATCGAAGAGGAAGGGTGGATGGGGAAGGATCAACATATGGAGTTGCTGGCCAATATTGATGACATCAGGGATCTCCATATATGGGCTTAATTGACCTGTGGTCGCAATAATCCTAAATCCTTTAAGAGGTCCATTTATTTTAGGAAACTGAACACTCCGGAGTATACTGTGTATGTATCAGACCCAGCACCACGGGGGTGCCTGGCATCCTCAATTACAAATTCTGCCCAAGTGTTATGTACATAAATATTGTTTTACTATATAAAAATGATGTGTGATGTCTTGCCATTTCCAACTGCACCCTCAGTCATTCCATCCTGGAGCCGAGCCTGGTGTGTATACATGTGCATTTGTATGTGCGTCTGTGTACTACTAACCCACTATCTCAATGAGTTGTGTGAGCACCACTCCATCCTGAAGATCACGTCTGAGGTCAGAGACAGGTTGCAGTCCTGGCTTCCTCCTCAGCTGAGCGTTTATCCAGGACACATAGGCCGCCAGTTGCTGCTGTAATGATTCAACAACACGCAGACATAGACACACGGCAGTGTGACCATCCGTTTCATTTGACTAAATCATATCCTTAGCCCCTAACCCTAACTTATATATCCCTTCTACCTAACATTAAACACTCAACCTAAAATATCCCCTCTGAGGACCAACAAGTCATCTCCATCCTCACAAGAGTAAGTAAAGCACATACATAAACATACACAGATGACAGATGACAACATATTAATTTGCAAGGGTAGACATTTTCTATGAAAGGGATTAGGGTAGCAATGGGAGGGGGGCTCAGATGAGGTTATTGGTTTGTCATGCAGGTTGGTAAACGGCATGGGGTTTGTTTGGTTAGTCTATTGTTCTGCTACAGCCAAATTAAGACTTCCCATCCGTCCGTTTCACACGGTTCGCTCCACCCTCAACGGCCCAGTGTGGTCACGTGACTGGCCATTGTCAGGGTTAATTAAAATACAAATTATACAGAGCCCAAAAAAAAGAAAAAACAAAGGCAGCATAAACACATTGCATTACTTTGGGGATGTATGTATTTTAGAAATTGTAGGCATACTATTTTCTTCTTTGCTTTGTCTTTTGTTTTACTTGTTTGGTGGAAATTACATGTGGGAGTGGGACTCTGACTCAAATATTGTTTGTTGCTGATAACTATCAATCTGTATTCTGTATCTGCCAACTCAAATAAACAAAACGGCAGTGCACGCACGGCTTAAATAAACCCCCAAATGTAAGCTATACATTACTTTAAAAAACACTTTAAGCTTTCTAAATGGCTCAACAAGCCAATAACATACCGTGTATACATACGTGAGGTGATATTGTGTATTATTTGCTGTACTGTAATAACGTGAATAGGTTATCGCTACCTCGTTAAAGCCGCTGTGAAGGACATCCTCCAACAAACTCCCTTTAGACAGCGATGCGATCATCCTTTCAGTGGAAACCCCAGCACGTCGCACGAACGCCGAGTCTCTCGTGCATGCAGTTTCATGTGGGCCACCACCGGGACATCGGTCGGTCGGACCTGATCGTCTCTCTAGATTCTCTTGCTCTCTTCTGTGTTTGAACAAAACGTCAACAAACGAACACAATCGAGGGCTTTGAGCCGCGGCGGCCCCGTTACTCTGGCTACGAGCACTTCCACTGCACTGCAAGTCCTCAGCCTTCACAATAAGAGTCCTGACTGACTGAGACTCATCTAGATCTCCGCAGTACGACGGTGTCGCTCGCCCAAAAAGCAAAAAGTTCTGTTCTAGGCTACAAGATAGCAGGTTGCATGATCCATTGCTATGTTATTTATGGGCAACTAAAACTTATATGCTATTGCTATAGGCCTATTCTACATATTGATTCATATTGAATATATTGTAACATTTATATTTTAATATAGCTACAGCAAATATATATCCCACACATATTTTATTTTATTCAATACACAGTAAGTGGGAATAACCTAGGAATAACCTAAACCTAGTAACCTCTTTAATGCTGTAATGGCTGTGTAGTAACACCAACTTGCTTGAACCTAAAAGTGGGAAATTGTTAAATTTGAACATGCATGGTACATCATCAGTGGTCAGTGGTCACTAAAATGTCCGTACACGGACAGACGTCTGTGGCAAATTAAGACTTCATCTTTGATTCTGTTTTACTATAATGTTTATTATAATGTTCTTATTTTATAACAAAAAAAAAACATTGCATGGATGCACCTGGGACGTATCCTCAGTGATGTATGTATCCTGAGGTCAACAGGGTTTCAGGTCTCTCAACATCATACCCCTCACTCAGGCGACCCAGCCGGGAGTGATCAAGTCCCGACTTACGTCCCAGTAGCTACCCTCAATCAGTCCCACTAGGGAAAAACCAGGGGCACACAATCCGTTGGAACTACTCCAGAACTACTCTGCCAGGGCTGGGAGGTACACTTCTGGCGCATGGAGGGACTAGGCTCTGTGGGTTGTCTCCTGTCCGGGCCCCTCCTACATCTCACCAGGTCCACTCCTGCTCTCACCAGGAGTAGAGCGAGGAGCTGTGCGTTACACCAGAGTCCCAGCACCAGACAGTTCATTCAGGAGTGGTGGGCAATGGTTCCGTCGGGGTCATGGTGCTGCGGTTCCGCTTGCTGCTTGCATGGCCCTCCCAAAGGCCTCACGAGGGCTGTTGGGCTTCCTCCTCACGGAGGACACAGGCTGGGGCATGTGTGTGTGTGTGTGTGTGTGTGTGTGTGTGTGTGTGTGTGTGTGTGTGTGTGTGCAAGCACATGCGTGCGCGCAAGCACGTGATAGGGCAAATGCATCTACAGTATTGACTTATACGCAGATTAAATACCTCTGGGAGAGGTTCAAACTTTGAGCCTGGGTTCAGAAGACCCTTAATAGACAAACAGCAGATCAGAATCTTCTCCTTCAACATCTGAAAGATTACAAGACAATCTTGTAACCCTAATCCCCACCAAATTAGGTATATAGGCTTCATAATGATCTTGTGAGTCATGTGACAATGAGCGTCAAACAGGTTTTTGATAGACTTTTAGCGAAACAGCAAAGCAGTTGTTTGGAGCCCGAGGCAAAGGGCCCCAAATGTATATTCCTTATTTCATGCTCAAATAACGAGATAGATACATAATTCGGTTATGTTATGTATGTTATACAATACAAAATGCAACAAGTGCACACCATGTATTTCAGTCTGTTGTTACATTTGTATTCATTCTTTATTATTGATTGCACTGAAATATGTTTTTCGGGCAAAATTCATATTCATATTTTCAATTTCAAATTATATTTTTACAAAAATAATTGTATTAACCAGTGCATAATATCATATAATTTCTTATTTCTATTAATAACATATCTGGATCAAGTGACCATGCAGTCAGGGGCCAATCAGGGGCTCAGGAACAGGTGAGGACGGAGAGTATCCACTCTGTTAGGGCGGTGCCTTCCACTATGGCCCCGCCCTCTGGGTTGAAACAGCGTTCAAGGTCGTAAAGGTTGTCCAGATTGATGTCAAATGGCACCTGACATAGAAATCACAGACACATACACATAATTAGATACAGTGGTTTGACTAAATAAATAGGCAATAAAGTGTTGAGTGCAAATTTGATTATATTATGTCCAGCAATGCAGTTAAAAGCGGGGTGTGTGTGTGTGTGTGTGTGTGTGTGTGTGTGTGTATGTGTGTGTGTGCAAGCACGTGCGTGAGCGCAAGCGCGTGATAGGGCAAATGCATCTACAGTATTGATTTATACGCAGATTAAATACCTCTGGGAGAGGTTCAAACTTTGAGCCTGGGTTCAGAAGACCCTTAATAGACAAACAGCAGATCAGAATCTTCTCCTTCAACATCTGAAAGGACAACATGTGCGGGCGCGCGCGCGCACACACACACACACACACACACACACACACACACACACACACACACACACACACACACACACACACACACACACACACACACACACACACACACACACACACACACACACACACACACACACACACACACACACACACACACACACACACACACACTTTGTTCAGTAGCTCTGGTAGTTTTATTTTTTATTTAACCTTTATTTAACCAGTAAAAACACATTGAGACTGCGTCTCTTTTACAAGTGGGAACTGGCCAAGAGGCAGAAATAAAATTACACTTCAATACCACGTCGTCAATATTACATTTTGGACCAGCAAATACAACATCCATAATACACCTTAAAGTACCTATGAATAAATCCCCAGTCCTACTTTTTAGTAGCAGGGCAAAATACACCATATACACAATCTACACGATCTGAACCGACATAATAAATATATAGGCATGAACATAGGCTAGTACATATCCAAACATGTGCAGGTGTTGGACTGTACATCAAAGATGATCCTTTTGAAACTTCTCAAGGGAACTTTCAAAGCCAATTTTAGTCTGGACTGTAGATCATTCCACGACCAGGGGCCAAAGAAGGCCAGACATTTTTTACCCCCCTCGGATTTGAATGCTGGTACTACACACCGCAGCCAAGCATTTGACCTAAGGGGG
>NC_136789.1:807500-850000 GCF_951216825.1 Electrona antarctica | reverse complement strand
GGTCTCCCTGCTCTTCTACTGAGACATTTACATCCTGTGTCTAGGTTGGACATGACCTTTTACAATTTACACCATCCTGTTTCTGACACGAATCTTGACACAACTTTTGACATAAGGGTCAAAATTTAATTTCTCCCCTGATCAAGCTCTTTTAGCTCAGTGGTAAAAATGTCAGCCCTTGCACAGGAGACTGGGGTTCAAATCCGAGGTAGAACAGGAAAGTTACATAGTGGATATTTATCCTCAACCACTTACAGTAAGCCCTAGATCTACTTTGTCATACGACAAATAGCCGATCTACAAGCTCAAACGTGTCGATGTGTGCCGTGAGTCTTTCGATAGATTGTCTATTTTAGCTATGTTTGAAAACAAAAAGACTTGATGGAACATGCGTTAGCGTTACCACAAGAGTTGAGCAGGTCATTGATGGCAAAGTCAGGCAGGGCTTGGAGTGACGTTTTGGACAACACTCCACTGGTCCCTATGGAACCACACAGCTTCCCACAGCCACACATGGCCTTCCATGCCTGGACATATTGTTATGATACATAGTTATCATACTGGAACTATGAAGTTCCATTAATAATAATAATAATAATATTAGCAGTATAGTACAGACCATGGCAGCTCCTCGGAGGCAGATCCAGAACAGCATGAGGCATCCTTCTGTCTCAGTCAGCCCTCTGTTCACGATGGCCACCAAACGCTTCCAGGAGGAGAGCTGGAATACCCAAAATGTCAAATTGAAATGTAGAGTATGTACCTGTATAAGGGTCTGATCATGCAGGATGTGCTTTAGATGCTCAGTGCTTTTTGTGTTTTATCTCTCTATGTGCCGTGCGTTTCTCGAGGAGACAAGTTGAAAAACGCCATAGCTAAATGTAGTCAGGGGTTTGCTTAGCCACGGCAAGGGAAAAGGGTACAGCCAGCTGCTCTGTAGGCTTCAGTGTGGTGCTGGCTGCTTTCTGCCTCCTGCAAAACGCATCCTGTGTGATCAGGCCACAAGACTATCAAAACTAAATCATTATGTTATTCTATTTCCTACTGCTGTATGTGATTATATACAAACATACTTTCTTTTGAGACAGAGGGGCAGGAGTCTTGTGTGGGGCATGCTGCCAATCATGAAGGAAAAGAAGTGCAATCTCCATGTAACTCTCACGAAGCATCCTGCAGTGCACAAACACACAAATACACAAGTACGCACGCACGCACGCACGCACGCACGCACGCACGCACGCACGCACGCACGCACGCACGCAGAGAGAGAGAGGGATAGAGAAGACAGAGAACCTGAAGTAAATACATTCAGACAGACAATCAGAGAGATATGATGGACACATGATGGACAGACACAGACTGTACGTACGGCAGGTGAGGACAGTGTCTCGTCGAAGATTGGATGCACTCTAGGAATGTTTCAGCAACCTCCTGGCGCTTTACATGACTGAGATATCTCAGACTTCGCTCCACAGAACCTTGACACACGTGTGCGTGTACACAATGATGAATTACACTGATTGAATTAATTACATTGATAAATGACTGTACATACATTAATGGCTTCCATTTCTACATGCAACAGAGAACAATTATTGTACTGTAAAGTTAACAAATCCACAGGATCTTTTCTTTCTTAAATGAGAATACTGCTATGAATTGCTGTTGATTGTGAATATGAACCTACAGTTCTTTAGAGCAGTTTTACATGAAGTGGGGGACAACATTATTGAAAGGAATTCAAACAAGGCACTCGAGAGTCGAGACTGGACAGACAGATGTGAACATTTTTAGAGGTATTACATCTTTGACACACCTACATTTAGAAATTAAATGACAGTCATTACACAGTTGTTCAAATAAATGCTCCGAATCAAATTTCCATTAACATCACATGTTCATAACAGCACACATAAACACGCACACAAACATACACACGCACACAAACACGCACGCACACCACACACGCACGCAAAGACATCTACTCACCACAGCAGTAGAGCAGGTGGGTGTCCAGCTGTATGTCTCTATAGGCACAGGACCGTGAGAGTATCAGTGCTGACCGCAGTACCCGGTGGGCATGGTGCCAGGTCTGGACCACAGCAGCACTGGGGACAATGCGGGGCACCTGGAAGGGGCTGGACATGGGGGTCTGCGTGCAGTCTGTGTCCTGGGAGGTGCTCGTAGTCTGGCTGGGGCACTGCTCAGGGGCGGACTCTGGTGTTTGGGCAGAGATGGGTCTCTCTGTGGCCCTCAGAGCCAGGATATGACCTGGGAGAAGAGGAACAAAACAGACCTGCATTAAACTGTTGATGGATAGTGGTTCATGGCTTAATCCAACCTTCCACTTTGTGCAGCCTGATGTATTGGCCATACACTGTGTCAGAAACACCAGCAAATCAGGCAGAATTGCTCAATTTCCAATCGTAATCTAGGGTTATCCAACCTTGGCGTCTGCTAAAATACCTGAATTGTAGTTGTAATTTCAGCAGCTTACAATGAGGTGAATAGCATCACCATGTGCCTTTTAGTTTTTATTTTCTTGCAGAATACGTACCGATGCGCAGGGTAGTTTCAGCCAGCAGGGACAGGTGAGGCAGATAGATGTTGATTAGACCAGGTGGAGGGAAGCACACTCTTCCACCATCCAGCTCTACACACTGGCCAAACACACACAGCTGGAGAAACATATATGGAGACCAGGGAGGGAAGAGTGACGATATGGTGAAATTTAGCCAGTGTGTGTGTGTGTGTGTGTGTGTGTGTGTGTGTGTGTGTGTGTGTGTGTGTGTGTGTGTGTAGTCGCGTACGCACCTGCTGCTGTAGTAGTTTCTGGGTGAGCTCCAGTAGTTTGGTGCTGTCCGTTCCTCTCATGTCACTCAGCAGCATGGTGGCCCGTGCCAGAGTCACACTGGAACCAGGTGGCATGCGCGTCCTCCCTGACAGCAGGCCCACTGCCTCCTACACAGGCACAGGCACAGTGTGTATGTGTGTGTGTGTGTGTGTGTGTGTGTGTGTGTGTGTGTGTGTGTGTGTGTGCGCGCACGTGCGTGCGTGCGTGGGTGCGTGCGTGCGTGGGTGCGTGCGTGTATACGTGCTTGTATACGTGCGTGTGTGCGTGCATGCATGCATGCGTACGTGTGTGTGCGTGTGTGTGTGTGTGAGTCTGTACCTGTAGTAGTGACATCCTGTCGTCAGCCTGTGCTCTGTATATGTGCAGAGAAGCTCCTTCTAGCAGCAGCAGAGCCTGTGTATCTGGGTCTCTCCATGATGCACACTCCTCAAGACTGTCCTCTAACACCCGCATCGCCTCAATATGACTGTCTTTACCTACACATTTTCATTAATTCAGTCGACAAATACAGTACAAAGCTAAAAAGAAAATGCCATAAACACGGGGGGTACAAAACAACAATATACAGACCTATTTAAGGTTCATGGCTTCAGCACAGAAATTTAGAAACAAAACACGCAACAAGACATTGCCTACAGCAGGGTGTGCACTACTAGATCATGGATACACAATAGCTACGGTAGCAGGTGTTTTCACCATATAATATGGCGACTACCATTATTAGATGATATAGAGCAAAACCTTGCTCACTGGTTAGCCTTCCTGTTTGTGCAGCTCTACCATCTGCAAATCATCTTGCTACCAGCCTGTGTATGTGAGCTAGGCTAACAAATAAGCCTACTTGTAGCATCACATTATCGATACCCAAGCTGCGAGACTGCATTCATAACAGGTTGGTAATTCAGTAGCTCAGTAGCCCAAGCTGGGTTGGAAGTAAGTAAGTACTAAGTAGTAATTAAGTAAGTGAGCAGTTTGAACATATCAAGCTTGACCGGCATGTGCACGTGTGCGTGAACACACACACACACACACACACACACACACACACACACACACACACACACACACACACACACACACACACACACACACACACACACACACACACACACACACACACACACACACACACACACACAGTAGACCTGGGAAGATGGCGGCGCCAGGGATGTGTGCAACCAGGCTGCGGAGCAGAGCCAGTCGACATTGCAGCCACAGAGCAGTTCCCATCCTCTCTCTGGCCTCAACCGCCCTGGGACTGTCTTCTCCTGGCGTCAACACATTGGTCTGTGGACAATAATACACACAAACGCCTCAATGTTGAGTACCATCCATTAAGTTGATTGTTGTGGGGTTAGGGTTAATCCTGCTTTGTGTGTTAAGGTGTGTGTGTGCGTGCGTGCACGTGTGTGTTACCTCTTCATCAGATGAGGATCGCTGTACAATGACAGGTGACGTCTGCAGCAGCACCAGGGACAACACTGCCATGTCAGCACTAGAACACGGCAAACAGTAATGGTTAGGACATACACTGTACACATAACGGAAGAAACACAAGAAGATCACACACACACACACACACACACACACACACACACAAATACACACTTGGGTACTGTTAATAAAGTAATCAATCAATCAAACACACCTAAGAGCAGCTCGTCCTTGCATTAGGTACAGTTTGGCCATGAGCAGGTTGGCTTCGATGTTCAGCTCCAGTTCCTCTGCATTGCTGTGGGTCTGTGGAACCTGCTGCTGGGAACTGGAGGTCAGTAAATGAAACGCACCTTCCAACAAAAGAAACTGCAACAGAGCCAATGAGAGAGGAAGAGGAGCAAAGGTAGAAGAGAGGAGATGAGAAGGTATAAGGTAACAACAGGTTACAGTGGTTATATAGCAAAAGTGTTGCTGCCCCTTTGTATTAGTTTGTCTTTCCCCCCGGGGTTGGCAGTGACGGTGAAATGTCCCAAGAGAGCAAGGAAGTACGATGTGCGTGAAGAGATCAGTCTAGGTCGAGCCTGATTGCAAATAAAATACTTCATTAGAGAGATCCAGGGCTGTACAGACAAAGGCAAACGTTCGACCTGGTGATATTCTAAATTCAATATAGGGTGTACAATTCAGAGATTTAAAAAAGGAACTGCAATGCAGAACCAAAGCAAAGACCTTGTGGTGGTCCTTCATATTGGGTATCAAGAATGGTTTCCAAAGCAGTGGGTGTGGGTTTGTTAGCGTCCGTTTTCTCTTCTGTTCTAGATGATCCTTTATAGATGTCACCACTCACCAGACATACAGTATGAGTAGGTGGATCTGATCGAGATGTACAGTATATATCAATTCAGGAAGTGACAATTGAGTACCACAGACGAAAAACAGTCTAAGTCCAAATTTCAGACTGACCCCTCCACGAAAAGGCGTTGTTGTCCTGAACCCTTATCTATCATTTATATATTATGGATCAATAGTGTGGACTTAGACTGTTATTCGTCTGTGGTACTCAATTTTTAACCTAAGTCCCTTTTTATTATGCATTCTGTGTATTTAGAGTTTGCTTCCGCAAATGCAGAATTGTCATCACGCAAACATTTCCGCATTATGCCTGACTTTACATGTCAAGCAAATTGAGCCTTGTCCTCCAGCACTCTACCTTTAGCCTTTCTGGGGTGAGCTTGTCCTTTTGACAATCAAGAACCAGTCCTTTGGGATCCTCTGTCTTGACATCGGATCCCTGTCCGCGTGGCAGTGGGCCATCTGAGCACCCTTGGCCTTTTGTGTTGATATGAGCTTCACAATCATGGAACTCTGGAAGACATGGTTGTACCAATGTTTTTCGACACAATCTGAAACACTTAAACAAAGCATGCGTTCATCGTGTGCCCACCAACCTGCTGAAGGAAGGCTGTGTATGGTGCTGCTGAGTGCCAGGACCAGTTGGACCCGGGCCAGGTTGAGCCGTTGGCACAGTATGGATCCATACAGCTTCTGCACTTCCGGAGCTGCTCTATGGTTCACAAGGTCCTCCAGAGCCTAAACCCAAACCAGGCATATCACATACACACTACTACACTACTGGTGAATGCCATCTCCTTGTGCACACTGCTGGCCAAACGTTTGATTTTGCAACAAAGGAAATCAGAATCTAGCCCTCTATTCCAGCAGTGGCTTAGACTAGAGACTTGGGTAATGTGCTTCTATAGAGCGTCGCAGTCCCACCCCCTTTCATGACAACGAGCGGCCCGGAAGAGAATTTCCCATTCATTTTTCCCATAGTCGTTTCAGAAATTATTTAAAGACCTGCCAACTCGGATGGTGACAAATCATGACAATAAACAAAAAGATTGTTTTGTTTTCCTCCCACGTGAATGTGACTGATCTAAAATCATGTTCTGGAAAAATTGTGTGTGTGTGTAAGTAAGTAAGTAAGTAAGTAAGTAAGTAAGTAGTACCTGACTGTTGTCTAGGAGAGACTTGTTGCTGTAGAAACTTCTCATGGGCTGGGTGCAGGTGTCAGAGGTCAGAGACAGGGGTTAGTGGGATAGGGATAGTGACAAGAAATTACAGGTTGAAGCTGGTTGATGCTGGTACAAAGTTCAGTGTGTGTGTGTGCGTGCGTGCGTGCGTGCGTGCGTGCGTGCGTGCGTGCGTGCGTGCGTGCGTGCGTGTCTGTCCATACCTGGGATTCATCAACGTGGAAGTTGCATCCATGAGGTAGAAGTATCCCCTTCCCCTGGATGAGTTCACCTGCCTCCTTGAAGGCTGGACTGAAAAGACGTAGCTCAGTCAGGGCACGGACCTAAGCGCGCACACACACACACACACACACACACACACACACACACACACACACACACACACACACACACACACACACACACACACACACACACACACACACACACACACACACACACACACACACACACACACACACACACACACACACACACACACACACGAGGTTAGAAATAAAATACAACCTGATACCAGTTAAATGGAACATAAATTAGAACAAAGTGCACACACGCACACACACGACATGCGAGCACAAATGCTCTCAGACCTTCAGTATTTTTCCTTCAGCAGTCCGCTGTGGGTCTCTGCAAACGGTCCCGACAAAATATATGTAGAGGGCCAGCATGGGCAGCAGCTGAAATCACAACCTGGTGTTACTGAGTGAGTGCTTGACAATGTCAAAAAAGCATCTGAAGCAGATGGCACACTGGATTGTACCGTATATATATTGTAGTGCGTACATAGTGTGTACATATCGCATCCATCGGGAGAGGTAACAACAGACACAAAACTGGCAGATTATAGCTATAACAGTTATAACAGTTATCTTTTTACAGTAGCTTTAACATATTTTGTATTCACCAGATATCCTGTGACTCGGCAAAAAATAAATAAACAAACCACAATACAGTTCTATTCCAGTAATCTGTCAAACCTGGAGGAAAGATATGGATACACGTATGAGATGTATTGTATCTGTACAGTATGTACATATATGGGTATGAATATACTGTATGTAGAGTACATGTGTGTGTGTACCGTGACATAATGTCCTGCTGTGTACAGCCAGTGGCAGAGGAAGCTGAGGCAGCTGATGGTGGTGCCTGGGTGTGCTCTGCGGGGCTCAGAGAACAGGTCCACCCCAGGGAGCAGCTCATCTCCAACCCTGTGCGAGGCGTACCACAGGTCACACTGGGCCTGGGGCAGTGAGCAGCACAACACACACTGAGGAGGAGAGAGTTGGATTGGGGTTTAACACACTGGTTCTTGGGGTGGGGTCGGGAGACTCCCAGGGGTCCTTGAGAGGGTTCCAGGGGTCCCCATAATTAAATGATTCATATTTAGGAACCAAATGGAGCCTGGCTTGCGGGTCTGTAAATCTGACTGTATGAAGAAGAAAAAATCACACCCTTGTGAAGTGAGTGAGTATCATCGTACATCATCATGACGTACAATTCTCCATTCTTTGTCAATGGGAATTTAATGTTTGTGTAGGACAAAAATAGACATAAAGCCGATTTGCTCAGACACTATGACGTAAAATTCTCCATTCATTGTCAATGGGAATTAAATGTTTGTGTAGGACGAAGTTTCCTAAATTCACTTAAAGCTGAATATAGGAGGGGCTAGCGCTCCTCAAAAAGTGAGCGGCGCTCTTATCATCGTACATCATACATCATCTCATTCCGGCCAATGAGAATTTGCGTCTTCACCTTCGTCTTCAATGTTTGTGTTACGCAATGTTTGTGTTTACACACACGTTCAAAAGATCAAAACTGGACATAGGAGGGAACTAAAGAGTTACATTTAGCTCATTTGGGGTCCCACAGATAAAGAAATATCAACTGGGTGTCTGTGGCCTAATGCATATCAAAGTGGGGGTTCTGGAAATGAAGACGGTTGATAATCACTGGTTTACGGCCAAGCTACACCAGGCTTTTCTCGCGCGTTTACCCTAAACGCGCGGCCCGCGCGTGCGTTTTTGAGTGGTGTAAACCACTCCTACAACTGGCTTTTGTGTGCAGAAAAAAATGAGCATGGTTGCTATGTTCAAAATAATTTCTGACGTAACGAAATCATACCCGGGTGAACTGGATGACCGTAGCAACCATGTTCATTTCTGCACAAAAAAAGCCAGTTGTGAAAACACATCCGGGTGTGATTTTTTATTCTATTTAGGCCTGACGGCGAAATTTAAAAAATGTCTTTTTTTATTCTATTTAGGCCTGACGGCGAAAGTTAAAAAATGTCTTTTTTTTATTCTATTTAGGCCTGACGGTGAAAGTTAAAAAAATTATTTTTTTATTCTATTTAGGCCTGACGGCGAAATTTAAAAAATGTCTTTTTATTCTATTTAGGCCTGACGGCGAAATTTAAAAAAAATATTTTTTATTCTATTTAGGCCTGACGGCGAAATTTAAAAAATGTCTTTTTTTATTCTATTTAGGCCTGACGGCGAAATTTAAAAAATGTCTTTTTTTATTCTATTTAGGCCTGACGGCGAAATTTAAAAAATGTATTTTTTTATTCTATTTAGGCCTGACGGCGAAATTTAAAAAATGTATTTTTTTATTCTATTTAGGCCTGACGGCGAAATTTAAAAAATGTATTTTTTTATTCTATTTAGGCCTGACGGCGAAATTTAAAAAATGTCTTTTTTTATTCTATTTAGGCCTGACGGCGAAATTTAAAAAATGTCTTTTTTATTCTATTTAGGCCTGACGGCGAAATTTAAAAAAGGTCTTTTTTTATTCTATTTAGGCCTGACGGCGAAATTAAAAAAAAAAAAAATTGTATTCTATTTAGGCCTGACGGCAAAATTTAAAAAATGTCTTTTTTTATTCTATTTAGGCCTGACGGCGAAATTTAAAAAATGTCTTTTTATTCTATTTAGGCCTGACGGCGAAATTTTAAAAATGTATATTTTTATTCTATTTAGGCCTGCCGGCGAAATTTTAAAAATGTCTTTTTTTATTCTATTTAGGCCTGACGGCGAAATTTAAAAAGTCTTTTTTTATTCTATTTAGGCCTGACAGCGAAATTTAAAAAGTATTTTTTTATTCTATTTAGGCTTGACGGCGAAATTTAAAAAATGTATTTTTATTCTATTTAGGCCTGACGGCAAAATTTAAAAAATGTCTTTTTTTATTCTATTTAGGCCTGACGGCGAAATTTAAAAAGTGTCTTTTTATTCTATTTAGGCCTGACGGCGAAATTTAAAAAAAATATTTTTTTATTCTATTTAGGCCTGACGGCGAAATTTAAAAAAATTATTTTTTTATTCTATTTAGGCCTGACGGCGAAATTAAAAAAATGTATTTTTTTATTCTATTTAGGCCTGACGGCGAAATTTAAAAAATGTATTTTTTTATTCTATTTAGGCCTGACGGCGAAATTTAAAAAATGTATTTTTTTATTCTATTTAGGCCTGACGGGGAAATTTAAAAAATGTCTTTTTTTATTCTATTTAGGCCTGACGGCGAAATTTAAAAAATGTCTTTTTTTATTCTATTTAGGCCTGACGGCGAAATTTAAAAAATGTATTTTTTTATTCTATTTAGGCCTGACGGCGAAATTTAAAAAATGTATTTTTTTATTCTATTTAGGCCTGACGGCGAAATTTAAAAAAATGTATTTTTTTATTCTATTTAGGCCTGACGGCGAAATTTAAAAAATGTCTTTTTTTATTCTATTTAGGCCTGACGGCGAAATTTAAAAAATATATTTTTTTATTCTATTTAGGCCTGACGGCGAAATTAAAAAAAATGTCTTTTTATTCTATTTAGGCCTGACGGCGAAATTTAAAAAATGTCTTTTTTTATTCTATTTAGGCCTGACGGCGAAAGTTAAAAAATGTCTTTTTTTATTCTATTTAGGCCTGACGGCGAAATTAAAAAAATGTCTTTTTCTATTCTATTTAGGCCTGACGGCGAAATTTAAAAAATGTCTTTTTTTATTCTATTTAGGCCTGACGGCGAAAGTTAAAAAATGTCTTTTTTTATTCTATTTAGGCCTGACGGCGAAATTAAAAAAATGTCTTTTTCTATTCTATTTAGGCCTGACGGCGAAATTTAAAAAATGTCTTTTTATTCTATTTAGGCCTGACGGCGAAATTTAAAAAATTTCTTTTTTTATTCTATTTAGGCCTGACGGCGAAAGTTAAAAAATGTCTTTTTTTATTCTATTTAGGCCTGACGGCGAAATTTAAAAAATGTATTTTTCTATTCTATTTAGGCCTGACGGCGAAATTTAAAAAATTTCTTTTTATTCTATTTAGGCCTGACGGCGAAATTTAAAAAATGTATTTTTTTATTCTATTTAGGCCTGACGGCGAAATTTAAAAAATGTCTTTTTTTATTCTATTTAGGCCTGACGGCGAAATTTAAAAAATGTCTTTTTTTATTCTATTTAGGCCTGACGGCGAAATTTAAAAAATGTATTTTTTTATTCTATTTAGGCCTGACGGCGAAATTTATTTTTTTTTATTTTTTTATTCTATTTAGGCCTGACGGCGAAATTTAAAAAATGTCTTTTTTTATTCTATTTAGGCCTGACGGCGAAATTTAAAAAATATATTTTTTTATTCTATTTAGGCCTGACGGCGAAATTAAAAAAAATGTCTTTTTATTCTATTTAGGCCTGACGGCGAAATTTAAAAAATGTCTTTTTTTATTCTATTTAGGCCTGACGGCGAAATTTAAAAAATGTCTTTTTATTCTATTTAGGCCTGACGGCGAAATTTAAAAAAAATATTTTTTATTCTATTTAGGCCTGACGGCGAAATTTAAAAAATGTCTTTTTTTATTCTATTTAGGCCTGACGGCGAAATTTAAAAAATGTCTTTTTTTATTCTATTTAGGCCTGACGGCGAAATTTAAAAAATGTATTTTTTTATTCTATTTAGGCCTGACGGCGAAATTTAAAAAATGTATTTTTTTATTCTATTTAGGCCTGACGGCGAAATTTAAAAAATGTATTTTTTTATTCTATTTAGGCCTGACGGCGAAATTTAAAAAATGTCTTTTTTTATTCTATTTAGGCCTGACGGCGAAATTTAAAAAATGTCTTTTTTATTCTATTTAGGCCTGACGGCGAAATTTAAAAAAGGTCTTTTTTTATTCTATTTAGGCCTGACGGCGAAATTAAAAAAAAAAAAAATTGTATTCTATTTAGGCCTGACGGCAAAATTTAAAAAATGTCTTTTTTTATTCTATTTAGGCCTGACGGCGAAATTTAAAAAATGTCTTTTTATTCTATTTAGGCCTGACGGCGAAATTTTAAAAATGTATATTTTTATTCTATTTAGGCCTGCCGGCGAAATTTTAAAAATGTCTTTTTTTATTCTATTTAGGCCTGACGGCGAAATTTAAAAAGTCTTTTTTTATTCTATTTAGGCCTGACAGCGAAATTTAAAAAGTATTTTTTTATTCTATTTAGGCTTGACGGCGAAATTTAAAAAATGTCTTTTTATTCTATTTAGGCCTGACGGCGAAATTTAAAAAAAATATTTTTTTATTCTATTTAGGCCTGACGGCGAAATTTAAAAAAATTATTTTTTTATTCTATTTAGGCCTGACGGCGAAATTAAAAAAATGTATTTTTTTATTCTATTTAGGCCTGACGGCGAAATTTAAAAAATGTATTTTTTTATTCTATTTAGGCCTGACGGCGAAATTTAAAAAATGTATTTTTTTATTCTATTTAGGCCTGACGGGGAAATTTAAAAAATGTCTTTTTTTATTCTATTTAGGCCTGACGGCGAAATTTAAAAAATGTCTTTTTTTATTCTATTTAGGCCTGACGGCGAAATTTAAAAAATGTATTTTTTTATTCTATTTAGGCCTGACGGCGAAATTTAAAAAATGTATTTTTTTATTCTATTTAGGCCTGACGGCGAAATTTAAAAAAATGTATTTTTTTATTCTATTTAGGCCTGACGGCGAAATTTAAAAAATGTCTTTTTTTATTCTATTTAGGCCTGACGGCGAAATTTAAAAAATATATTTTTTTATTCTATTTAGGCCTGACGGCGAAATTAAAAAAAATGTCTTTTTATTCTATTTAGGCCTGACGGCGAAATTTAAAAAATGTCTTTTTTTATTCTATTTAGGCCTGACGGCGAAAGTTAAAAAATGTCTTTTTTTATTCTATTTAGGCCTGACGGCGAAATTAAAAAAATGTCTTTTTCTATTCTATTTAGGCCTGACGGCGAAATTTAAAAAATGTCTTTTTTTATTCTATTTAGGCCTGACGGCGAAAGTTAAAAAATGTCTTTTTTTATTCTATTTAGGCCTGACGGCGAAATTAAAAAAATGTCTTTTTCTATTCTATTTAGGCCTGACGGCGAAATTTAAAAAATGTCTTTTTATTCTATTTAGGCCTGACGGCGAAATTTAAAAAATTTCTTTTTTTATTCTATTTAGGCCTGACGGCGAAAGTTAAAAAATGTCTTTTTTTATTCTATTTAGGCCTGACGGCGAAATTTAAAAAATGTATTTTTCTATTCTATTTAGGCCTGACGGCGAAATTTAAAAAATTTCTTTTTATTCTATTTAGGCCTGACGGCGAAATTTAAAAAATGTATTTTTTTATTCTATTTAGGCCTGACGGCGAAATTTAAAAAATGTCTTTTTTTATTCTATTTAGGCCTGACGGCGAAATTTAAAAAATGTCTTTTTTTATTCTATTTAGGCCTGACGGCGAAATTTAAAAAATGTATTTTTTTATTCTATTTAGGCCTGACGGCGAAATTTATTTTTTTTTATTTTTTTATTCTATTTAGGCCTGACGGCGAAATTTAAAAAATGTCTTTTTTTATTCTATTTAGGCCTGACGGCGAAATTTAAAAAATATATTTTTTTATTCTATTTAGGCCTGACGGCGAAATTAAAAAAAATGTCTTTTTATTCTATTTAGGCCTGACGGCGAAATTTAAAAAATGTCTTTTTTTATTCTATTTAGGCCTGACGGCGAAATTTAAAAAATGTCTTTTTATTCTATTTAGGCCTGACGGCGAAATTTAAAAAAAATATTTTTTATTCTATTTAGGCCTGACGGCGAAATTTAAAAAATGTCTTTTTTTATTCTATTTAGGCCTGACGGCGAAATTTAAAAAATGTCTTTTTTTATTCTATTTAGGCCTGACGGCGAAATTTAAAAAATGTATTTTTTTATTCTATTTAGGCCTGACGGCGAAATTTAAAAAATGTATTTTTTTATTCTATTTAGGCCTGACGGCGAAATTTAAAAAATGTATTTTTTTATTCTATTTAGGCCTGACGGCGAAATTTAAAAAATGTCTTTTTTTATTCTATTTAGGCCTGACGGCGAAATTTAAAAAATGTCTTTTTTATTCTATTTAGGCCTGACGGCGAAATTTAAAAAAGGTCTTTTTTTATTCTATTTAGGCCTGACGGCGAAATTAAAAAAAAAAAAAATTGTATTCTATTTAGGCCTGACGGCAAAATTTAAAAAATGTCTTTTTTTATTCTATTTAGGCCTGACGGCGAAATTTAAAAAATGTCTTTTTATTCTATTTAGGCCTGACGGCGAAATTTTAAAAATGTATATTTTTATTCTATTTAGGCCTGCCGGCGAAATTTTAAAAATGTCTTTTTTTATTCTATTTAGGCCTGACGGCGAAATTTAAAAAGTCTTTTTTTATTCTATTTAGGCCTGACAGCGAAATTTAAAAAGTATTTTTTTATTCTATTTAGGCTTGACGGCGAAATTTAAAAAATGTCTTTTTATTCTATTTAGGCCTGACGGCGAAATTTAAAAAATGTCTTTTTTTATTCTATTTAGGCCTGACGGCGAAATTTAAAAAGTGTCTTTTTATTCTATTTAGGCCTGACGGCGAAATTTAAAAAAAATATTTTTTTATTCTATTTAGGCCTGACGGCGAAATTTAAAAAAATTATTTTTTTATTCTATTTAGGCCTGACGGCGAAATTAAAAAAATGTATTTTTTTATTCTATTTAGGCCTGACGGCGAAATTTAAAAAATGTATTTTTTTATTCTATTTAGGCCTGACGGCGAAATTTAAAAAATGTATTTTTTTATTCTATTTAGGCCTGACGGGGAAATTTAAAAAATGTCTTTTTTTATTCTATTTAGGCCTGACGGCGAAATTTAAAAAATGTCTTTTTTTATTCTATTTAGGCCTGACGGCGAAATTTAAAAAATGTATTTTTTTATTCTATTTAGGCCTGACGGCGAAATTTAAAAAATTTATTTTTTTATTCTATTTAGGCCTGACGGCGAAATTTAAAAAAATGTATTTTTTTATTCTATTTAGGCCTGACGGCGAAATTTAAAAAATGTCTTTTTTTATTCTATTTAGGCCTGACGGCGAAATTTAAAAAATATATTTTTTTATTCTATTTAGGCCTGACGGCGAAATTAAAAAAAATGTCTTTTTATTCTATTTAGGCCTGACGGCGAAATTTAAAAAATGTCTTTTTTTATTCTATTTAGGCCTGACGGCGAAAGTTAAAAAATGTCTTTTTTTATTCTATTTAGGCCTGACGGCGAAATTAAAAAAATGTCTTTTTCTATTCTATTTAGGCCTGACGGCGAAATTTAAAAAATGTCTTTTTTTATTCTATTTAGGCCTGACGGCGAAAGTTAAAAAATGTCTTTTTTTATTCTATTTAGGCCTGACGGCGAAATTTAAAAAATATATTTTTTTATTCTATTTAGGCCTGACGGCGAAATTAAAAAAAATGTCTTTTTATTCTATTTAGGCCTGACGGCGAAATTTAAAAAATGTCTTTTTTTATTCTATTTAGGCCTGACGGCGAAAGTTAAAAAATGTCTTTTTTTATTCTATTTAGGCCTGACGGCGAAATTAAAAAAATGTCTTTTTCTATTCTATTTAGGCCTGACGGCGAAATTTAAAAAATGTCTTTTTTTATTCTATTTAGGCCTGACGGCGAAAGTTAAAAAATGTCTTTTTTTATTCTATTTAGGCCTGACGGCGAAATTAAAAAAATGTCTTTTTCTATTCTATTTAGGCCTGACGGCGAAATTTAAAAAATGTCTTTTTATTCTATTTAGGCCTGACGGCGAAATTTAAAAAATGTCTTTTTTTATTCTATTTAGGCCTGACGGCGAAAGTTAAAAAATGTCTTTTTTTATTCTATTTAGGCCTGACGGCGAAATTTAAAAAATGTATTTTTCTATTCTATTTAGGCCTGACGGCGAAATTTAAAAAATGTCTTTTTATTCTATTTAGGCCTGACGGCGAAATTAAAAAAATGTCTTTTTCTATTCTATTTAGGCCTGACGGCGAAATTTAAAAAATGTCTTTTTATTCTATTTAGGCCTGACGGCGAAATTTAAAAAATGTCTTTTTTTATTCTATTTAGGCCTGACGGCGAAAGTTAAAAAATGTCTTTTTTTATTCTATTTAGGCCTGACGGCGAAATTTAAAAAATGTATTTTTCTATTCTATTTAGGCCTGACGGCGAAATTTAAAAAATGTCTTTTTATTCTATTTAGGCCTGACGGCGAAATTTAAAAAATGTATTTTTTTATTCTATTTAGGCCTGACGGCGAAATTTAAAAAATGTCTTTTTTTATTCTATTTAGGCCTGACGGCGAAATTTAAAAAATGTCTTTTTTTATTCTATTTAGGCCTGACGGCGAAATTTAAAAAATGTATTTTTTTATTCTATTTAGGCCTGACGGCGAAATTTAATTTTTTTTATTTTTTTATTCTATTTAGGCCTGACGGCGAAATTTAAAAAATGTCTTTTTTTATTCTATTTAGGCCTGACGGCGAAATTTAAAAAATATATTTTTTTATTCTATTTAGGCCTGACGGCGAAATTAAAAAAAATTTCTTTTTATTCTATTTAGGCCTGACGGCGAAATTTAAAAAATGTCTTTTTTTATTCTATTTAGGCCTGACGGCGAAATTTAAAAAATGTCTTTTTATTCTATTTAGGCCTGACGGCGAAATTAAATTAAAAAAAAATTGTATTCTATTTAGGCCTGACGGCAAAATTTAAAAAATGTCTTTTTTTATTCTATTTAGGCCTGACGGCGAAATTTAAAAAATGTCTTTTTATTCTATTTAGGCCTGACGGCGAAATTTTAAAAATGTATTTTTTTATTCTATTTAGGCCTGCCGGCGAAATTTTAAAAATGTCTTTTTTTATTCTATTTAGGCCTGACGGCGAAATTTAAAAAGTATTTTTTTATTCTATTTAGGCCTGACAGCGAAATTTAAAAAGTCTTTTTTTATTCTATTTAGGCTTGACGGCGAAATTTAAAAAATGTCTTTTTATTCTATTTAGGCCTGACGGCGAAATTTAAAAAATGTATTTTTTTATTCTATTTAGGCCTGACGGCGAAATTTAAAAAAATTATTTTTTTATTCTATTTAGGCCTGACGGCGAAATTTAAAAAATGTATTTTTTTATTCTATTTAGGCCTGACGGCGAAATTTAAAAAAATGTATTTTTTTATTCTATTTAGGCCTGACGGCGAAATTTAAAAAATGTATTTTTTTATTCTATTTAGGCCTGACGGCGAAATTTAAAAAATGTATTTTTTTATTCTATTTAGGCCTGACGGCGAAATTTAAAAAAAATTCTTTTTATTCTATTTAGGCCTGACGGCGAAATTAAAAAAATGTCTTTTTTTATTCTATTTAGGCCTGACGGCGAAATTTAAAAAATGTCTTTTTATTCTATTTAGGCCTGACGGCGAAATTAAATTAAAAAAAAATTGTATTCTATTTAGGCCTGACGGCGAAATTTAAAAAATGTATTTTTTTATTCTATTTAGGCCTGACGGCGAAATTTAAAAAATGTCTTTTTATTCTATTTAGGCCTGCCGGCGAAATTTTAAAAATGTCTTTTTTTATTCTATTTAGGCCTGACGGCGAAATTTAAAAAGTATTTTTTTATTCTATTTAGGCCTGACAGCGAAATTTAAAAAGTCTTTTTTTATTCTATTTAGGCTTGACGGCGAAATTTAAAAAATGTCTTTTTATTCTATTTAGGCCTGACGGCGAAATTTAAAAAATGTCTTTTTTTATTCTATTTAGGCCTGACGGCGAAATTTAAAAAGTGTCTTTTTATTCTATTTAGGCCTGACGGCGAAATTTAAAAAAAATATTTTTTTATTCTATTTAGGCCTGACGGCGAAATTTAAAAAAAATATTTTTTTATTCTATTTAGGCCTGACGGCGAAATTAAAAAAATGTATTTTTTTATTCTATTTAGGCCTGACGGCGAAATTTAAAAAATGTATTTTTTTATTCTATTTAGGCCTGATGGCGAAATTTAAAAAAATTATTTTTTTATTCTATTTAGGCCTGACGGCGAAATTTAAAAAATGTCTTTTTTTATTCTATTTAGGCCTGACGGCGAAATTTAAAAAATGTCTTTTTTTATTCTATTTAGGCCTGACGGCGAAATTTTAAAAATGTATTTTTTTATTCTATTTAGGCCTGACGGCGAAATTTAAAAAATGTATTTTTTTATTCTATTTAGGCCTGACGGCGAAATTTAAAAAAATGTATTTTTTTATTCTATTTAGGCCTGACGGCGAAATTTAAAAAAATGTATTTTTTTATTCTATTTAGGCCTGACGGCGAAATTTAAAAAAGCATATTTTTTTATTCTATTTAGGCCTGACGGCGAAATTAAAAAAAATGTCTTTTTATTCTATTTAGGCCTGACGGCGAAATTTAAAAAAAATCTTTTTTTATTCTATTTAGGCCTGACGGCGAAAGTTAAAAAATGTCTTTTTTTATTCTATTTAGGCCTGACGGCGAAATTTAAAAAATGTCTTTTTCTATTCTATTTAGGCCTGACGGCGAAATTTAAAAAATGTCTTTTTATTCTATTTAGGCCTGACGGCGAAATTTAAAAAATGTCTTTTTTTATTCTATTTAGGCCTGACGGCGAAAGTTAAAAAATGTCTTTTTTTATTCTATTTAGGCCTGACGGCGAAATTAAAAAAATGTATTTTTCTATTCTATTTAGGCCTGACGGCGAAATTTAAAAAATGTCTTTTTATTCTATTTAGGCCTGACGGCGAAATTTAAAAAATGTATTTTTTTATTCTATTTAGGCCTGACGGCGAAATTTAAAAAATGTCTTTTTTTATTCTATTTAGGCCTGACGGCGAAATTTAAAAAATGTATTTTTTTATTCTATTTAGGCCTGACGGCGAAATTTAAAAAATGTCTTTTTTTATTCTATTTAGGCCTGGCGGCGAAAGTTAAAACATTTCTTTTTCTATTCTATTTAGGCCTGACGGCGAAATTTAAAAAATGTCTTTTTATTCTATTTAGGCCTGACGGCGAAATTTAAAAAATGTCTTTTTTTATTCTATTTAGGCCTGAAGGCGAAATTTAAAAAATGTCTTTTTTTATTCTATTTAGGCCTGACGGCGAAATTTAAAAAATGTCTTTTTTTATTCTAATTAGGCCTGACGGCGAAATTAAAAAAATGTCTTTTTTTATTCTATTTAGGCCTGACGGCGAAATTTAAAAAATGTCTTTTTTTATTCTATTTAGGCCTGACGGCGAAATTTAAAAAATGTCTTTTTTTATTCTATTTAGGCCTGACGGCGAAATTTAAAAAAATTCTTTTATTCTATTTAGGCCTGACGGCGAAATTTAAAAAATTTCTTTTATTCTATTTAGGCCTGACGGCGAAATTTAAAAAATGTATTTTTTTATTCTATTTAGGCCTGACGGCGAAATTAAAAAAATGTCTTTTTTTATTCTATTTAGGCCTGACGGCGAAAGTTAAAAAAAATATTTTTTTATTCTATTTAGGCCTGACGGCGAAATTTAAAAAGTATTTTTTTATTCTATTTAGGCCTGACGGCGAAATTTAAAAAATGTATTTTTTTATTCTATTTAGGCCTGACGGCGAAATTTAAAAAATGTATTTTTTTAATTCTATTTAGGCCTGACGGCGAAATTTAAAAAATGTATTTTTTTATTCTATTTAGGCCTGACGGCGAAATTTAAAAAATGTCTTTTTTTTCTATTTAGGCCTGACGGCGAAATTTAAAAACAATATTTTTTATTCTATTTAGGCCTGACGGCGAAATTTAAAAAATGTCTTTTTTTATTCTATTTAGGCCTGACGGCGAAAATTAAAAAATGTATTTTTTTATTCTATTTAGGCCTGACGGCGAAATTTAAAAAGATTTTTTTATTCTATTTAGGCCTGACGGCGAAATTTTAAAAAATGTATTTTTTTATTCTATTTAGGCCTGACGGCGAAATTAAAAAAATGTATTTTTTTATTCTATTTAGGCCTGACGGCGAAATTAAAAAAAATTATTTTATTCTATTTAGGCCTGACGGCGAAATTTAAAAAAATTATTTTTTTATTCTATTTAGGCCTGACGGCGAAATTAAAAAAATGTCTTTTTTTATTCTATTTAGGCCTGACGGCGAAAGTTAAAAAAATATTTTTTTATTCTATTTAGGCCTGACGGCGAAATTTAAAAAGTATTTTTTTATTCTATTTAGGCCTGACGGCGAAATTTAAAAAATGTATTTTTTTATTCTATTTAGGCCTGACGGCGAAATTTAAAAAATGTATTTTTTTTATTCTATTTAGGCCTGACGGCGAAATTTAAAAAATGTATTTTTTTATTCTATTTAGGCCTGACGGCGAAATTTAAAAAATGTCTTTTTTTTCTATTTAGGCCTGACGGCGAAATTTAAAAAAAATATTTTTTATTCTATTTAGGCCTGACGGCGAAATTTAAAAAATGTCTTTTTTTTATTCTATTTAGGCCTGACGGCGAAAATTAAAAAATGTATTTTTTTATTCTATTTAGGCCTGACGGCGAAATTTAAAAAGATTTTTTTATTCTATTTAGGCCTGACGGCGAAATTTAAAAAAATGTCTTTTTTTATTCTATTTAGGCCTGACGGCGAAATTAAAAAAATGTATTTTTTTATTCTATTTAGGCCTGACGGCGAAATTAAAAAAATGTCTTTTTATTCTATTTAGGCCTGACGGCGAAATTAAAAAAATGTCTTTTTTTATTCTATTTAGGCCTGACGGCGAAAGTTAAAAAATGTCTTTTTTTATTCTATTTAGGCCTGACGGCGAAATTTAAAAAAATGTCTTTTATTCTATTTAGGCCTGACGGCGAAATTTAAAAAATGTCTTTTTTTATTCTATTTAGGCCTGACGGCGAAATTTAAAAAATGTCTTTTTTTTCTATTTAGGCCTGACGGCGAAATTTAAAAAAAATATTTTTTATTCTATTTAGGCCTGACGGCGAAATTTAAAAAATGTCTTTTTTTATTCTATTTAGGCCTGACGGCGAAAATTAAAAAATGTATTTTTTTATTCTATTTAGGCCTGACGGCGAAATTTAAAAATATTTTTTTATTCTATTTAGGCCTGACGGCGAAATTTAAAAAAATGTCTTTTTTTATTCTATTTAGGCCTGACGGCGAAATTAAAAAAAAATATTTTTTTATTCTATTTAGGCCTGACGGCGAAATTAAAAAAATGTCTTTTTATTCTATTTAGGCCTGACGGCGAAATTAAAAAAATGTCTTTTTTTATTCTATTTAGGCCTGACGGCGAAAGTTAAAAAATGTCTTTTTTTATTCTATTTAGGCCTGACGGCGAAATTTAAAAAAATGTCTTTTATTCTATTTAGGCCTGACGGCGAAATTTAAAAAATGTCTTTTTTTATTCTATTTAGGCCTGACGGTGAAATTAAAAAAGTATTTTTATTCTATTTAGGCCTGACGGCGAAATTAAAAAAATGTCTTTTTATTCTATTTAGGCCTGACGGCGAAATTTAAAAAATGTCTTTTTTTATTCTATTTAGGCCTGACGGCGAAATTAAAAAAATGTCTTTTTTAATTCTATTTAGGCCTGACGGCGAAATTTAAAAAATGTATTTTTTTATTCTAGTTAGGCCTGACGGCGAAATTTAAAAAAATGTCTTTTTTTATTCTATTTAGGCCTGACGGCGAAATTAAAAAAATGTATTTTTTTATTCTATTTAGGCCTGACGGCGAAATTAAAAAAATGTCTTTTTATTCTATTTAGGCCTGACGGCGAAATTAAAAAAATGTCTTTTTTTATTCTATTTAGGCCTGACGGCGAAAGTTAAAAAATGTCTTTTTTTATTCTATTTAGGCCTGACGGCGAAATTTAAAAAATGTATTTTTTTATTCTATTTAGGCCTGACGGCGAAATTTAAAAAATTTATTTTTTTATTCTATTTAGGCCTGACGGCGAAATTTAAAAAAATGTATTTTTTTATTCTATTTAGGCCTGACGGCGAAATTTAAAAAATGTCTTTTTTTATTCTATTTAGGCCTGACGGCGAAATTTAAAAAATATATTTTTTTATTCTATTTAGGCCTGACGGCGAAATTAAAAAAAATGTCTTTTTATTCTATTTAGGCCTGACGGCGAAATTTAAAAAATGTCTTTTTTTATTCTATTTAGGCCTGACGGCGAAAGTTAAAAAATGTCTTTTTTTATTCTATTTAGGCCTGACGGCGAAATTAAAAAAATGTCTTTTTCTATTCTATTTAGGCCTGACGGCGAAATTTAAAAAATGTCTTTTTTTATTCTATTTAGGCCTGACGGCGAAAGTTAAAAAATGTCTTTTTTTATTCTATTTAGGCCTGACGGCGAAATTAAAAAAATGTCTTTTTCTATTCTATTTAGGCCTGACGGCGAAATTTAAAAAATGTCTTTTTTTATTCTATTTAGGCCTGACGGCGAAAGTTAAAAAATGTCTTTTTTTATTCTATTTAGGCCTGACGGCGAAATTTAAAAAATGTATTTTTCTATTCTATTTAGGCCTGACGGCGAAATTTAAAAAATGTCTTTTTATTCTATTTAGGCCTGACGGCGAAATTAAAAAAATGTCTTTTTCTATTCTATTTAGGCCTGACGGCGAAATTTAAAAAATGTCTTTTTATTCTATTTAGGCCTGACGGCGAAATTTAAAAAATGTCTTTTTTTATTCTATTTAGGCCTGACGGCGAAAGTTAAAAAATGTCTTTTTTTATTCTATTTAGGCCTGACGGCGAAATTTAAAAAATGTATTTTTCTATTCTATTTAGGCCTGACGGCGAAATTTAAAAAATGTCTTTTTATTCTATTTAGGCCTGACGGCGAAATTTAAAAAATGTATTTTTTTATTCTATTTAGGCCTGACGGCGAAATTTAAAAAATGTATTTTTTTATTCTATTTAGGCCTGACGGCGAAATTTAAAAAATGTATTTTTTTATTCTATTTAGGCCTGACGGCGAAATTTAAAAAAATGTATTTTTTTATTCTATTTAGGCCTGACGGCGAAATTTAAAAAATGTCTTTTTTTATTCTATTTAGGCCTGACGGCGAAATTTAAAAAATATATTTTTTTATTCTATTTAGGCCTGACGGCGAAATTAAAAAAAATGTCTTTTTATTCTATTTAGGCCTGACGGCGAAATTTAAAAAATGTCTTTTTTTATTCTATTTAGGCCTGACGGCGAAAGTTAAAAAATGTCTTTTTTTATTCTATTTAGGCCTGACGGCGAAATTAAAAAAATGTCTTTTTCTATTCTATTTAGGCCTGACGGCGAAATTTAAAAAATGTCTTTTTTTATTCTATTTAGGCCTGACGGCGAAAGTTAAAAAATGTCTTTTTTTATTCTATTTAGGCCTGACGGCGAAATTAAAAAAATGTCTTTTTCTATTCTATTTAGGCCTGACGGCGAAATTTAAAAAATGTCTTTTTATTCTATTTAGGCCTGACGGCGAAATTTAAAAAATGTCTTTTTTTATTCTATTTAGGCCTGACGGCGAAAGTTAAAAAATGTCTTTTTTTATTCTATTTAGGCCTGACGGCGAAATTTAAAAAATGTATTTTTCTATTCTATTTAGGCCTGACGGCGAAATTTAAAAAATGTCTTTTTATTCTATTTAGGCCTGACGGCGAAATTAAAAAAATGTCTTTTTCTATTCTATTTAGGCCTGACGGCGAAATTTAAAAAATGTCTTTTTATTCTATTTAGGCCTGACGGCGAAATTTAAAAAATGTCTTTTTTTATTCTATTTAGGCCTGACGGCGAAAGTTAAAAAATGTCTTTTTTTATTCTATTTAGGCCTGACGGCGAAATTTAAAAAATGTATTTTTCTATTCTATTTAGGCCTGACGGCGAAATTTAAAAAATGTCTTTTTATTCTATTTAGGCCTGACGGCGAAATTTAAAAAATGTATTTTTTTATTCTATTTAGGCCTGACGGCGAAATTTAAAAAATGTCTTTTTTTATTCTATTTAGGCCTGACGGCGAAATTTAAAAAATGTCTTTTTTTATTCTATTTAGGCCTGACGGCGAAATTTAAAAAATGTATTTTTTTATTCTATTTAGGCCTGACGGCGAAATTTATTTTTTTTTATTTTTTTATTCTATTTAGGCCTGACGGCGAAATTTAAAAAAATGTCTTTTTTTATTCTATTTAGGCCTGACGGCGAAATTTAAAAAATATATTTTTTTATTCTATTTAGGCCTGACGGCGAAATTAAAAAAAGTCTTTTTATTCTATTTAGGCCTGACGGCGAAATTTAAAAAATGTCTTTTTTTATTCTATTTAGGCCTGACGGCGAAATTTAAAAAATGTCTTTTTATTCTATTTAGGCCTGACGGCGAAATTAAATTAAAAAAAAATTGTATTCTATTTAGGCCTGACGGCAAAATTTAAAAAATGTCTTTTTTTATTCTATTTAGGCCTGACGGCGAAATTTAAAAAATGTCTTTTTATTCTATTTAGGCCTGACGGCGAAATTTTAAAAATGTATTTTTTTATTCTATTTAGGCCTGCCGGCGAAATTTTAAAAATGTCTTTTTTTATTCTATTTAGGCCTGACGGCGAAATTTAAAAAGTATTTTTTTATTCTATTTAGGCCTGACAGCGAAATTTAAAAAGTCTTTTTTTATTCTATTTAGGCTTGACGGCGAAATTTAAAAAATGTCTTTTTATTCTATTTAGGCCTGACGGCGAAATTTAAAAAATGTATTTTTTTATTCTATTTAGGCCTGACGGCGAAATTTAAAAAAATTATTTTTTTATTCTATTTAGGCCTGACGGCGAAATTTAAAAAATGTATTTTTTTATTCTATTTAGGCCTGACGGCGAAATTTAAAAAAATGTATTTTTTTATTCTATTTAGGCCTGACGGCGAAATTTAAAAAATGTATTTTTTTATTCTATTTAGGCCTGACGGCGAAATTTAAAAAATGTATTTTTTTATTCTATTTAGGCCTGACGGCGAAATTTAAAAAAAATTCTTTTTATTCTATTTAGGCCTGACGGCGAAATTAAAAAAATGTCTTTTTTTATTCTATTTAGGCCTGACGGCGAAATTTAAAAAATGTCTTTTTATTCTATTTAGGCCTGACGGCGAAATTAAATTAAAAAAAAATTGTATTCTATTTAGGCCTGACGGCGAAATTTAAAAAATGTATTTTTTTATTCTATTTAGGCCTGACGGCGAAATTTAAAAAATGTCTTTTTATTCTATTTAGGCCTGCCGGCGAAATTTTAAAAATGTCTTTTTTTATTCTATTTAGGCCTGACGGCGAAATTTAAAAAGTATTTTTTTATTCTATTTAGGCCTGACAGCGAAATTTAAAAAGTCTTTTTTTATTCTATTTAGGCTTGACGGCGAAATTTAAAAAATGTCTTTTTATTCTATTTAGGCCTGACGGCGAAATTTAAAAAATGTCTTTTTTTATTCTATTTAGGCCTGACGGCGAAATTTAAAAAGTGTCTTTTTATTCTATTTAGGCCTGACGGCGAAATTTAAAAAAAATATTTTTTTATTCTATTTAGGCCTGACGGCGAAATTTAAAAAAAATATTTTTTTATTCTATTTAGGCCTGACGGCGAAATTAAAAAAATGTATTTTTTTATTCTATTTAGGCCTGACGGCGAAATTTAAAAAATGTATTTTTTTATTCTATTTAGGCCTGATGGCGAAATTTAAAAAATTTATTTTTTTATTCTATTTAGGCCTGACGGCGAAATTTAAAAAATGTCTTTTTTTATTCTATTTAGGCCTGACGGCGAAATTTAAAAAATGTCTTTTTTTATTCTATTTAGGCCTGACGGCGAAATTTTAAAAATGTATTTTTTTATTCTATTTAGGCCTGACGGCGAAATTTAAAAAATGTATTTTTTTATTCTATTTAGGCCTGACGGCGAAATTTAAAAAAATGTATTTTTTTATTCTATTTAGGCCTGACGGCGAAATTTAAAAAAATGTATTTTTTTATTCTATTTAGGCCTGACGGCGAAATTTAAAAAAGCATATTTTTTTATTCTATTTAGGCCTGACGGCGAAATTAAAAAAAATGTCTTTTTATTCTATTTAGGCCTGACGGCGAAATTTAAAAAAAATCTTTTTTTATTCTATTTAGGCCTGACGGCGAAAGTTAAAAAATGTCTTTTTTTATTCTATTTAGGCCTGACGGCGAAATTTAAAAAATGTCTTTTTCTATTCTATTTAGGCCTGACGGCGAAATTTAAAAAATGTCTTTTTATTCTATTTAGGCCTGACGGCGAAATTTAAAAAATGTCTTTTTTTATTCTATTTAGGCCTGACGGCGAAAGTTAAAAAATGTCTTTTTTTATTCTATTTAGGCCTGACGGCGAAATTAAAAAAATGTATTTTTCTATTCTATTTAGGCCTGACGGCGAAATTTAAAAAATGTCTTTTTATTCTATTTAGGCCTGACGGCGAAATTTAAAAAATGTATTTTTTTATTCTATTTAGGCCTGACGGCGAAATTTAAAAAATGTCTTTTTTTATTCTATTTAGGCCTGACGGCGAAATTTAAAAAATGTATTTTTTTATTCTATTTAGGCCTGACGGCGAAATTTAAAAAATGTCTTTTTTTATTCTATTTAGGCCTGGCGGCGAAAGTTAAAACATTTCTTTTTCTATTCTATTTAGGCCTGACGGCGAAATTTAAAAAATGTCTTTTTATTCTATTTAGGCCTGACGGCGAAATTTAAAAAATGTCTTTTTTTATTCTATTTAGGCCTGAAGGCGAAATTTAAAAAATGTCTTTTTTTATTCTATTTAGGCCTGACGGCGAAATTTAAAAAATGTCTTTTTTTATTCTAATTAGGCCTGACGGCGAAATTAAAAAAATGTCTTTTTTTATTCTATTTAGGCCTGACGGCGAAATTTAAAAAATGTCTTTTTTTATTCTATTTAGGCCTGACGGCGAAATTTAAAAAATGTCTTTTTTTATTCTATTTAGGCCTGACGGCGAAATTTAAAAAAATTCTTTTATTCTATTTAGGCCTGACGGCGAAATTTAAAAAATTTCTTTTATTCTATTTAGGCCTGACGGCGAAATTTAAAAAATGTATTTTTTTATTCTATTTAGGCCTGACGGCGAAATTAAAAAAATGTCTTTTTTTATTCTATTTAGGCCTGACGGCGAAAGTTAAAAAAAATATTTTTTTATTCTATTTAGGCCTGACGGCGAAATTTAAAAAGTATTTTTTTATTCTATTTAGGCCTGACGGCGAAATTTAAAAAATGTATTTTTTTATTCTATTTAGGCCTGACGGCGAAATTTAAAAAATGTATTTTTTTAATTCTATTTAGGCCTGACGGCGAAATTTAAAAAATGTATTTTTTTATTCTATTTAGGCCTGACGGCGAAATTTAAAAAATGTCTTTTTTTTCTATTTAGGCCTGACGGCGAAATTTAAAAACAATATTTTTTATTCTATTTAGGCCTGACGGCGAAATTTAAAAAATGTCTTTTTTTATTCTATTTAGGCCTGACGGCGAAAATTAAAAAATGTATTTTTTTATTCTATTTAGGCCTGACGGCGAAATTTAAAAAGATTTTTTTATTCTATTTAGGCCTGACGGCGAAATTTTAAAAAATGTATTTTTTTATTCTATTTAGGCCTGACGGCGAAATTAAAAAAATGTATTTTTTTATTCTATTTAGGCCTGACGGCGAAATTAAAAAAATTTATTTTATTCTATTTAGGCCTGACGGCGAAATTTAAAAAAAATATTTTTTTATTCTATTTAGGCCTGACGGCGAAATTAAAAAAATGTCTTTTTTTATTCTATTTAGGCCTGACGGCGAAAGTTAAAAAAATATTTTTTTATTCTATTTAGGCCTGACGGCGAAATTTAAAAAGTATTTTTTTATTCTATTTAGGCCTGACGGCGAAATTTAAAAAATGTATTTTTTTATTCTATTTAGGCCTGACGGCGAAATTTAAAAAATGTATTTTTTTTATTCTATTTAGGCCTGACGGCGAAATTTAAAAAATGTATTTTTTTATTCTATTTAGGCCTGACGGCGAAATTTAAAAAATGTCTTTTTTTTCTATTTAGGCCTGACGGCGAAATTTAAAAAAAATATTTTTTATTCTATTTAGGCCTGACGGCGAAATTTAAAAAATGTCTTTTTTTTATTCTATTTAGGCCTGACGGCGAAAATTAAAAAATGTATTTTTTTATTCTATTTAGGCCTGACGGCGAAATTTAAAAAGATTTTTTTATTCTATTTAGGCCTGACGGCGAAATTTAAAAAAATGTCTTTTTTTATTCTATTTAGGCCTGACGGCGAAATTAAAAAAATGTATTTTTTTATTCTATTTAGGCCTGACGGCGAAATTAAAAAAATGTCTTTTTATTCTATTTAGGCCTGACGGCGAAATTAAAAAAATGTCTTTTTTTATTCTATTTAGGCCTGACGGCGAAAGTTAAAAAATGTCTTTTTTTATTCTATTTAGGCCTGACGGCGAAATTTAAAAAAATGTCTTTTATTCTATTTAGGCCTGACGGCGAAATTTAAAAAATGTCTTTTTTTATTCTATTTAGGCCTGACGGCGAAATTTAAAAAATGTCTTTTTTTTCTATTTAGGCCTGACGGCGAAATTTAAAAAAAATATTTTTTATTCTATTTAGGCCTGACGGCGAAATTTTAAAAATGTCTTTTTTTATTCTATTTAGGCCTGACGGCGAAAATTAAAAAATGTATTTTTTTATTCTATTTAGGCCTGACGGCGAAATTTAAAAAGATTTTTTTATTCTATTTAGGCCTGACGGCGAAATTTAAAAAAATGTCTTTTTTTATTCTATTTAGGCCTGACGGCGAAATTAAAAAAAAATATTTTTTTATTCTATTTAGGCCTGACGGCGAAATTAAAAAAATGTCTTTTTATTCTATTTAGGCCTGACGGCGAAATTAAAAAAATGTCTTTTTTTATTCTATTTAGGCCTGACGGCGAAAGTTAAAAAATGTCTTTTTTTATTCTATTTAGGCCTGACGGCGAAATTTAAAAAAATGTCTTTTATTCTATTTAGGCCTGACGGCGAAATTTAAAAAATGTCTTTTTTTATTCTATTTAGGCCTGACGGCGAAATTAAAAAAGTATTTTTATTCTATTTAGGCCTGACGGCGAAATTAAAAAAATGTCTTTTTATTCTATTTAGGCCTGACGGCGAAATTTAAAAAATGTCTTTTTTTATTCTATTTAGGCCTGACGGCGAAATTAAAAAAATGTCTTTTTTAATTCTATTTAGGCCTGACGGCGAAATTTAAAAAATGTATTTTTTTATTCTAGTTAGGCCTGACGGCGAAATTTAAAAAAATGTCTTTTTTTATTCTATTTAGGCCTGACGGCGAAATTAAAAAAATGTATTTTTTTATTCTATTTAGGCCTGACGGCGAAATTAAAAAAATGTCTTTTTATTCTATTTAGGCCTGACGGCGAAATTAAAAAAATGTCTTTTTTTATTCTATTTAGGCCTGACGGCGAAAGTTAAAAAATGTCTTTTTTTATTCTATTTAGGCCTGACGGCGAAATTTAAAAAAATGTCTTTTATTCTATTTAGGCCTGACGGCGAAATTTAAAAAATGTCTTTTTTTATTCTATTTAGGCCTGACGGCGAAATTAAAAAAGTATTTTTATTCTATTTAGGCCTGACGGCGAAATTAAAAAAATGTCTTTTTATTCTATTTAGGCCTGACGGCGAAATTTAAAAAATGTCTTTTTTTATTCTATTTAGGCCTGACGGCAAAATTAAAAAAATGTCTTTTTTAATTCTATTTAGGCCTGACGGCGAAATTTAAAAAATGTATTTTTTTATTCTATTTAGGCCTGACGGCGAAATTTAAAAAATGTATTTTTTTATTCTATTTAGGCCTGACGGCGAAATTTAAAAAAATGTATTTTTTTATTCTATTTAAGCCTGACGGCGAAATTTAAAAAAAATCTTTTTATTCTATTTAGGCCTGACGGCGAAATTTAAAAAATGTCTTTTTTTATTCTATTTAGGCCTGACGGCGAAATTTAAAAAAAATCTTTTTTTATTCTATTTAGGCCTGACGGCGAAAGTTAAAAAATTTCTTTTTTTATTCTATTTAGGCCTGACGGCGAAAGTTAAAAAATGTCTTTTTTTTAGTGGTGTAAACCACTCCTACAACTGGCTTTTGTGTGCAGAAAAAAATGAGCATGGTTGCTATGTTCAAAATAATTTCTGACGTAATTAAATCACACCCGGGTGAACTGGATGACTGTAGCAACCATGCTCATTTTTTCTGCACAAAAAAAGCCAGTTGTGAAATCACATCCGGGTGTGATTTCATTACGTCAGACATTACGTCAGACCACAGCTGATCATGCTATATAAAACCTTACACCACTCAGTTCACACGGGTGTGATTTTTATTTAAAATAGGACTGGACCTAAATTAAACGCACGCGCGGGGGTAAACGCGCACAAAAGTGCGCGAAAAGCCTGGTGTAGCTTGGCCGTTAGCCTGCACTCATAAAAAGCATTCATTATACACAGAGTTAAGTGAACACTATACATTTATACTTTTTACCTTAAAGAGGTGTGCAGAGAGGAGGCAGGTCATGGTCCGCTGGCTGATGTCTGAAGGCTCCATGTACCTATAGAACACACACAGCTCTGTTGTGCATCAGTGTTGATTTTGACAGCAAATTTTGATTTTAGTTTCAGTCATAGTCTCTTGAATAGTTTTCATTTAGTTTTAGTCACATTTTAGTCACCTGGAATGTTTTAGTGTTAGTGCTAGTTTTAGACTAAAATCTTATGATATTTAGTCGACTAAATCTACAGTTGATTTAGTCGACTAAAATGTATTTTAAACTGTAAACTGTAAATGTAGTGTAAACAAAACAAAAAAGGTTGAGTTTAGGCATCAGGTTAGAGATAGTCCGGCAGCCAACAGGCTTCTTTTGTTTAAAGTGGGAAATTTGGTATAGTTATTGGCCTAAAATATTGTCTATATACATACATTCATGAATCCACTTGCTGACCGGCTGTTAGTATTGGGCATTTTTTTGCCATAGGATGTTAATGGTAGGGTCACAAGAAACCCCTATAAAATTAATTGCCCAATAACGACAGCCGGTGAATATATGTATATATAGACAATATTGTAGGCCAATAAAAAAGATATACCAAATGTCCTACCCGTCCACCTCGACTGCCGGACTAAGATGATTGATATAACGTAAGTATGGTTCACTGTGGTTAACACCGGGGGTAAAGATCGGGGAGGGTGGTTATCCAATGAGATTGCATGACCTCAAACTCTTGGATGTGTTGTGCATAAATTGGGTTCAAGGGTCACAACCTAAAGTTTATTTCATCTTATTCTTATACTATAGAGCGGTGCCCATGGGGCCTACAGCGGTGCCCGTTGGGCACTGGCATACTTGGAACGATGCAAGTTGGAAATGCATGCCCCACCGAGATATTGAGTCTGTGTCCCTTTTATGCCCATACAGTATATGGAGTTCTTTGTCAGGCATGCCCAAATATGGAGTCTATGCCCATACAGTATATGGAGTTCTTTGTCAGGCATGCCCAAATATGGAGTCTATGCCCATACAGTATATGGAGTTCTTTGTCAGGCATGCCCAAATATGGAGTCTATGCAGACATCAGAATGATGTCAGAATAGGCCAGCTCCATATGGACCCTGGGCAGGGGCCCTCTCCAGAGCCCGGGCAGAGGCCTTTTTGGGTGGTTCTGGACAACCGTTAGTCCGACCGACTAGACACCGGCCAATGCACCCCCTGCGGTGGTGTGGAACGCGCGTGTCGAATTTCGGGGTCGGTGGGGTGAATGGTTCTCGAGTTACGTGGATTACACACAGACAGACGTACAGACAGAGATTTAACCTTGGAGCTTGAGGGTGTCCAGGCATAAGGAGCTCATCTTCTGAGGGTTGTCGTGATTTATAGATAGATTAAACAAACAAAAGCAAAGCAAATAATTTGCTGGGACCTACTGGGCGATCTTGGCGGTGAGCACAGCAGCTTGCAAACAGCCCCAAATCCCAGCCAACTTCATGGAATCCTGCAGGGAGCCACCTCCCCAGGACATTCCATCCCATTTGTCCAACACACCTGAGCAGTGCAGAGCATAGTCTACAGCTTTACACCAGTGTGTGTGGGCAGCCCTGGTCAAACACACATACAAAACAAATGAAAAAAGAAACATTGATCTTTATACCTGCATGCTTTCTTTTGTTTCCTGTGTGATCTGTGTAGACACGCACGCACGCACGCACGCACGCACGCACGCACGCACGCACGCACGCACGCACGCACACACACACACACACACACACATATATGTTCTAACCGTGTATTTCCATTGTAGAAGTGTAGGTTTCCCAGGTCATGCAGTGCTTGGACAGTGAGTGAGGAGTGACCGTTGGCCTGCAGCTCCTCTGCAGAGAGGGAGCACAACGGGTTCGCTTTAGTCTAGCTGTGCATCAGTATCAAAAAAAATTAACCCATTCAGGCCTGACGTCGAAATTAAAAAAAAATCTTCTAAATTCTCCAGTTTTCTGAAAGAAATATTTTCACGATTTTTCAAAAATAGCAGACCCACAAGCTCGTAGCGTGCCACTCGGTGGCGCGCTATGAGCTTGTAGATCTGCTATTTTTCAATAGCTAAATTACAACATAATGTTTAAAACACCAAAAGGGGTTCCCGCCCAGAATGGGTAATATTGTTGTTGAGAAATATTGGTTTTGAAACTTGTACGGACAATGGTTTTGGAGACAGAATGTGTGTACTGTATGTACAGTACATGTGTGCATGAGTGAGTGTGTTCTTACTGATGGAGGTGGAGTATGCTCTGATGACAGTGTGTATGTGGTTGGGGCTGACGGGTGTGCTGTAGAGGTTGGTGCTGTAGTCCTCCTCTGCCAGGTTGGGAGGCTGGTGGCTGGGAGCTGAAGTCACTATGGGACTGAAGTGAACCTGGCCTGAAGAGCGCTCAGTAGCACCCCGACAGACTGGTACCTCCAAGGCAAGACGCACACACGCGCACACGCACACACACACACACACACACACACACACACACACACACACACACACACGTTGTAGGAAAATAATATAATAATGCAATGCACTCACAGTGGTGCGTGCATGCGTGCGTAGCTCACAGTGCCGTGTGTGTGTGTGTGTGCGTAGCTCACAGTGCTGTGTGTGTGCCAGTAGCAGCAGCAGCAGTGTGTGGCTGTGCTGGAAGGTGTGCAGGCTGTACGGTCTCCCGTCCACACTCTGACGGTAACAGCGCAGCGTGTCTTCAACATCCAGAGGAACGCGTACCAGAGCCATGGAGCGCTGCACCTCTGGAACATGCAAAACAAACGTGTTTACATGCACAAACACACGATTTCTCAGAAACGTAACACGCGCACACACTGTTACCATTGGTATCAAGTGTATCAATATGGTCATTCTAAAGCCCAAACCACACAAGGGATCGAGATGGGACGAGACGGTTTTAGCGTTCGTCCCAGTGGTGTGATATGTCCTGTTGCACGTCGACCCAAGTCGACCCAAGAGATTCAACTGGTTCAATTCAATGGCCCAAACAACACCTCGCAACCGTTTGGTTGCAAGGAGTTGCATGGCGACCCATTGGTGTGGTTTGGGCTTTAATCAAACATCCATAACATGGATTAGGTTCAGGTATTTCTGCTTTTATATACTATCATATCATCATAATTGTTTAAAAAGTCTTGTTCAAACGGATGTGAAACATGAACATGAAACATCAACATGAACAACTGAAGCAGGTAACAGTCACAACAACCTTGAAGCTTGAGGGTGTCCAGGCATAAAGAGCTCATCTTCTGAGGGTTGTCGTGGTGAGCAGGTGTTGTCTCTTCAGGCTGATTGTTTAATGTGAGGGAGCCTTTTGTGGGGCGGACCCAACCGCTCAGCAGCTGACAGCCAGCATAATTCCTTATAGTGATCTAGCAAACACACAAATGCGCACGCGCACACACACACACACACACACACACACACACACACACACACACACACACACACACACACACACACACACACACACACACACACACACACAAAGTGTATGTTGGATAGTATCAACTAAAGGCCTGTAGGACTAATAGCATGCCATGGTTTGTGATATTGCCATTGAGAATGCATTGGGCGTTTAAGTTAAATAACTCAGAAACTACAAATCATTTCAAAGTAAAAAGTTGTGTCACAGTAAGCTGAATTATAAAACGTGTGAATGGAGTTTCTAAGTGAAAGTGATTTTTTTGACGTGCCATAGAGCTGCCATTGAGCCCCATTATAAATTTCTCAAATTTGAAAGCACTATGGTCCTCATTCACAACGGCGTTTACGCTCATAGGTCCTCATTCACAACGGCGTTTACGCCAGAGTGTAACGGAAGCGTATACAGATACTAAATATCATCGTATTTCTCTGTCCGATCACGCTGCGATTTGCTCCCGTCTTATTCAGGGAAGCTGGTGTAATCACTTCATTTGTGCGGATCGCAGAGTGTAGCCTTTCCGCATTTTTCCCAATCGATTCGCCTGGTGTCGCCTGGTTAGAACGCCCATCCCACACCATATAAGGCAACAGGAAATATCGAAATACGTCCTCATAGCCTGCACCGGGCTTTAAATTATATACAACAGCCGCGATGAGCTTGTAGAGCAGTTAATTTTGACAGGCGGGTCTCTGCACGGACAGATCTTCAAGCAAACAGCGCGAGTTTTGTATATAATTATAAACGAAACTTGCCAACTTGGCACGCATTGCTTCACTCCTTGTTAAATGTCAGAACGTTAATAAGTTAACTGATGTTACAGTTACTTTCACATAATGAGAAAGAAGTTTGTACTGTTCACCACACAACCAAATGCTATATTAAAACTCGGCAATGATAAAAGGCCCTATTGATTAGTCTACTGCGGTGATTGATTCCCTGCCCTGCACTGTCGGATTTGGAAAGCAAATATATGGACATGCATGGACACAGGACATATTTTCTTTCTTTTTTTTCTTGTGGGATTTGGACTTAAGGCTATATTTCATCCGATCCAACTACGTTGTATGTTTCCTCAGCTGCAGGTAAGAGTTGGCTATTCTGTGTGGCGTCCGCATGTGATCAATATACATATTATAAATTAATACCACGACGCAAATGGAGGCAGATGGAATGCATTTAGGCCTACGTGAAACTTTAATTGGCTGAGTCTCTGTCAACATGCTGATCAGCGAGTTACAGTGGTAATAATAATCATCATCAACAGCCTTTCTTGTCTGTCTGTCCGTCATGTTTGTGAACAAGCGCGAGTGGAGGTGAGCTGGCTTAAAACTATGATATGACTGGCCGACTTTCAAACACGCTGATGCCATTCATTCAAATAGGCTAATGTGGTCTTCTATTTTTTATATAGGGCTAATCCCCCCCCCCCCCCCCCCCACACACACACACACACACACGCACCGACAGTCAGACTGACTCAAAGGAGCTCCATAACGAAACAATTTAAATAGGCCTATATTGCAGACATTACTACACTAAACAACGTTGGATTCGTACAGTGCAGAATGCAGATAAGTGTATGTTCTTATTATAATTGTGTGTTTGTTTTTTAACATGCAGCGCGAGTCCGCGAGACCGCGAGAGCCGATCTACAAGCTCACAGCGCGTTGCACTGCGAGTAGAAAGCTGTCAAGTGAGCAGCGCAATCGCGCATGCTAGAAATATCCTAATAAATAAATAAAAAAGGTGTCGGGCTTGCAGGGGCAGTTTCTGTAAGGCACTCTAGGCTAACCTGCCTCTAGAATGCATGCATTTAGGCATACAAGTGATACTTGGCTTTTATATAGGCTATAATTTTTTTATGTGCGACCAATGTTGGGGACACATGCCTACATATTTTATCTGAGATTTGGGGACTTTTAATTGATTCAGCATGAAGACTAAAGCCTTCTTAATAAATCTACGCAAGCCGTACACGACCATGAGAGGTGGCGCAGCTTTCAGCGGAATTTCCGACCAACCCACGTCACCGTCAAGTTCACGTTCAAGTTCATGAATTCCCACGTAATGTGGGAATCCACGTAAATGCCTGTCCGCTCACGCTCCGCTCACGTAACGTCACTTTATGAGCGTAAACGCCGTTGTGAATGAGGACCATAAAGTGACGTTACGTGAGCGGAGCGTGAGCGGACAGGCATTTACGTGGATTCCCACATTACGTGGGAATTCATGAACTTGAACGTGAACTTGACGGTGACGTGGGTTGGTCGGAAATTCCGCTGAAAGCTGCGCCACCTCTCATGGTCGTGTACGGCTTGCGTAGATTTATTAAGAAGGCTTTAGTCTTCATGCTGAATCAATTAAAAGTCCCCAAATCTCAGATAAAATATGTAGGCATGTGTCCCCAACATTGGTCGCACATAAAAAAAATATAGCCTATATAAAAGCCAAGTATCACTTGTATGCCTAAATGCATGCATTCTAGAGGCAGGTTAGCCTAGAGTGCCATACAGAAACTGCCCCTGCAAGCCCGACACCTTTTTTATTTATTTATTAGGATATTTCTAGCATGCGCGATTGCGCTGCTCACTTGACAGCTTTCTACTCGCAGTGCAACGCGCTGTGAGCTTGTAGATCGGCTCTCGCAGTCTCGCGGACTCGCGCTGCATGTTAAAAAACAAACTCACAATTATAATAAGAACATACACTTATCTGCATTCTGCACTGTACGAATCCAACGTTGTTTAGTGTAGTAATGTCTGCAGTATAGGCCTATTTAAATTGTTAAATGGAGTTATGGAGCTCCTTTGAGTCCGTCTGACTGTCGGTGCGTGTGTGTGTGTGTGTGTGTGGGGGGGGGGGGGGGGGGGATTAGCCCTATAAAAATAGAAGACCACATTAGCCTATTTGAATGAATGGCATCAGCGTGTTTGAAAGTCGGCCAGTCATATCATAGTTTTAAGCCAGCTCACCTCCACTCGCGCTTGTTCACAAACATGACGGACAGACAGACAAGAAAGGCTGTTGATGATGATTATTATTACCACTGTAACTCGCTGATCAGCATGTTGACAGAGACTCAGCCAATTAAAGTTTCACGTAGGCCTAAATGCATTTGCTGCAAGCACCTATCTGCCTCCATTTGCGTCGTGGTATTAATTTATAATATGTATATTGATCACATGCGGACGCCACACAGAATAGCCAACTCTTACCTGCAGCTGAGGAAACATACAACGTAGTTGGATCGGATGAAATATAGCCTTAAGTCCAAATCCCACAAGAAAAAAAAGAAAGAAAATATGTCCTGTGTCCATGCATGTCCATATATTTGCTTTCCAAATCCGACAGTGCAGGGCAGGGAATCAATCACCGCAGTAGACTAATCAATAGGGCCTTTTATCATTGCCGAGTTTTAATATAGCATTTGGTTGTGTGGTGAACAGTACAAATTAACTTCTTTCTCATTATGTGAAAGTAACTGTAACATCAGTTAACTTATTAACGTTCTGACATTTAACAAGGAGTGAAGCAATGCGTGCCACGTTGGCAAGTTTCGTTTATAATTATATACAAAACTCGCGCTGTTTGCTTGAAGATCTGTCCGTGCAGAGACCCGCCTGTCAAAATTAACTGCTCTACAAGCTCATCGCGGCGGCTGTTGTATATAATTTAAAGCCCGGTGCAGGCTATGATGACGTATTTCGATATTTCCTGTTGCCTTATATGGTGTGGGATGGGCGTTCTAACCAGGCGACACCAGGCGAATCGCTTGGGAAAAATGCGGAAAGGCTACACTCTGCGATCCGCACAAATGAAGTGATTACACCAGCTTCCCTGAATAAGACGGGAGCAAATCGCAGCGTGATCGGACAGAGAAATACGATGATATTTAGTATCTGTATACGCTTCCGTTACACTCTGGCGTAAACGCCGTTGTGAATGAGGACCTATATTTCTAAAACTATGAAACATTTCAAAGATTTATTTTCAGGCAAACATGTCCACCGTAAGATGATGATGCCTGTCATAATTTCCCCCCCCTCCCTATTCCAAAGCCCCCCCAGGTACATTATATATTTAAACTATTTTCAGCAATGGTACACTTGTTTTTTCAGTGGGTAGATCTTGTTGAGCTGGTCATTTTGAAAGTAGATCTCACGTCATAAATGTGTGGGCACCCCTGGCCTATAGAGTCTAAATGTACTGCTGAACCTCAGCAGGTTTTGACCTCAGATTTGAATAGTTTTCTGCCTCTTCAGTTCATAAATAATAATAAATCAGTAATAATACAAGAGCGATTAGGTTACCTCCTGCCCTGCAGCTTGCTGTGTCTTGACGTGGTGAAGCTGTGGGACAGGTGGCCCCTGGAAGGACGTGATTCTGTCCAGCAGCCTCCTCTGGGCATGCACCAGAAGAGGAGTCACCATCAGGGTGTAACGTTCTCTGACGCACGCGCACACACACACACACACACACACACACACACACACACACACACACACACACACACACACACACACACACACACACACACACACACACACACACACACACACACACACACACACACACACATACACACACACACATACACACACACACACACACACACACACACACACACACACGAAAGAAAGGTTAATGGTGGTCACAATCCAAGGTTTTTAAACTAACCATTCCACTGCTCTGCCATTCTTGGGAATGGTGTAAGGCAGAGGCTCCTAACCTTTTCTGGACCAATCTAGAAAGCATTTGCAACCCACTCATCTGACAGCCGATAGGCCTGCGTGCTAAGTGGTCAGATGGGCTCATCTGACAGCCGATAGGCCGGCGTGCTAAGTGGTCAGATGGGCGGGCTGCATGCATCTTTACTAGAACACGTTTACCTATTTTTTTTTGTAAACTTTATTTTTTACAGTTCTTCTTAACAGTTCTTTCCAGATTTGCATAAGTCTTATGAAGGTTATGTGTATGCTTTGTTGATCCGGTTTTGAATGTCCTTACTGGCTCCCCCATCGTCCCGTTCCACAGCCTGGTTGGGAACTGCTGGTGTAACATGTTCTGTCAAGAGACAATAATCAGTGTCTTATTCACCTGGTGTGGGAGTTGAACAGTATGGCCAAGTGAGCCAGCGTTTCCCACTTCCCGCTGAGATGCAGCTGCTCCAGGGTGTACAGAACCAGGGTCCGGACCCAGCGGAAGTCCACTTGGGTCCCGTCGTCCATCGGGGCAGAGAAATGGAGGCTGGCCTCCAGCTCCTCGTTGCTGGCTTCACCGCCGTACACACTCCATAACTGTCAAAATCCAAATGCAATTTTTTTTCATTCATTCAAATCTTGATTTATTCTCGAGAGACATTGAGGTTTCCCTCATTTGCATTGTCGTCGAGATACAGTACAACATAATACAACATTTTCAAAGCAATAAACAAAAACAACAAAACAGAACAGCAACATTTCCTCATTGTGTGATCTAATACATGTTTAAAAACAGTTGCAGACACTTGGGGGTAAGTCTGCAATCAAAGATTCGAAACCGCTTTCATTCTTTCTTTGTAATTATCATTATTATTATTTCTATTTATTTATTTTCCAATAACGCACATATAGTTTAAAGTTGGATGATTCCTAAAAGGATAATGACAAAACAATGGAAAATGGAAAACAATTGACTGATGTCAGAAACCTTGTATCTCATATTAAATATTTTAGTTTTTTCCATTATTTCATTTAAAAGAAAAAGCCCCAAATAGCTTAAATATTAACAACAACAGGAGCTTGCATGCATGCATTCATGTGCACACAGTAATCTACATTCCTTAGAGTTAATTTAACTGTACCACAGAGTGTACAAATGGAACCAGATGGACACCTGAGATTCTCAAAGTGGGGTCCCGGGACCCTCAGGGTTCTTTGATGGGGTTCCAAATGGACCCTTACAGGTCTGAGTCAGACCTGTAAGGGTCCATTTGGAACCCAGACCGTCAGACCGTCTGACTATAACTATAACTATAACTCTGAAAGTATACAAATGGAACCAAATGGATGCTCACGGGTGCATTTGGTTCCATGTGTAAACTGTCAGTGTCATGGGGAGTTCTTGAAATAAAAAAATATTGAGAATCACTGGTGTACATGTAGTACTAAGTATGTGCATGCCGATGCGGTGTTCGCACCCCTAGCCGCTCCAGCATGTCCATCAGTAAGTCTGTAGCCAGCACCAGCAGGGGGGTGAGGGCACTGTGCAGCTGCTCCGTCCCAAACGGCTGGCCTCCCGTCGCCAGCAGGCTGCTCAGGCTGCAGGCCTGCTCCCACGCAGTCCAACACACGCACTGCAGCAAGGTCCAGTGGCCGCCGCGATGCGCCAGCACCTGGGGAGGGAGATGAAACGCTAACGCTTGCTTTTTGCGAACGAAGTGAGCACTAACTATAGAAGCTGGCCAAAACTGTCTGTCTGTCTGTCTGTCTGTCTGTCTGTCTGTCTGTCTGTCTGTCTGTCTGTCTGTCTGTCTGTCTGTCTGTCAGTGTGTGTCACGCTGTAACACCACCTGCCCGCCACCAGAGGGCAACTGAAATTGGAACGATACAGAGGTGTGTGTGTGTGTGTGTGTGTGTGTGTGTGTGTGTGTGTGTGTGTGTGTGTGTGTGTGTGTGTGTGTGTGTGTCAGACTGCCACAACACTTCGTTCGCTTCCCGCGTTTACGTGTCTTACTTGTATTATGAAGAGACACCAATTAATGGCTAATTAACAGTTAATTCCAATTACACTGCATGTGGCATAAAAAAGGAAAACATGTACACCAGCTGCACCTACTGTAGCTAGTTGCAGCTGGGAATTTAACCTGCAACCTTTTGGCATATGGCGCATGCATATTTACTTTTGTGCGTCATGTGTAACATTGTCTGTGTGCATGTGCGCCGTCTAGCATGTGCATGTACCATGGCTCTGCGGAGGTGCAAGGCAGCTCTGTTGAGTGAATCCAGCAGCAGGGTGGTGGTCGGAGGGTCCGGCTCTTTACACTGAGACACATCCTCTCCTTTCTCACAGTCGGCCGGGTTCGAGTCCTCACCACGGACTGCTGAAGGGACGAGGGCGAGGGGAGAAACAGAGCGGAGGGCGTTAGGCGTGCACGACAATGGCAATGACGATGATGATGAGGGCAGTCAACTCCCTCGCTGAATATTGCAGTCACCATATGAAACACTGGCACTAGCATGGACACCCATCGGGTTGTGCATCTTTCTGACCTTCGTCCTTCTCCTTGTTCCTGTGTGCATGACTGGAGGAGCTCCTGACACCCTCCCCGAGTGGGGACACTCTGTGTGTCTGTGAGATGATGTCAGGCTCAGGCAGCTGGAGGGCATTCTTCCATCGCACCAGGACCCTCGATTGGGCCAGAGAGAAGGCCAGTGGGTCCAAATGGTTGTAGCTGAAAGGTCAACAAGCAGATGGATTCATAAGGGTCCCTGTGGTTCCATTTGTACACTCTCAGAGTTTAGTTACAACAAACCTATAAATCTGGAACACCTTGGCGCCCCCTCCCCCTCAAGGAACCCTCAGGGTCGCCAAACCCCCTTTTAGAACCACTGCTCTATGCTGTACACATGTTGTTTGAAAAGGACCTGATTTAGTTCCTCACCAAAAGGTTATGGTTAAATTGAATTGAATCTTTTTTAAGCACACACTAAGTCACTGTAATGTAAGTGAATCTGAAGTGTCCAGAAATGGAAACATTGTAGGTCCTACAACTGTTGTTTTTTTGAGAACTGGAACAAAAAAAGGACAACGTGTGTGCGTGTTTGTGTACCTCTGCTCCAGAGCTGGTCCATACAGCTGCTCCAAGCCGCTGTGCAGCAGTACTATGTGTGCCTGGCCTATGGTGTGGTTGAGCTGAGACCTCCACACTGTCTCTTCAGAGCGTATGTGTCTCAGCTGCATGCGCTGCTGGCGGCTCCGCACCACAGACAGCATGGTGTCCACGACCTGCAGCTCCCTGAACACGCACGCACGCACGCACGCACGCACGCACGCACGCACGCACGCACGCACGCACGAGTGTAACATGATAGACTATATAGACTATAGAGTGTAACATGATAGACTATATAGACTATAGAGTGTAACATGATAGACTATAGAGATATAGAGTGTAACATGATAGACTATATAGACTATAGAGTGTAACAGGCCGATGTGGAAAATGTGGGGCAGAGGTTCTGCTCTGCATGCACAGTGATCGGCTGCTCACAGAGAGAATCACACACACACAGACCGAAAACTGCCTCGGCCGCGTCTTTAGCCTGGCGGAGACACACGCACGCACTCACCTGTCAGTCGTCCTATCCTGGAGCATATTAAGCTGTTTCTTCCTTCTGTCTTTTACAGATGAGCTTTTCTTATCCTTGAAGAAAGAGCAAGGTTTAGTGCTACCGTGTCTGTGTGTGTGTGTGTGTGTGTGTGTGTGTGTGTGTGTGTGTGTGTGTGTGTGTGTGTGTGTGTGTGTGTGTGTGTGTGTGTGTGCATGCGTGTGCATGTGTGCGTGCGTGCGTGCGTGCGTGCGTGCGTGCGTGCGTGCGTGCGTGCGTGCGTGCGTGCGTGCGTGCGTGCGTGCGTGCGTGCGTGCGTGCGTGCGTGCGTGCGTGCGTGGGTGAGGAGTGCATGTTCTCTCACCTTGGATGTCTCATTTGTCCTACTTTTATTGTGTCCCTTTCCATCCAAATGTCTGACAGACAGATGCTCATCAAACCTGACAACAAC